>NW_016107632.1:729998-736158 GCF_001604975.1 Cebus imitator
ACATTATCTTACTTTGCTGACTTAATGACTCTGTGAATTAAAGAAGGTAGAATTTATTTTCTCTCTGGGAAAAACAATAAAACTCAGCCTTGAGTTACTTGGACAGAGGTATAGGGTCCAGCTGGACCCATGTAAGGCTTCGGCCACATCACTTTAGCCTCCCCCAGAACCTCAGCTGATGGGCTTCTCTGTGGAATGCCTCCACATTTTACCAAAGGTCACCCAAGGATAATAATAGCAAACCTTTCTTGAGTATTTAATATATGTCAGACACTCACCCACGGAGTGCTTTATATGCATCTTATCTTTCCACCGTGATGACACAGGAGATGGTTGCATTATCAGATGAGTAAGATGAAGATCAAAGAGGTTAAAGGACTGGCTTTGGACCCTCACAGCTTGAACAGCAGAAGCTTCAGTCTCTGTGTGTTTAGACAGAAGGTTTTACTGCCCCAAGAACCAACTCAATGGATCTCTCCTCTGTGTTCGTTGTGAAATTGTTAGGGAGGGCATTGTCTATCACCTTACAGAACGTTCCTTTGTAATACCTCCTTTCAGAAAATTCTCTCCATAGTTATAACATGCTTTCTTGGAGGAAAAGTGTTGTTGTTAACATCGTGGTTTTTGTTTTGTGTTTGTATTAAGCACTTCGATGAACAGAAAGGCGTGTCATAGTGGAAAGTAACAAGAGCTAGGAATTAGTTCTGGCTTAGAATGCTTGCTGGGAATTGAAACTCGATGGGTTTAGTTGCTGCTCTGTCACCTGCTCGCTTATGTAACTTCACACAAGTTACTTTATCTCTGTGAGCCTTGATTAATTTCTAAAGTGACAAAGTCACAGCAAATTTAAGGATTGCTATCAGTGCTGGAGATAATGCATGTGAGAATATTGCTGTAGTATGAGTGTGTCATTTCTGTGGGGACAGGGGACTCCCCAAGGTTGGAATACCCTTCTTTTTTTTTTTCTTTGTGTGTGTGTCTGTGTGTGTTGTGCTGCTGGAGTGTAACACACACAGATACACACACACAGACACACACACACACACACACACAAAACACACGGCTCACTGCAACCTCAACCTCCCAGGTTCAAGCGATCCTCCCACCTCAGCCTCCAGAGTTGCTGGGACCACAGAGGTATGCCACCACAACCAGATAATTAGAGACACTGTTTCACCATGTTGCCTGGGCTGGTCTCGAACTCCTGAGCTCAAGCGACCTGCCCACCTTGGCCTCCCAAAGTGTTGGTATTACAAGTGTGAGCCACTGCACCCAGCCAGAATATCCTTATTCAGGATGAAATTATTATTACTTTGGTCTTAGTGGGAAGCAGGGTCCCAATTTCTGATGTGGAAACTGAAGTAGAGTGCACATCACCAGCCAGGGCTCTGGACCTTGATCCAAACAAACTGGTTCTGAATGACTAAGCTGAAGAGAACTAGCTTACATCATTGGGAGGGCTGAAGAAATAAACTCAAGAGCTTAGGAACAATGGCCAAAACCATGTTGGGGAGCTGGCCTGTTGAGGAAACTGCTGCACTGCCCCTGAGTACTAGAGTTTGCAGCCCTCTTAGGTAGTCTATATTCTGCTACAGCTTCAATGCCACGTCTGCATGACAAACTCAACCTTGCATCTAGCAGCCCCACAGAATGTGTGCTCCACCAAAGGCCTATTTTCTTGTGTAGTTTCCGTTGATGAGTGAAGCTGAGGTCACATGTCTGGGTCAAAGCTACAAAGGTACCTGGAGGAGAGATTTTTCAGATTTTTACATTGGGAAGGTGGGACCCATGGGGCAGGGTGAACTACTCAGAGATTATGAGATGGTCAAAGGGTCCTGAGCAACTGGAACACATGGATAATAGATACCCAAATATCTATTACAGGGCAGATATTCCTCTCTCCAGACTCTTTCAAGGAGAGCACGAGCATGTGACCTAGGCTGAACTAATCAAATGTCCCATTTGAGGAAGCAAAACAGATATACAGGGCCATACAGAGTTTGCTCCTGGTGGACACAGCAGAATTAAAAATCTGAGGCAGCAAGAGCAGCAGCAGTGACTCTCGAAGGATGACAGTACCTATAGCAGCAACCTAACCAGATTCTCTCTGAGAGACATGGCCTTGATTGTGGTTTTTGTGTCTTAACTTTCTTTAACGCTGCATTTGCTTTGAGCTTTAATTTCAATTCCTTCCATATATTCTGTGAGCTGTACAATAACCTTTCGATAAAATAATTTTCTGTCTGATGTTTGCAGCCAAGAACACTCATTGGCACAGAAATTCCACTAGCGAAGTAGGTTACAGAAATGGTAGATTATGAGGGAAAAGGGAAGAATCTGTAATTGTTTCTAGCTTAAGTGGAGTCGTGAGGATCTGGCAGACCAAGGTATATGGTGTTTATTAAATCAATGCATTTGATACCCTCGATGTCATAGTGAGTGTCTCCTGTCATAGAATAATCTAAAGGATGTTACTGAAATGGTCTGAGATACTTTGTTTAAACAAGAAAGCCAACAGAGTGAAAATTCTTATTTATTTAATTTTCTTACATCCATGCATGTAGTGTAAACAGAGAAGTACTAATAAAACCCTTCTGGCTTATCAAAGAAACTTCACAAGTAGTTGTAGCCTTTATAAAAATGAGCAGATTGTGCTACATATTATATTCAGGCAGCAAATAATTAAAATAACAGACAATTGCAGCTTTTTTCTCTTAGAGGTTGAAGGTAACTTTTCCAGGCCACTGAAACCATCTCACGTCTGAGTTTTACTAGACCCCTTTGTTGAGAAAATATATTTGCATGTGCATCATCCTCACACAAAATCGTATCTGCTTTTCTGTAGCTTAGGGGAAAAGGGAACATTTATCTCCTTATTTTTCTTGAGATTTCTTTCATCAGAGGTTAGAAGGGCCTACAGCTTCAAGCTTAGTAATTAAGTCACATTGTTAGCCATGAAGGGGGTAAACAGGCTGAGAAGCTTTAAAACTTAAAATATGGAAAAGACAAAGCCTGAAAGGGAATGTTATGTGTTATGTTTGTGTTGTGTTTCGTGTCTACAAGAGCATGAGGAATTCATGGACTATGGGTGACAGTGTAAAAACATGAAATGACATCTTCAAATCTCTAAAAAGTTGGCGTGAAACTCAGAAACCAGGAACTTTGAATGACTATAATTAAATAATCTCCTATTTATTACAGCTGAAAACCAAAAGCGAAGTTTGATCCTGTTGATTGCCAAAGCAATGTCTGTTGAATTCACGGCATCGCCACACGTCTTTTAATTAGGTTATTGTATAAACTAGGTTATTGTATAAACTAGGTTATTGTTAACAAAATAGCAGGCCCGCAAGAGTTGGAATAGGGATATATGAGAGGATTCAGAGCACTGGATACTCCCAGACCTTGGTAATTCTCCCACTTAGAATTAAGTGAAGCAGCTGTTCCTCCTCATGTTTGATGAGGCTCCTTTTCTCTTGCTTGAAGGTATTAAAACTCTCTTGCTGAAGGCCACATTATCTCTGAAGAAGCAGCTAGTTCTATTTATGTGCTTCATGCCTATAAATAAACTCATATGCCAGCGTGCTCTGAGCTGGGAGTTCAATTAAAAACTGTAGCCTAGTGAAAAAGGGTCAGTTGCAAGGTAATTTTGATCTAGGCACACATTCTTCAGACTCAGTCCAGTGTACTACTTCAAATAACTGCAAGTATTTCTAATTGATGGCTTGGTTGGTTGACTAAAATGGACACACACACACACACACACACACACACACACACACACACAAGACTGGGCCCTAAATGATTTTGAAGACACAAACTCCATCCATCCCTTGCTCAGATTCCAAGTAGATTTACTCCTTTTACTTTGCTGCCACATCTGTGAGATCATGGGATTTTCCTCTGACAGAGGAAGAAACCTTTGAGTTAGGTGTGCCGTGAGTCAGCCCTGTGCACATAAGCTAAGATCTAGCACTGTGGTGGCACCCCAGGGTGGTCTTGCAGGAGAGTGAAGGAGCACCATCTCACCATAGGCAGTGTTTTAAGCAGAACAGTTCATAGCTCATTTTCAGTTGTAAAAAGGATAGCTGCATGGGTATTATGTGAGTGGAGAGCAATCTTTTAAAGTCTTTTTTTCTTTTTTGAGACAGAGTCTTGCTCTGTCAGCAGGCTGGAGTGCAATGGTGCAATCTCTGCTCCCTGCAATTTCCACCTTTTGGGTTCGAGCAATTCTCCTGCCTCAGCCTCCCGAGTAGCTGGGACTACGAACACGCAGCACCACGCCTAATTTCTGTATTTTTAGTAGAGACAGAGTTTCACCATGTTGGCCAGGATGGTCTTGATCTCTTGACCTTGTGATCTACCTGCCTCGGTATCCCAAAGTTCTGGGATTACAGGCATGAGCCACCGTACCTGGCTGCTTTCTTTTTTAAATATAGGAAGAAGGGTTATGGACTTCAGAGACCATTTATTTATCTGTTAGACTACTCCGCACCTGAATCTCATTCTTTTTTTCTGGCTTGGTATTCTTTAATGATAATTTCTAAGAATGTACAGTATATAAATTCTTTTTCAAATATATATTTTATTTTACTTTAAGTTCTGGTATACATGTGCTGAACGTGCAGGTTTGTTACATAGATATACATGTGCTATGGTGGTTTGCTGCATCTGTCAGCCCGTCTTGTAGGTTTTAAGCCCTGCATGCATTAGGTATTTGTCCTAACACTCTCCCTTCTCTTCCCCCCATCCCCCCCGACAGGCCCTGGTATGTATGTTTACTGAAGCACTATTTGCAATAGCAAAGACTTGGAACAAACTCAAATGCCCATCAATGATAGACTGAATAAAAAAAATGTGGCACCTATACACCGTGGAATACTAAGCAGCCATAAAGAAGAATGAGTTCATGCACTTTGCAGGGACGTGGACAAAGCTGGAAAATAACATTCTTATTTGGGTGAAAACCTCTTTTGGAAGGACCTTGGTGAGATATAACTCCACTTTCAGTATGGAAGCTGAGGAAGGGCAGAAGTTCCCTTTCTCTGGCAGCTAAGACATGGTGCACTCAATAGAGGCTGACCAACTGAAAGCCAGAGCGTCCCAGAGAGGCATATGCAGTGGTTCAGCTGTGCTAGTGTCCTAATCAGACGAACTCTGAGATACATCCTCGCCTATGGTCTCAGCTTCCTGGCCCCTGTTATTTCCTGCCTGTTTTCAGTACAGCCTTTCCTTCCCAAAATGTGCTTTTCTGCTCAGCTTAACCAGAAACGGTTTCTGTTGTTTGTAACCCAAAACCCTGTGCATTACAAGTCTCACTGTATGATGCTTGCCACATAATAGATGGCCAATAAATAATGACTGTTGTTTTTCTTGTTAACCTTTATGATTTTATTAACTAGTCTCAAAAGCCCTCTGTCTCGGTCCATCAAGTACAAGCATTGTTAGTCTGTATAAGAATGATCCTTCCAACTACTTAATCATTTTAGTTGTCTTTTTGTAGCAGCTTTCATGCTCTTCTTTGTCAGTTTGTGATACTAGCAAAATTGGAGGTTTTGGGACTATTCAGAAATAACTAGTGATCTCACTGATATTTTGGCTACAGATTTTGGCTGGATGGTATATGCCGATCTACCTTTAGCTATAACATTCAGAAATTCTACTTAAAATTTGAAATATAAATTTGATTAAGACTTTAAAGAATAATATATATTTTACATTATATTTATTTTCTATATGAACCATGTGTACTTAATTAGTTAACTCATGAAAACGAACTCAAAAGAGTTGTGATGATCAAAAGGTACAAAATATTATTGGTAAAGGTGGAAGATAAATTATCACCACTTAAATTGTGGTAAACAAGAACCAGATTTGAAAACTTTAGTGGTCATCATGGAAAACACTGTTGAGACAAGTGCCTAATACAATGATACTTCCCCTTAAAAATGCTGCAGTCTAGCCCCATTGGACATGTGGCTGTCACACAGCTCAGAGTTTCTCTGAGAGAGAAATGCATTCTCTCTGGGGGTTTTAAAGGGTAAGAGGCACATTTTCGATTGTGGGTCTTTCTTTCTTATTCTCTCTTCTAGCCCTTCCTACATCTCAGGAATGCCTTAATTATTCATCCCAGCTCTTTTCTTTTCTTTCTTTTTTTTTT
>NW_016107632.1:736643-763662 GCF_001604975.1 Cebus imitator
GTGTCCTTATAGTAGAACGATTTGTAATCCTTTGGATATATACCCAGTAATGGGATTGATCCCAGCTCTTTTCATTAACCTCTTACTACTCCGTTTCCCAAGGAATCAATTAGGAAAAAAAAAAAAAAGCGGGGCTTTTATTGTTGTGGCTGTTTCACTTGTTTGGGGTTTATTTTTATGAAGGATTTAAACATTTTTCTCTCCAGCCTCACTAAATTTGTAGTGCAACAGAGGCTTCCAGCCAGTGGGTCCTAGGGGGAGCTTGGAGCTTTCATTGTCCATAGAAAGTTTTCGGTTAGTTGCCATGAACGTATATCCAGCAGGAAACAGCCCGAGGCAGTGTTTCCAAAACTGTTCCCTTATCAATCTTAGCGCACAGCACCATTCCTTTGTTAAATATTTTTTTCACAAAACATTCTTAGTCTACTCTGTATACCTTTGCACTGAAAAAGGTCCCAGGAGGCCTGATTGTTCTCTATTCTTTTTTTTTTTTTTCCAGTTAGTCTTGCTCAGCAGCCCAGACTGGGGTGCAGTGGCTTGATCTCGGCTCACTGCAACCACCGTCCGCCAGGTTCAAGCGATTCTCCCATCTCAGCCTCCAGAGTAGCTGGGATTACAGGCACCTGCCATCATGCCCGCCTAATTTTTGTATTTTAGCAGAGATGGGGTTTCACAGTATTGGCCAGGCTGGTCTTGAACTCCTGACCTCACGTGATCTGCCTGCCTTGGCTTCCCAAAATGCTAGGATTACAGGCATGAGCCACCATGCTTGGACTTCTCTACTCTTAAAAGCAAAGCAACCAGTCTGCCTCCTACTCACATGCTGGCCAGGCAGTAATTCCGCCAGATTGCCTACTGCCAAGGCCATTCCGCCTTCATCTTTGCTGGCAAAGCTTGAGCTTCAAGAGGACATCCTAATTAGTCAAAATCTACCAAAATCTACAATCTAAATCTACATCTCCCCTGCCGGAGATAGGTTTAGAAAGGTGACTTAGTGCTGGTCGTAAGATGTGAGAAGTACGCTGAAGCTTTGGGATATAGTTTTCACTACTGATGAAAAGAGAGTGGAAGGGATTGGCTCTTTCCTTCCTTTGGACATTGCAATCTTTGCAGGCAATGCCTGGAATGGCAGCCACCATCCTGCGGCATAGTTTCACCAAGGACAAAGTTGATAAAGCTAGCACCGTGGTACAGTTGAAAAGCAGAAGAAATTTGGGTCCTTGATGATGTCACTGGACCCTGAATTAATCAACTCTGAAGCCACTCTCCTTCAAGATGCTTGTCATTTGAGATTTTAAAATTTCCTTAACTGTTTAGACTGAGTGAGCCCATGTTTTCTGTTACTTATAGCTGAATGCACACACACACACACACACACACACACATATATATAAAGAGCCGTTCATCTAGGTCCCCCAATAATTATAATGATCAACGTTATGGTTTTCAAACTCTTACTATGTATAAAGGTGTTTCTTTTTGATAGCTCTCTGTGGTCACCTGCCTAATGCTCAAGAATTACCAGTGATACGTGAACACCCACCATCAACGTCCTAACTGGAGATGCAGAGGAATTAAGTCCTAGAAACATGAACAACAAAAAACACTTATGCATGTTCCAGATCCTATTACTCTAGACGGTTTGTATCATGTGTTTTGAGAAGTCTTCCTGTTAAGAGATAAACAGAGAAGTAGCTTGAGGGGCACGGAAGGTTTTTAGCAATAGTACTCATAGGATTTTCCTGGCACCAGCCCAACACCCACAAAATTTAAGAGTATGTCAATTGGCCGGGTGCGGTGGCTCACACCTCTAATTCCTGCACTTTGGGTGGCCGAGTCAGGTGGGGGGGGGTCACCTGAGGTCAGGAGTTTGAGGTCAGCCTGGCCAAAATGGCAAAACTGCATCTTCACTAAAAATACAAAAAAATTTGCCAGGCATGGTGACACACCCCTGTAGTCCCAGCTTCTCGGGAGGCTGAGGCAGGAGAATCTCTTGAACCTGGGAGGTGGAGGTTGCAGTGAGCCAAGATCGGGCCATTGCACTCCCGCCTTGGTGGTAAGAGTAAGACGCCATCTCAAAAAAAAAAAAAAAAAAAAAAAAAAAGAGTATGTCAGTCTTCAGCTCTTGGATCATCTACTTCAAGCAAAATCGTGTTCTAAAAGCTAAGCCCTTAGTCTGAACTCACATTATAGTTGCCAAAAGCCACAGCAGAGAATCAGTGGAATCTGAGGGCTAAAGTGTAGGCACAAAAGAGAAAATCTTTCTTGGCTAAGCCTTACCAAGATGGCAATCATTCTGCACCAGTGGAGGGAATCCAAATCATTCTGAATTTAAAGCTCATTGAGAGAAATGACTCATCGAGTGCTTAATTTTGGCACTATCCATTCACTGTATCTGGGGAGGGGACTTGACCAAGGCACCTATTCACCACTTAGGCAGCAAATTAGGTCTCTGCTGGGAGAGTGGGCAATTCAGATATGTTTGTCTTCTTGAGTTTACAAACACTTGTTGGTCCTTGCTACCTCTAACTCTTCTGCCAGTTACTCTTCCACCCACTCCAGTAAAGCTGGTGATTTTGCATTCTCAATAAATATTTTTGGTACTCAATAAATATCTGAGAATGAATGAATGAGTACATGATCTAGGTCACATGATGTGCTGGGGGCAGAATCAGGTCTACAATTCAGAGTCCAGAATTCTTGCTATTAAAACATAGTTTGACAGAGACTTATACAGTAAGGCTGAGGTGTATAATTTTTACACTTTTGAAAGAATGAAATCAAAAGAATGGTTTTGCTTCCTTGCTTTTATCAACAACGAAATCCAGCAGTACATTAAATCTAGGAGTCACCTCCCCTTTGCAAATGTTTTTCTCAACAGATTTCACTGCCTAGCAAGCAGGTGCACGGTGGAACGTTTTCAGAAAATTCATCACACAGATTTCAGTTTTGTGTTAGTTTCCACGCCCTCCCTCAACTCTCCCAATAATGCTCTGAAAGAACAATTAAGCCCTGCATTTCTGATGAGGGGGGCAGGAAAAAAACCTGTTTTTAAAAGCTTGGTTATCTATCACATAAACTGCCAACTAATTATTACAGCGTACCAAATAGCCAAAAGTGACGAGTATTCTTTGTAGAGATCGTGTCAACGTCCAAGAGCTGGGCCAAGAAAAATCAGCTCGGAAGTCCTGCTGCTTAAACCAAATACAAGCTATGAAGTCCGCACAACTTCCCAATGTACCACTTAGGCGGCAAATCAGGATTTTTGTTTTTGGGTTTTTTTTTTTTTTTTTGCACAAAACCTTATGAAATTCCAGATAGAAATAAAGGTAGCGGACTTCATAGCTTCTTTTGAAGGGAATGGCCTCATGTCACTGCCAAGCTTTATGGGTAAGACAAATGTTAGCTTATTCTAGAGTATAACTATGCTTGGCTAATTATGCCCCCCCTTCCCCATCTTTCTCTTTAAATGTAGACACTATGGGAGTGCCCAGAAAGATACCTACCCACTGCATCTAGAGACAGAATAGCTGGAGAGAGCTCCTGAATGTCAGTCAAGGTCACTGCTTGGAAAGAGGGACTGAATATTAAGCCTTCAAGGTGGACCAAGGCTGTTAGCTAGAAGACAGGTAATGGGATTGGAAGTCTGGGGAATTGGGACCAGGTGAGAATGCAGTTTGCTGAATGGTTCTGGGAAAGAGGGTCAGACCAGGTGACACTGGGCATTTGAGGTCCAGGTTTATGAATCAGAGAGACAGGCTTTTGAAGAGCTGAACACCAATGGCGTTTTGCACCTAGAAATGTTCTTCACATCTTAGGACATTAGTAAGATGCTTTCATGCAACCGACACAACCTTATCTGCTGTCCTTTGTAGGTTTTGCTTCACTGCAGAACTAACAGCAGAAGACAATTTGGTTCCTGCTTGGTTATCACCAGTTATGTATCTTGGTTGCCTTTAGAATAAAACAAAAATTTGTCTGATATGTGCAATGCTTTGCTTTGGGGGGCTATTTTCTCTCTGAAGGACAAATATACCCTCAAACACATTTCTGGCAATTCTTCCAATCTCCTGTGTTCCATAAAGTAAACACTATGCTAGCTAATTGTTAGCCAAACATGGATATTGCAAAGGCTGAAATTTAGGGTAACAAAGTAGGACATTTCAAAATCAGGCATCTACTGAATTAATAACCTATTTTTAGTGATGATTTTTTATGGTAACCTCTCTAAGCACGTATTATATTTTTTATTTTAAAGCAGAGGCTTTGGGAAAAATGGAACTTTCACATTTAGTACAGGCTAATATAGCCCATGGCCTTGAACTTCCCAATGAACAGGGAAAACGCAGGAGTCTCCATGATGATGAACCAAGAATTTAGTAGGAACTTAAGACTGCTATGTGGAGCCATTGCTAGATGTGTCTGGTTACTTAGTAAGACCAGGGAAGGTGAGAGAGAGAGATGGGAGGGCTAAAATCATCCCATTTGTGGGGAATGGAACCTCTCCCAGTAGCAAAGTGTTGGATATTGGATATCTAATATTCAAAAGTTCCAGTCTCCAGTGACCACCGCAGTATTCAGGTTTCCCAACAAATGGGTGGAGAATGTCTTCTGGAATTTTATACACGGAGACATCTAGATTTACAAGTATGTTATTGCTTCTACAAAGGTCCATTGGCAGGTAGTCAGCTCCAGGCACAAGCTGGTGCTCACGAGTAGTTTTGATTCCACAGGGTCAGGGATTGTGTTATATTAATCCCGAAATCCCCGGGGAATGTTTATACGTGGCCCCATGAATGAATGGCAGGAAATGATGCAGAGCAGCCCATGCCCCCATCAGGGGTCTGGAAGGAGACGCCACGCAGATTATTGTAACAGAAGCCAGTTACAAGGGACAAAGGGTGGCCTTAGGGGACAAAGAGTGTCATTAGCTTCTCTATATTGGGTCACTCAGAGGGGACTAAAGCTCTTGAATAGAGCTGGAGCCCAGCTTTCCAACTGGGGCAACCCATCAGATTCAGATGAGCAGTGAAAGGGCTTGATGCCAAGTCCCACACTAGTGCTCCAGTGTGCTCCTGAGAACAGGGCTATAGGTGAGCATCAAGAGGCTGCAACAGGGCCGGGCGCGGTGGCTCACGCCTATAATCCCAGCACTTTGGGAGGCTGAGGCGGGTGGATCCCGAGGTCAAGAGATCGAGACTATCCTGGTAAACATGGTGAAACCCTGTCTCTACTAAAAATACAAAAATTAGCTGGGCATGGTGGTGCGCACCTGTAGTCCCAGCTACTCGGGATGCTGAGGCAGGAGAATTGCTTGAACCCAGGAGGCGGAGGTTGCAGCGAGCCGATATCGTGCCATTGCACTCCAGCCTGGGCAACAAGAGTGAAACTCCGTCCCAAAAAACAAAACAAACAAACGAACAAAAAGAGGCTGCAACTACAGGGAAAAGGACAGGTCCCTAAGGCTAGTGGACCCTCACCCGGGAGGAGGAGGAAGCATTGGGTTGGTGCTGGAATTTATCTGCCTCGTATCTTTTAAAAGAAAAATCCTCTTTGTTTCTCCTTCAGTCAAAACTTCGATGGCTAAGGCTGCTCTTAGCCAGATTTTTAATCTGTTTAAAGAGCCCAAAGACCCACAGACTTAGTCCTCCACGGGCTGTATACCAGGCTGATACTCAGAAACACATCAAAACAGGCATACTGATGGTTAAAATACTGAAACATTCTATGCTGGTGGGTAAACAGCTGTGGTGCTGAGACCGCTGAGTGCTCCTGTGCCCCTATCCTGACCACCAGCTTCTCTCCTGAAGAACTGGACCTTTCCAGGATCCCACAACTAAAGGGGTAATTTCTGGCACGGGAGGGGCTGAACCTATTCTTGGGCGTAGAAGAGGCTCTGCCAAGCAGATCATTAAAGGTTTTGAATATCAATCACAATTGGATTCATCCCCAAAGTTAAACGAACCCCAGGATCACCAGCGGATGGGGGGGTGTCTGAGAGATATTTTTAAGTAGTCTTATGTGGGTGATATGGTTTAGATTTGTGTTCCTGCCCAAATCTCATGTCAAATTATAATCTCCAATGTTGGAAGAGGGGCACAGTGGGTGGTGATTGGATCATGGGGGGCGGACTTTCCTCTTGCTGTTCTCGTGATAGTGAGTTTTCACAAGATCTGGGTGTTTAAAAGTCTGTAGCACCTCCCCTTTCTCTCTGTTTCTCCTGCTCCCACCATGTAAGATATGCCTTTTTTCCCCTTTGCCTTCCGCCATGATTGAAGGTTTCTTGAGGCCTGCCCAGCCATGCTAGCTGCACAGCCTACAGAACCATGAGCCAATTAAACCTCTTAAAATTACCCAGTTTCAGGTATTTCTCTATAGCAATTCAGAAAAAGAGTAATACACACACACACACACACACACACACACACACACATATATATATTAGGTGTGTTTATGTTAGGTGTAATATATATGAGGGGTATTTGGTAAATAGAGGCCAGCTAATCTTTACTTTCCTTACACTAAATCCAGGTACATTAGTCAGGGTTCTCTAGAGGAATAGAACAGGATAGATGTATATATAAACGGGAGTTTATTAAGGAGTATTGACTCACAGGATCACAAGTTGCAGTCCCACCATAGGCTGTCTACAAGCTGAGGAGCAAGGAAGCCAGTCGGAGCCCCAAAGCTAAAGAACTTGGAGTCGGATGTTCGAAGGCAGGAAGCATCCAGCACGGGAGAAAGAGGCAGGCCAGAAGACTAAACCAGTCTAGTCTTCGACGCTCTTCTGCCTGCTTTTATTCCAGCCTCGCTGGCAGCTGATTAGATCGTGCCCACCCAGATTGAGGGTGGGTCTGCTTTTTCCAGCCCACTGACTCAAATGTGAATCTCCTTTGGCAACACCCTCACAGACACACCCAGGATCAATACTTTGCCTCCTTCAATCCCATCAAGCAGACACTGAGTAATTAACCATCACATCAGGCCACTCCAACGAGGAGACAATCCATGGACTCAGCCTTGTCCAAACAGCCTCGTGTACTGACTACTGCTCGTCTTTTTTTTTCTAAGAGCTACTTGACACCCAGGAACTCAAAGAAGTACACATTTATGTCTTGGGCCAGAGAGTGTTGGAACAGGGACCAAATTCCAGGAGGTGGAGAGTTTCCTTCTTTTCTTTCTTTTTTTTTGAGATGGAGTCTCACTATGTCATCCAGGCTGGAGTTCAGTGGCATGATCTCGGCTCACTGCATCCTCTAGGTCCTGGGCTCAAGTGATCCTCCTGCCTCAGCCTCCCAAGTAGCTGGGACTACAGGTGCACATCACACCTTGCCAATTTTAATTTTTTTTGTGGAGATAGAGTCTCACTCTGTTGCCCAGGGCAGAATGCAGTGGTGTGATTATAGCTCACTGGCGTCTCAAACTTTTGGGCTTAAGTGATCCTCCTGCCTCAGCCTCCCAAGTATCTGAGACTAAGGGTATGCACAACACTCTGCCAATTCTTAAATTTTCTTCTAGAGACAGGGTCTAGCTATGTTGCCCAGGCTGGTTTCTAAATGGTTTCTCGCATGAAGTAACATACCAAACCCATGGTGAGAGCTTTATTTGTCTTTGCTCTCTGTTTTCCCTTTCTCTGGTTCTGGTTCACCTTTCACAGTATCCTTCTCACCTGCCCTTGCAGTTGCATAATTCTGTTGAGGTCAAACAGATTTTCTCTCAAAGGAAATGGATGATGCTAAAAATTCGTCTGATTGGGACCCCTAGGAAGTACTGTGTTCCTATGTCTGACATGCTCAGAGTGGCCCCGGTTCCTGTCTGAATGTTCAGCTGTTAATCTACGACTTGCTAAGGGACCTCATTGTCCTTCTAGTAAAGCTTATTTCTGTTGTTCACATCCTAAGAATCCTGAATGGTACACCTGGATAATAAGAAAATACATTATCAGGAAAAAAAAAAAGATATAAGTCTACTATCATTAAAAACCACATACATGGCCGGGCACTGTGGCTCATGCCTATAATCCTAGCACTTTGAGAGGCCGAGGCGGGTGGATCACAAGGTCAGGAGTTCAAGACCAGACTGGCCAATGGTGAAACCCCATCTCTACTAAAAAATTCAAAAATTAGCTGGGCATGGTGGCTTGTGCCTGTAATCCCAGCTACTTGGGAGGCTGAGGTAGGAGAATTGCTTGAACCGGATCCGGGAGGTGGAGGTTGCAGTGAGCCAAGATCGCGTAACTGCACTCCAGCCTGGGCTACAGAGTGACACTCCATCTCAAAACAAACAAACAAACAAACAAACAGTACACAATTATTTTACTTTACTCTGGTGTGGACACAGAAAGTTGGAAACCAATAGTTTCATCTGTTGGATCTGAACTTCAGAGACTATGCAAATAAGTATTCCTCCATCCAAAATACTGTCGGCTGAACATTTCCTAAATACAGTTACACTTAACATTGGCTTGGCCCCTATGCTGTGTTGCTATTGTCTCTTTGTCACTTGGCAGAACCGTAGGAAAAGAACAAAAAGGAGGTATTATCGAAAGGCTGAACACTGACAGACTGAGCCACAATGAGCCAACCCATGTCTGACATTCTTTCAGGGAAGTCTAGTTATTAAGTAATTCATTTCCTGCAGGAACAATTTACTTCATGCTTTTCTCTCATCCTCAGAAGATTTTGGAGGTGACAAGCACCTTCTGAGCTAACTCTAGGGGCTCGGATCAGGAAAAAAATATCTTGGGAACAGCAGTGGGAGAGACTAGCAAGGGTGAATAACTCAAGTTTACAAAACAGCAAATGGAGAAACCAGCGATTTCCGATGCTGATAATTTATTTTGACAGGTGTAGTTTATCTCTGCTCATTTATAATAATTACACATTGTGGAGACTCATTATCCTGCCCTCCTCCTGTCTCAGTGCTGAGAGCAGTCAAAAGTAAATTTGGCAAGTCTGTAGGGGGAGTGAGATAATGGGTGTTAATGACCAAATGGGAAATCTATACTTAAGCCACTTGCTGTGAGGGTGGCATACTGATCATTGAAGGTGTGCAGTCAAGCTTTGAAATAACATTTTCAAACTCTTGGGATTTTTTTTCTTCCTTCAGTGTTTCATTGGAATTGAACGCATTCGTAGACTCACTCTTCCATTTCTTGTTACTCTCCCTTCTCTTAAGAACCCTAAGCTTTCGGATTCAAAGTTCAGAAAAATACTGGTTTTGGGATAGGATCAATATTTCATTGGAATTGAACATATTCATAGACTCATGCTCTCATTTCTTGTTACTCTTCCTTCTCTTAACGCTAAGCTTTCAGATTCAAAGTTCAGAGAAATACTGGTTTTGGGATGAGATCAATATAGATGTTTTGGAAGATCCTGGTGTGTTTGCTATTTTGACCAAATAATTTGGGCTGACAGTAAAATCAATCGGTTAATCATATGGACATTGGAGCCAGAGAGGTTATAAGCTTTGCTACTTATAAGCTAAATGTGTTTCCCACAACTCAATTTTGCTATCAGTTTCATGGGGATAAGAATAGCACCTCCATCAAAGGGCTGTTCTCCCACGCATGAGTAGAAGTGCCTAGAGCCATATGCTGGCACGTATTAAGTACTATGTAAGCACTTATTATTATTGTTATTAGTAAAAGGGAGGTAACTGTATCTACCTTATGAGCTATGCAATGAGTTTCAAATATAATTCATACAGTGGTTTCACAAAAGATGAGTTAGGTTTAGTATCTATTATAATTTTGTGATTTTAAAGTTCTGAGCTCAGAATTGCCTGAGAACCGAAACTTCACATTATTACATGCAGCATTTTATACAATTTAGTTCAAAAACATATATATATATATTTTTTTTTTTTTTCTTTGAGGTGGGAGTCTCACTCTGTCACTGAGGCTGTAGTGCAGTGGCTCACTGCAGCCTCCACCTCCCAGATTCAAGCAATTCTTCTTCCTTAGCCTCCTGAATAGCTGGGATTACAGGTGCCTGCTACCACGCCTGGCAAATTTTTTTTTTCTTTTGTATTTTTAGTAGAGATGGGGTTTTACCATGTTGGCCAGGCTGGTCTCGAACTCCTGACCTCAGGTGATCCATCCGCCTCGGCCTCCCAAAGTGCTGGGATTACAGGCGTAAGCCACTGCACCAGGCCCCCCAAAAAACATATTCTGACTGTTCACTCTTGGCAAGTCCCGGACACACAAAGATAAATCAGGTTATGATTCTAATCCTCTGAATGGAAGGAAACACAAAAGCAAATATACTACTAGAGCTAGAAGAGACCTTGAGAGAGCCTCCACCCCAGGCAGAATTCATGTTAAAACATCATACATTATCTTTGGGAAGACTTGCTGAAAAGGCTGTTCTGGATAACTTTTTATAAAGAAACCCTTGGGTCTCTTTCTGCACTTTTAACCTGAACGTCTCCTCCCATAAATGAGATTCACGTCCTCCCACTTCATACAGATGAAAAGTACTCTGTTGCCTCTTCAACATATGCTCCGATTCTGCTTTCCAATTTATTGACTCAGGACTGCCATTTGCCTATCTAATGTCTTTGTTCAAATTAGTAAAGGATGTTTCTTGCCATTGGTAAAGTGTGCTCTGGTGAAGAATAACTTGTACAGTTGTAGGGGAAAGTGCCATGATTCTCAACTTTCTAACTTTGTTGACATCTCAACTCTGGGTAACTCTGAAAACAGAGCTATCCTTCCAAATCTCAGCGCTTCAAAAACTCTGCATTAGGGAAGCTTTTTAAAATGGCGAATTTTGCCGTATTTCTAAAGAGAGAAAGCAAGAACTGAGATATATAGAGAATGACTTTGATTATATAGCGGACATGATATAGAGATGCTAGATATTAAAACGCTGTCTGTAACTTACATGACTTCCAGCCTTATCTACCTATGAGTGGATGGGATCACTTCACGCTTATTCTCAGAGTGCAGTGACTCCCAAGCTCTCCATCCCACTTCTCCTCCCCGGCTTCCCATCATTCACTTCTATACTTCGGCATCCGCTTAAAGGATCCCTACATGTAGCTGTCATTGCTGTGATGTCATGAGGATGCCTAGATCCATGCAAGGGTGGGGTGACTCAATTCTTTCCAAATTGCCAGGTCTTGGGTGCAGGGTTCTTGGCAGAGGTGCGGAGAGACCCCCCACTGTGACGTAACTCACCACAATCTTTAAAGAGGCCCCTGAAGTCTTTGAACTCCTGGGAAGACCATCGGCCTCCCCACAACAAACTACTCACTAGGTCAATCTCTAAAAGGGAGTCCATAGTGACAATTGCAAACTCACCTTCCCCTGCAAGACCACTAGCATTGACCCCGTTATGCCTTCCGTCCCTGTCACCTCAGTCACCATCGCACTCCCAGGCCTCTCTGGCCATCCCTGGCTCCCTGAACACATCTCTACACGACCCATGCATCCATTAATTTGACCCAATTTTGTACCCATTTACTTTGTCCTCTGACACACACTCACAAATCCCACAGCTGAACCCCCCCTCTCTGCATCCCCTTCCCCTCATTGCCGTAACTCATCTGAGAGCACCAACTCCCTGGCAGCCCTTTCAAGACCTGGCCGATATTCTCTATCTGCACAAGGGTCTCCGGGCTAGGAGGTGAGATATGTGTCTTCAGTGCTTCTCAGTGTTTCTTCTAGACCCACCGTCCCTCCATTCTGCAGCTACAGCTGTGAACCAAAGCACAGAAAGTCCTTGCCTTCGTGGTGAGGCACGGTGACAAACAACAAATGCCCGTGTAACATGTTGGCTGGTGATAAACCATAGACAATAAAGCACGGTGGGCAGGAGGTGGGCAGCCCTGATAGAACTGTAGGAGAAAGCTAACAGATAGGGAGTAAGCTGTACACATATCGGGGGAAGGACGTTTAAAGTACCAGACTTCAAGAGCAACATTTAGGTAAGTGATTCGCCTAGCATGCAGGCCTCGGTCCTCCATTTCTTTTTTTTTTTTTTTTTTTTTTGAGTCGGAGTTTTCGCTCTTGTTACCCAGGCTGGAGTGCAATGGCGCGATCTCGGTTCACCGCAACCTCCGCCTCCTGGGCTCAGGCAATTCTCCTGCCTCAGCCTCCTGAGTAGCTGGGATTACAGGCACGTGCCACCATGCCCAGCTAATGTTTTGTATTTTTAGTAGAGACGGGGTTTCACCATGTTGACCAGGATGGTCTCGATCTCTTGACCTCGTGATCCACCCGCCTCGGCCTCCCAAAGTGCTGGGATTACAGGCTTGAGCCACCGCGCCCGGCTCGGTCCTCCATTTCATACGCTTCTCACTTCACAGGATCTCATTTCACCCCCAAATGTCAGGGATCTTTTCACTTGGTGAAATCACAGACCTTGTCCTTAGCGATAGCTCTGCTATCTTCAAATTCTTCCTTTAAACTTCCCATTTGCTTTGATAACCTCTTTCTGGTTCTCCCAGCTCATTTACTTGACTACCACTCTACCCCCACAAACACACGCATCCAACCTCACTGGGGCCTCCATTGACCCTAACACTGTTTTACTGTCACCCCCTCCTTTACTTGGTGTAGAAAACACTGTCCACCCCTGCAATCAATCCCTGGTGTATACCCTGTGATATTGTTTGGACTCTGGTCCCATTCAAATCTCACGTTGAAATATAATCCCCAGTGTTGGAGGTGGGGCCTGGTGAGGTCTTTAGGACATGGGAGCAGATCCCTCATAGCTTGGTGGTGTCCTGAGATAGCGAGTGAGTTCTCCCGAGATTTGGTTGTTTAAAAGTGGGTGACACCTCCCCACCCATCCATCTTGGTTCCGCTCTTGGTATGCGACTTGTCTGCTCCTGCTTCACCTTCCATCACGGGTGAAAGCTCCCCCAGACCTCCTCAGAAGCCCAGCGGATGCGAGCGCCATGCTTGTACAGACTGCAGAACCGTGAGTCAATTAAACCTCTTTTCTTTGTAAATTCCACAGCCTCAGGTATTTATTTATAGCAATGCAATAACGGCGGCATGCTACACCCTGCTTTCCTTCACCTCCATCAAACGAGCATGCTGGACCCCATGTACTCCGCTCTCCTCCTTCTCTGCTTCTATGCCTAAATAGCAGAACACGGAGGTAGAAAAATGCACATAGGGACTGAGCTGGTGGATCACAATTCAAATTATGCTAATGAGTCATCGGTGACTTTAGCACTGCCTGACAGTCCTCGATTTCCCTAATCCACTCATCCTCTAACCCGTAAGACTACTATTTCATAACCTCTCTCCTCAGCTTCCATCCCTGCTCCAGCCTCTTCAGTCCAGCTGATGACCTCATGTCTCATTGTGCCGTGAAGATGGAATCGGGCAGAGGAGAACTGCCTCATCCTGACACTTGCTAATCTACTCACCCATCTTCATCGCCTCCCCCATACCCTGCTTCCCCTGCTGCGACAGTGGACACATGGGTCCAGCTCCTGAATCAGGCCAGTCCCTGATGCTGCACATTGGACTTTATCCTGCCCCACGATTTGCAGACTTTGCTGCTCCTTCAATTATCCCGTCTATTTCTTGCATCATCAACTTCTTCCTTTCTACTGACTGATTCCCATCGTATATACGCATGTAAGAAATATCACTGATATTTACACAAAATTAAACTATCCTCAGGTTTTGTTTCTCATTTCTGGTCCGAGTTGTTTCTTTGCTCTTCCTTAAAATGAAACTTGTAAAAAATGTGTTTATACTTGCTGACTGTAGTCCACTCAACCAAACCACTCCAAATCTCTCTCTTCTTTAATTTACTCTATTTAGCACTCCTACGAGGCTGTCTGTACTGAAATTGCTCTTTGCAAGGTTCCCGTGACTTCCAGCTAAATTCCATGGCCAATTTTGTGATCTTCATCTCACTTGGTCTCTCAGGAATATTGGGCACTCTCTTCTTTTTGACACCTTTTCTTCACTTGGCTTTTGTGCCACCCTAACTCTTTTAATTTTCCACTTTCTCCACTGGCTGCTCCATCTCAATCTCCTTAGCTGATCTTCCCTCTTCTTCCTGACTCTTCATGCATTGCAGTTTCCTAGTGCACAGTTTTATTTACTCTCATTTCCTCTCTGAACTCACCCAGACCCTTGGGATTACATTTATGACTCTCCACTTTTTTTTTTATACTCTCATTTCTTCTCTGAGCTCCAGAATTGTGTACCCAGCCATCTATTTTGGATTGCTATCTATTTTGGATTTGCCTAAATAAGTGAATGTCTGAATTTCAAAAGCAGATATCTTGGTTCTTTGTTCCAATCCTCTTCTCACTCATCAGTAAACGGCACTATCATATATCCAGTTGTTCAGGCTCCAAACCCAAGGAGCTCCTGCATTCTCCCTTTTCCTTAACCCAGACCCAATGCAACAGCAACGCCTATTGACTCAGCTTCCAAAACTGATCCCAAATAGATCATCTTTGGCTACTTTACCTGTTACTTTTCTAATTACAGCATACACCATGCTATCATCCCCGGTGGCATAATAAAATAGTCTCTTGGTTAATTTTCTCATCTGCTTTTGCCACCCACATTCAGTTCTCCACACAGCAGCTGTAACGTTCTTTTAAAACCGTAAATCAGTTCATGGAGCTCTGTGGCTTAAAATCTATTCATGACTTCCCATGACACTCAGAATAAAATCCCCAACTCCTGCCATGGCCTCCAAGGGATTGCATAATCAACCCCTGCTTATCTCTTCTCATCTTCTACCATTTGTGTCTGAATGCTCTTTCCTTCATGCTTTTGCATAGCTTGCTCTCCCACTTTATTTCCATCTCTACTCAAATGTCTTCTCTTCAGAGAGACCTTCCTTGCCCACGCTGTTTGAAACAGTGAATCTCATTACTCTTACTCCCTTTAACTTGTTTGTTTTCCTTATTGCATTTATTCTCTGACTTTTTAAAAGTGTATCTGTGTTCAAAGATTCAGTGTAATTCATATATTAACAGACTAAATTTGAAAAAGCCATATGCTGTGGTTTGAATAATGATGTCCCCTTCATAATTTATGTTGAGATGTAATTCCCAATGCAGCAGTATTAAGAAGTGTGGCCTCTGGGAGGTGCTACCCTCATGAATGGGATTAGCACCCTTATAAAAGGGCTCAAGGTTGAAGAGAGAGTTCTCTTGCCCTTCTGTCCCTTCCATCATGAAAGGGCATGCTTCCTTCTCTCCGGAGGATGTAGCAATATGGCACCATCTTAGAAGCAGAGAACAGCCCTCACCAGACACCAATCTTACTAGTGTCTTTCAATTTTTAATTTTTGTGGTTACATAATAGGTACATATATTTATGCAATACATGAGATGTTTTGATACAGGCATGCAATGTGTGATAATCACATCATGGAAGACGGTATCCATTCCTTCAAGCATGTACTCTTTGTGTTAAAAACAATCTATTTATACTCTTTTAGTTATTTTAAAATGTAGAATTAAATTATCATTGATTATAGTCACCCTGTTGTGCTATCAAATACTAGGCCTTATTTTTTCACTTTATTTTTCTGTACCCATTAACCATACCTACCTCCCCCTCCCCTAGCCCACCACCCTTTGCAGCCTCTGGCGGCCATTCTTCTAATCTCTATCTCCACAGGTTCAATTGTTTTAATTTTTAGATCCTACAAATAAGTGATAACATGTGACATTTTGTTTTTCTGTGCCTGGCTTGTTTCACTTAACCTAATGAGCTCCAGTTCCATCCACATTGTTGCAAATCACTGAATCTCATTCTTTTTTATGGCTGAATAGTACTCCACTGCTTATAAGTACCACATTTTCTGCTGGTGCCTTGATCTTGGACTTCCTAGCTTTCAAAAGCACAAAAAGTCAATTTCAACTATTTATAAATTACTCAGTGTGTAGTATTCTGTTACAGCATCACCAATGGACCAAGATACCATATGATTATTTCAACAGATGCAGAAACACATTTAACATAAGCCAATGCCGGGTCGTGATAAAATCGCTCTACAAACTAGGAACAGAAGGGAACTTCCTCAATCTGTTAGAGGACATTATAAAGAAATTACATCTAACATCATAATTAATAGTAAAATATTGAATCATTCCCCCTAAGACAGGGATGTCCACTGTTCCCATTCTATTTATATTGTACTGAATGTCTTAGCCTTTACAATAAGGCAAGATAAGGAAATAAAAGGCAAAAAGACCAGAAAGAAAGAAGCCAAACTGTCTCTAGTTGTAGATGTCATGGTAATTTACACAGAAGAATTGAAGGAACCCACAAAACAACTACTAAAACTAATGAATAAATTTGACAAGGTTGCATAGAATGCTAATAGAAGAAGGAATTATTTTTATACATTAGAAGCTAACAACTGGAAAATGAAATTTTGAATTCCATTTATGACTGCTTTAAAAACACTAAATACTTAAAACTAAATTTAATAAAACTCAAGATATAATCACTAAAATTATGAAACATTACTGCAATACATAAAACAACAAAATAAAAAGAAACATATATCATGTTTAAGGATTGGAACTCTCGAACATGTGTTTTTGTTTATATGCTGATTATCTGCATCTCCCCATGGAACACAACCTCTTTGAGGACAGGAATTTTTTTCTGTTTCATTTCCTGATGTATTTTTAGTGTGTATTAACAGTGTCTGGCACACAGTAGTTGCTCATTAAATATTTCTTGAATGCATAACCATCCTAGCCCCCAAAGTAGATTTGATTTTGCTCACATCTCAAGGAAACAAACAAAAAACAATCTGTCCATCTTATTCCTATCTAAAACCAGCTCTTGTAGCCAGCCAGATGGAGGACATTCTCTTCATAGTCTTCATCTCTTTTTTCCCCAGATCCCAGCAAGAGTTCTAGTCTCTACCACTAGTCTCTAAACAGAAGCTCCCAGAGTAAATGGCATGCACAGCTTCTTTGCAGTACCCAAATACACTCTTAGAGCAGGCATTGTTTGCCAAGGATAAAGAGGAATAGATTTGGGGTTAGGCACGGTGGCTCATGCCTGTAATCCCAGCACTTTGGGAGGTCAAGGCAGGTGGATCACCTGAGGTCAGGAGTTCAAGACCAGCCTGGCCAACATAGTGAAACCCTATCTCTACTAAAAATACAAAAAATTCTATACCTGGTCTTCAAGTATAAAGCTGGGTGTGGTGGCGCACACCTGTAATCCCAGTTATTTGGGAGGGTGAGGCATGGGAATCACTTGAATCCAGGAGGCAGAGGTTGCAGTGAGCTGAGATAGCACCACTGCATTCCAGCCTCGGTGACAGAGAGAGACCCTGTCTAAAAAAAAAAAGGAATAGATTTGAGTCTCGGAGCAGAGTTTCATGGACTGGATAGTTATCTACATACAATCAGGAGCCAGAAATCTAGTCACAAAGAAGGAAGTTAAACCATGTGATGATTCCCAAAGGGAAAATACAGATTAGAGCTGTGAGACCAAACCAAGAAAAAGTCAGCACCTGGATAGACTCTGGAATGAAGTAGGAAGGGAGAGCATAGAAAAAATGTTAGGACCAGGTTTCCCGTCTTCTGCGGAGCAGAGGATGGCTCATATTTTAAGAATTAGAAACCTCAAAGGACTTGAAGTCAGCTATGGGCTTAAAGCCCAGGTATATAGCATGGGTAAAGCTCTTGCTTTCCTTAGGAGAGTTTCTTTTTCCATAAAATAGAGATTTTCATGCCTGTCATGGCTACTTTATAACATCATTGTAATGATCAAATGAGATAAGATAGGCACCATGAGAGATTATTGTTATCCATCAGTCAGCCTTAGTATGTTTAAGGTTCTGAAGAGTACCCACATTTAAGTTCTCATGGTTCATTACTTAATTTGAAGTGAGTTCTCCTAATATAATATTCTTCCATATTCTAATGTAAATATAAGAATTCATTTCTGCTGCCAAGTCTAGGATTGTAGAGAAGAAAATTCAGACCTCTGGTTACCTTGCAATAGTGTACAGAACTGCTAGTGTCTATATCATCTTCTTGTATAGTTGGAAATAATCTTTTCCAACTTCTTTTCTTTAATTCCACACTTGATCTTGTTTTCTAGCAGCAGAATAATCCCTGCCTGGCAGTGTTTTTTAAAAGAAATTATCCACATTTTTAACAACACACAAATAGAGCACAAAATACAAGATTCCAACAAAGAAGCATCCAATACTTGGCATAAAGACAGAATTAACCAAAAATAATTACATAAATATCCCATGTAAAAATCTCAACATTGATCACTGTTTCCCACAACATTAGGCAGTGGACCACGTCCAGCTTAGATTTATAATGAAAAATCCCTGGATAACGCAATGATTGAAAAAGAGGCCTTCTTGGTTCACATAACAACAAGCATAAAATAACTAGAGAGCATCATTAAAATTAACTATACACTGTGCAGAAGTAGAATATGTAACAGTATTGAGTGCCTTGTCATTTATTACACAGAAGAGCTGTAAGTAGGTCAAACCAACGATAAGACATGTCCCATCACTCCAGAGCTTCACAGCCAGGCATGCGTATTTCATGTCTGAACATTTGCTTTTCATCATTGTTTTTTCTTAGCAAGTTTACCCAACTTTAGATTGGTCTGTGCCCTCATCCACAACTATAAAAAGCAATTTCTCAGTCTAAACTGTTGTTTCTGTGGGGCCAATAGGTAGAAAAGTGAAACTTAGACATACAAGTGGAGGGAAGAACATGTTTCTGACTTGTCTAGATTCTAAATGATACTGACATGAGCCATATGGCCAAGGCCTCAAAGCTAAGGGCCAAGCTGGAATCTTACCTCAAGTCTGATACTAAACATGGTTCTCTTTTACAGAAGTGGCACTATCTCTTGTGGGAAGAATCACATAATGCTTATAAAGGGCTTGGATAAAAACGAGTGACAACCAGAAATGTAACAAAAAGCCATTTTGTACAATGGTTTGAAATATTCCATTCCCACTTGATATAGCGATTTGTGATGGTTTTCATGACCCTTCACATCAGAGATAAAAATAACCACTGGCCCAGTTGCTTGGAACTTGAAATAAATCAGAGAAATGCAATCAATCAGTCAAATATTTTTTGTGTCTTCTGTTTGCTCAACACTAGACTAGACTCTGTGGGAAATGATAGCTCACACATCAAAGTTCTTTGGCAAGCAAGAATTGAATGTCAAATAGTATTTACTATTAGAGAAAAACTGCAGGAGGTAGCTCCGCTTCAAAGAACTCAAAGTCTTAATGAGGGAGGGGGTTTGCAAATAACGATCGATCTTCATTATCAAAAGTAGGATATAAAATGTAATTAATTGGTGATTGGACCAGAGACCAATCAACGTTCTCTTTAAAGGGCCAGATAGTAAATATTTTAGGTTTTGTGGGCCATGTGGTCTCTGTTGTAGATACTCAACTCTAATGCTGTTGAGCAAAAACAGCCTTAGATAATACATAAAGGAATGGGCATGACTGTGTTCCAGTACAGCTAGCTGCAAAAGCAAGCGTCCAATTGGATTTGATCTATACATAGGCACTTTTACAACCCCTGGTGCAGATTCTGAACGCGAGAGACGGGTACAGACGTGATTACTCCTGAAAGGTCAGAGAAGATATAGATACAATCGTCTTTCATTCAAGGCCTACCCTTCCTCCAGCCACTCTATTATAGCTCATTGAATTTTGGGATCTCCAGGGTGAGTTGCCCAAGGTCACACAATTCAGTAATACGTTTTTGCCCAGGCTTAAACTTAGGTTGAAACAACCTCAATTCTGTATTCTTTCATCACAATAAATTACCACCTCTAGCAGAATCATCCGTGTTCCCCCGTCACTGTATATCTTAGGAAACACAGAACTGGAGCAGTATGGACCACTCTGTTGCACAGACCAGGGCTGAAAACTCACACAGAATACAATGGCCTCTTAGAGAACTGGTACTCACACTTTGCTGCATATTATAATCTCCTGGGAGCTTTAGAAAATTCTGTGGCTGGCCGAGCGTGGTGGCTCATGCCTGTAATCCCAGCACTTTGGGAAGCCGAGGTGAGCAGATCACTGAGGTCAGGAGTTCGAGACCAGCCTGGCCAACATGGTGAAACCCCTGTCTTTACCAAACATGCAAAAATTAGCCAGGCATGGTGGCAGGCACCTGTAATCCCATCCTCAGGAGACTGAGGCAGGAGAATCGCTTGAACCCAGGAGATGGTGGTTTCAGTGAGCTGAGATCACACCATTGCACTACAACCTGGGAGACAAGAGTGAGACTTCGTCTCAAAAAAAAAATGAAAACAAAAGAAAATTCTGATGCCTAGCTCATGCTACATACCAATTAAAATCAGAATTTCCTAGGGGCAGGATCTAGGCATTGGTATTTTTGAAATGTTCTCAGGTGGTTCCAAAGTCCAAGCTAAGTCTGAGAACCATTTCTCTGAAGCACAATGTTGTCATTTATGTGCGTCATATATAAATAGTACCTCCTGGAGTTGTTCAAGGTGATGGTCATGGGATAAACCTCACTGATCGATTAAACAGGTGCCATGAATTAAATAATTCACAAGATATGTATAGAACACCTTGTTGGTGCCAGCTGCTGTCATAGGTCCTAACGAAACAGTGCAATGGAACAGGCTAGCTATGGAAGAATCAGAAACCCACCCTTGATTATGTTGAGCTTTGTAGTATTTCTTGAATTTTCTTTATTTTCTTCCTGTCTCTGCTAGCATTTAGCAAAGGCTTTGAAAATGGCAGCCCTCTCTTCTCTTTGCTAGTAAAAAGCACTTTCTCTCATTTCTGATTACAGTAAGAATATAGCTAAGATTTAGTGAATACCTATCATCCTGAAAAGGTGTATGTCTGTGATGTCCCACCAATTCTGTGATTGTGCTTGCTATTGTCATCTTTGGTTCACATGAGGTCAAACCATTTCAATGAGTTGCTGAAGGTTACCTGGAGAATTAAGGCAAAGGTAGGGTCTATATTGGGATCTGCTTGATTCCTTAATCCAGGTGCTTACCCACTAAGAAATACTACCTGGGTCACCTCCTCAGTAAACACTGACCACCAGCTGAAAAAATAAATAACGAAAGAAAAATCTTTCCTTTGGGCCAGATAATTAATAATGGAGAAAAAGTATCCCCTTGGACATGAGGGATAACTATGGAAAATAATGAAGAAAAAAAATGTCATATAAGAATTCCTGGCCATACACAGTGGCTCACATCTGAAATCCCAGCACTTTTACAACCCCTGGTGCAGATTCACCAAGGCAGGAGGATCACCTGAGGTTTGGAGTTTGAGACCAGCCTGATCAACATGGAGAAACCCCATCTCTGTTAAAAATACAAAATTAGCCAGGCGTGATAGCACATACCTGTAATCCCAGCTACTCCAGAGGCTGAAGCAGAGGTTGCGGTGAGCTGAGATCACGCCATTGCACTCCAGCCTAGGCAAAAAAAGCAAAACTCCATCTCAAAAACAAACAAACAAAAAGAATTCCTTTGATTGACAACCTCTTACCCTTACCCACCTGGAGGGTTTCATTCCAGAGCTTTGCTCTATTCAAATCATACAACCTGCATTTTGGATTCAGAGTCAAAGCTGTTTCATTAGAAGTGAAATCTTAAAGAATGCAAAGTATCAGGATAGTTGGAGAAAAGAATGTCTTCCAGACTCAAATGCTACCCTTTCAGTGAGGAATTTCCTTTCCTTCCCACTTCGTCCAGACACACAAGAGAGAATGAACAGTTCCCTCCTCTTTGAGTTCAGAGCATTTTATACCTACCCAGGACATATAATCCTCATCACAGGTATTTCTAGTTATTATTATTCACTCATCTGCCATCCTCATTACACCGTGAGCAGATGTAATACCGTATTAACTTATACTATCAGTAGTGTATCCTCAGCCTAGCATAGAGCCAGGCACAGAATAAGTGGTCGATTAAAGTTTGTTTTGTTTCAGAGGATAGACTTTTAACATCTAATATTAACAGCTTCCAATTTATCAGTTTCCACTTGGGTGCCAACTATGTGCTGGGCATTGTGATCTATTTCAAAGACCTTAGTTCCTTTGTTCTCATAATAACGATTTTGTGACATTATTTCTATCAGAGTGGGCATTTGCCAGTTGGGTACCCAACTGCACATTTCTGGAATAGCTCAATACGTATGGTCATGGTGGAAGTAATAGCTACCTCCAGTGACGGAGGTTCAAGCAGCCTCTTTTATCCTGGCAGAGACAGCAGTAGCTTGGAAATGACATAGCAGTAACAACTGAGGACTTCGAATTTTGAGCCAGGAACCCAACAACATAGAGCCAGTTGGAGTGGTATTCATGCCAGCAGCTGCTGTGTGGTCTTTCCATGATTCCTTCCACCTAACCCTCTGGTGTCTTCGCAAACCTTTACCAGTTTTCCAAACTGTCCTCCCAGTTTCTCATTGACTCTGTAAGCATCCATTTTACTTCTGATGAACTGCTTTTTGCTTAACATTGCTGAACCATTTATGTTGATTGCAACCATGAGCTCTGATAAACTTACTCATTTTGAAGATGAGAGGGCAAGTTGCTTTCCCATGGTGTTAAAAGATAAACAGATGCACAATAACTTTTTTTTTTTTTTTTTTTTTTTTTGAGATGGAGTCTTGCTCTATTGCCCAGGCTGGAGTGGAACAGCGTGATCTTGGCTCACTGCAACCTCTGCCTCCCAGGTTTAAACTATTCTCCTGTCTCAACCTTCCAAGTAGCTGAGATTACAGGCACCTACCACCATACCTGGCTAATTTTTAAATTTTTAGTAGAGATGGGGATTCACCCTATTGGCCAGGCTGGTCTCGAACTCCTGACCCCAGGTGATCTGCCTGCCTTAGCCTCCCAAAGTGCTGAGATTATAGGTGTGAGCCATCGTGCCTGGCCCACAATAACTTTTGGGCTAGTTCATGAATCAGGTTGCACTGAACCAAAACAGGCTTTTATAGAGTGAATGCAGAAATAATAGAAATAACATATTTAGTTACAATTATAAATTTGCCTTATTTGGTTTATCTCCCTGAAAACTTCCTAGTCATCTAATTATAAATTGTTGGTTGCTTTTGGTTGGTTGAGCTGAAGTTCTGGTTTTACTCAATACAGGCATGCAAAAGAAATAGCTCAAAGTTAAGTTTTGCTTATGTTTGCAAATCAAGCCAGGTTAATAATCACTTATGAGGCCTAACTGGCTTTTTCTGCTCAGGGATGCTTCTGGCTTATTCTTTGTCTTCATTCACTTTAGTAATGTCCACACAGCTATTAAGAGAGGAAGAGGATCTAATTGCGCTACTCTCTTATCCTGAAGCCCATGCTGTCTCCTTCTACTCTATTTACCGCTTTGTAAATCAAGGGTGCTCAAGGTATGTTTGCTGTGTGTGATGCTGCTGTTGATATTCTTGGGTTATTTTCTTTCTTTCAATTCAGGAGCCATTTAATTTTTTTTTATTGCATTTTAGGTTTTGGGGTACATGTGAAGAACACGCAAGATTGTTGCATAGGTACACACGTGGCAGTATGATTTGCTGCCTTCCTCTCCATCACCTATATCTGGCATTTCTCCCCATGCTATCTCTCCCCAACTCCCCACCCCTCCCGGCCCTCCCCCATTTCCCCTCAACAGACCCCAGTGTGTGATGCCCCCCTCCCTGTGTCCATGTGTTCTCATTGTTCAACAGCCACCTATGAGTGAGAACATGCGGTGTTTGATTTTCTGCTCTTGTGTCAGTTTGCTGAGAATGATGGTTTCCAGGTTCATCCATGTCCCTACAAGGGACATGAACTCATCGTTTTGCCATTTAATTCTTTATAGCTCTAGTATTTTCATGTGTGTGAGTATCTTAGTTTGGTGTCTGACATTTAGTATTTACACATAAGAAGATGTTTATTCTTTTGTTCACTTATTTCTAACCTTTATTAAGTGTTTATTATGTGGCTATTATTGTACTGGGTGCTTTATCTGAATTTCCTAATTCCCAGCAATTCGACAGGATACAACTAATTTTTATTATCCCCATTTACAGATGAACAAATAGGGTCTCAGAAAGATTAAGCATCCTTTCCAAAAGTCATGCAGCGGAAGAGTTGGACCAATCACTGAGGACTGATTCCCGAATGGATGACCCTAATCTTTAAACTTACTTGAGTTACTAAATTCAAGCCAACGTGCACCCGCGAAAGAGTTAGTTTAACTTTTCAGGTCAAAAGGGAACTTAGAGGTCATCACCGCTGCAAATAACTAGCTCAGGCTCATTTGAAACTCACTCACATAACAAGATCTGGTTTGATAATTCTAACTTCCCATCAGAGGTTGGAAGAAATTTTGTTTAGGACAAGTAAAGTTGGAGTAAATGGTTCTTTCCCATCTAGAATGAATTAATGAAGGCAGAAAAGCGCTGTGCAATCATATTTTACGTACCATTTTATCTAAGGGTTAGCTTCTGGATGGTGTTTTTAATTATTTAAAAGGATTGAGAAAAGAGTTCAAAACAACAGGTTTTTCCTATCTCTGGCCAGTGTCTGTCAGTTACGGGCATCCATTAAAGTCATTTGGGGTTTGTTACCTAGGAAATGGCTGACAGCCTGGGCCTTTTAGATTGATCACCTGATTAATGGCAGGAAGGTGAATCATATGATGAGAATTTAGTTGCTTCTAAGTGGAAGAGCAGAACTTGTTGAGCACTAAAAAAGAACCACTGGAATCCCCACCCCCCTCCCTTAATTTTAAAGATGAAACAAACGATTTTCTTTCAGGAAGATATGGATATCTAAATTTATCTCTGGAGGAAGAGAGCCTAATGATTCCAAGACCATCTCAGGCTTCATGGTTATGAGACACCATATTCAAGGGCTGTGTGTGTGTGTGTGTGTGTGTGTGTGATAAAATTAGACACATCTACCTCTTAGGTTAATTTCTGTGCAGCCTGTTCAGTTTCTCTGAGAAAAACCTTGCAGGAGGCCGGGCGCGGTGGCTCATGCCTGTAATCCCAGCACTTTGGGAGGCTGAGGCGGGTGGATCACGAGGTCAAGAGATGAAGACCATCCTGGCCAACATGGTGAAACCCCGTCTCTACTAAAAATACAAAAATTAGCTTGGCATGGTGTCAAGTGCCTGTAGTCCCAGCTACTCAGGAGGCTGAGGCAGGAGAATTGCATGAACCCAGGAGGCGGAGGTTGTGGTGAGCCGAGATCACACCATTGCACTCCAGCCTGGGTAACAAGAGCAAAATTCTGTTTCAAAAAAAACCCAAAAACCATGCAGGAACTAAAACACTGTTATCTGTATGATAAAGAGAGAATTAAAATTCATCAGGAATGAAAAGAACTGATCGAATTTGGAGTTTCTTTCTTTCTTTCTTTTTTTGTAGAGACGGGGTCTTACTTTGTTGCTAAGGCCAGTCTTGAAATCTTGGCTTCAACCCATCCTCCCGCCTCGGCCTCCTACAATGCTGGGATTACAGGGATGAGACAGTGTGCCAAGCCCCAAATTCAGAGTTTCTTAATTTTAAAAATGCCAGGCATTTGTAAAGGTGTATGGATAAAGAAAACCAACATTTGCCAGCTTGTAACTGTGAGAAGTACCTTCATTTTATATCTCATTTAATCCTAAAATAAAAAAGAGATATTAGTATAATAACTTTTAGAATTTTCTTCACTAAACATTTATTGAGCACTTTATATACATCTGCACCAAGGTTTAGAGAAGATCAGTAACTTATCTAAGGATTAGAGTTTATTTTTGTTCTTCTCCAAAGGTTTTTATCTCCATTAGTGTATTAATTTTCTGCAGAGTATTTTTATATCAGAAAAGAAAAGTGGAAAGTTAAGGAACAATATGGAAACATTACTGGAAGAAGTTCTCTAACTTGCAAATCTCAGATGTTCATGCATGCACACACACATTTTCCTTTTTTCTAAAACTTCCTCTAGCAGGTCAAAATTACTTTGAAAATTGCCATCTATCTTTAATTTGTCTACCATTACATAGGACTGGATTATTAGTAAAAGCAGCAAACATTTATGAACTGTGTACGTGTGTTAGGCCACCCCATCATGGACAACAGGATTAAGCATTGGAACAGTTAAGTGATAAGTCCAAGGTCACGCAGCAGTCAATGACAATTCATTTTGTTCATTTTTTTGGTATCTAGGTCCAACTCAAGTTCATTCTCATTATTACTCTAATATTTGCTTTCTCTTTGAGCTAGAACCGATTTTCTTCACCAGCAAGTAGGAGCGAGCATCAAAGATGTTTAAACAAAAATTATGGGAGGAAAATTGAAAGCCCTCTACATTAACATAGTTCCCCTGCAAATGAAGAAATTATTATCCAATTTTGTCAGAAGAACACCTCAATTCAGAGTGCAGAAAGTGTTCTGCTGCAGCAAATTTTAAAACCAACGTTCTGTGCAGAATTCTCAAGCATCTTCATGTCCCCATGTGAAAGACATTTTGTGTTTCCTAACATGGTGCCAGGGCAAGTACCACTCATGATGGGGTGGGGGGATTTCTTGCTGTGAGGTTTAAATAGGATAATGCATGTTCAATGCCCAGAAGAATACTTAGCCCAAAGTGAGCGCCAACATATGGTAACATTCCATGTATAATAACTGTTGTATATAATTCATTTATATAATAATGATATATTGACTATTAATTTCAAGACTTCAGCTAACCATTTCTCCTTATCTCTTGAAAAAAAAATCCACTGGCTCTGAAATTCCACCATCAAAGCTTTGTTCCTTTCCCTCTACGCTCAGAGGCTGTCTAAAGTACAACTAGTCCTGGGAAGTTGTCAGCAATGTAAACTTCAGAGAAAATGAAGGGTTTCAGACCAGGCTGAACTGAAGGGAAGCGGGGGAAGATCACAGGAGCAGGGTGTTAGATCTGGGAGGGCCTTTGGGAGCACAGAGTCTTTCTTTCCTATCACCTGATGGATGAAGAAACTGGGATGTAGAGAGAGCTGGTGAATTGATCTTTCTTCGTCTTCTTTTTTTTT
>NW_016107632.1:764107-805704 GCF_001604975.1 Cebus imitator
CCACCATGCCCAGCTAATTTTTTGTATTTTTAGTAGAGACGGGGTTTCACCATGTTGACCAGGATTGTCTCAATCTCTTGACCTCTTGATCCACCCGCCTCGGCCTCCCAAAGTGCTGGGATTACAGGCTTGAGCCACCGCGCCCAGCCTGATCTTTCTTCTTTAACATTTGTCCCATTCTGCACCACGAGTGAAAATGCGTGTGTGTGTGTGCGCCTGTGTGTTTGTGTGTGCACATGTGTGTGTGTATAGCTACCTATTTTATGTGTTGTGTGGGTGGTCTAGTCACTAATGTTGTGTAACAAACCACCCCACACGAAGTAGTGTAAAAACAGTGCTCATTTTGTTAAGCTCACAGATTATGTGGGTTGGGAACTCAGGCAGGGAACAAAGGGAACAGTTTTTCTCTGCTCCGCAATGTCTGGGGCTTCACTTGGCGACAGTCAGACCACCGGAAGCTGGAGTTATCTGGAGGCTACTTCCTGCTCATATTATCATCTGGTCCCTGGGCTGAGATGACTCAAAGGCTGTGCACAGCTGGGCCTGTCAACAGAGCACCTCTCTGTGGCCTCTCCATGCGGCATGAATGCTCATTACCGAGAGGGAGTGTCTCCAGAGGGAGCATTCCATGAAAACCAGGTGGGAGCTGCCTGGCCTTTTCTTACCCAGTGTTGGAAGTCACAGAGCACTTCTGCAACATTCTGCTGGTTATAAGGAAGTCCTACTATCAGCTCAGATTTCAAAAGGAGGAGAAATGGATCCTACCTGTTGATGGAGGAATGTGAAGGTCACATTGTAGAAGAGCCAGAAGGGTGGAAATGGTGCTGCCATCTTTGGAAAATACAGTCTGGCCCAGAGAGGAAAGCAGAAATTTATAACTTTTCCACCAAGCCTTTAAAACGTCTCTCTTGTCAGCCAGGAATGGTGGCTCACGTTTGTAATCCCAGCAGTTTGGGAGGCTGAGGCAGGAGGATGGCTTGAGGCCAGGAGTTCAAGGCCAGCCTGGGCAACATAGTAAGACCCTGTCTCTACAGAAAATGTAAAAATCAGCTGTGTGTGGTGGCTCAGGCCAGCAGTCCTAGCTACTCAGGAGGCTGAACTGGGAGGATTGCTTGAGCTTGGGAGTTTGAAGTTTCAGTGAGCCATGATTACACTATTGCACTCCAGACTGAGCAACAGAGCGAGACTCTGTCTCAAAAAAAAAAAAAAAAAAAAAAGGTCCTGAATGTCTAAAATATCTCTCTTTCCATTCTCCAGGCACCTAACTCTCTCCCCAGACATCTTCAGTTCTGGCTGCAAGTGGGGGTAAACTGAGTTCATGAACTCTCAAAGCCTCCCATTCAAGCCTGACCCCTAAGAAAAACAGATCCATTGGGCAGTTTCCTCCCTGCAGCAGGTTCCCAGACAGGGCCAGATAGCTTTGCAAAGCACTGGGGAGCTCACTGGGCCCCGGGGAGGCATTGGTCCAGCAGGACGGCCATGTAAGCATTCATGGGTATGAGAGGGGGCCTGAACAGGTGAGGCTGCAATAAAATGAAAACTTGATACTGTTGGCAACAGGAAGAAAATAAAATTGTGTATAGGTGCCTGTGTGTGTGTGTGTGCATGTGTGTGTGTGTATGTTGCTGAGGTTGGGCGTAGAAAAAAAAGACTCCCAAGGAAATGAAAGAGCTTGGGAATCAGGCTAGCAATGCTGGAGAATCTAGCAACTGCCGTGCCTGGGACTCATTTTTCCAGGTCCGCACTCATTCAAGAAAAGAAAGAAACCAGCAAGGGTTGAGAACCTACTAGGTGTCAGACACTCTGTTAATTACTTTTACAAATTTTCTTATTTGATTCTCTCAACTAATTGACTAAGTTGGAAGGGCTAGTAGCCTCATTTTATATCAGAGGAAGGAAACTTGATCAAAGTCACACAGACAAAACTACCAGAATCTAGATGACATTTCTTGGTCCTCCTGGACCTGTGATATTGTAAGAAAACCAACTTCTTTTAAAAGCATTAAATAAATGGAAAGATATTCCATGCTCATGAATTGGAAGAATTGATTTTGTTAAAATATCATGTACCCAGAGCAATCTATAGATTCAACGCAATACCTATAAAAATACCAGTGATATTCTTCACAGAAATAGAAAAAAAAATCCTAAAATTTGTATGGCATCACAAAAGACCCTTAATAGCCAAAGAAACCTTAAGCAAAATGAACAAAGCTAGAGGCATTAAATTACCTGACTTCAGAATATGCTACAAAGCTATAATAATCAAAATAGCATGGTACTGGCATAAAAACAGATGCATAGATCAATAAAACAGAGTAGAGAACACCAAAATAAATGTCTGCACATACAAGCAACTGATTTGAAACAAAGGTGTCAAGAACACACAATGAAGAAATGACAGCTCTTCAATAAAATGCCTGGGAAAACAGGATATTCATATGCAGAAGAATAAAACTCAACCCCCTATCTCTCATCATAAGCAAAAATCAACACAAAGTGAAGACTTAAGTGTGTAACCTAAAACTATGAAACTATTAGAAAGAAGCATAGACTTCATTACACTGGTTTGGGCAAGAGTTTTTTGGATAAGACCTCAAAAGCACAGACTACAAAAGCAAACACAGACAAATGGGATTACACCAAACTAAAAGCTTCCGCACAGCAAAGGAAACAAGCAACAGAGTGAAAAGACGACGTATGGAATGGGAGAAAATAACTGCAAATGATGCATCTGACAAGGTGTTAACATCCAGAATATATAAGACACTCAAACTACTCAATAGCAAAAAAAACCAAAAAATCTGATTTAAAAATAGGCAAAAGACCTGTTTAGACATTTCTCAAAAGAAGACTTACAGATGGCCAACAGATACACACAAAAAAGCTCGACATCGCTAAGTATCAGGGAAATGCAAATCAAAATTGCAACAAGATATCATCTCATTCCAATTAGAATGACTATTATCAAGAGGATGCACACACACAAATGCCAGCATGGATGTGGAGAAAGAAACTCTTATATATTGTGGATGGAAATGAAAATGGTAAAGCAATTATGCAAAACAGTATGGAGGTTACTCAAAATATTAAAAATAAAGCTACCATATGATCCAGCAATCCTACTACTGGGTGTATAGCCAAAGGAAATGAAATCAGTATGTGGAAGAGATATCTGCATCCTCATGTCTATTGCAGCACAATTTACAATAGGCAAGATATGGAATCAACCTAAGTGCCTAACTACAGATGAATGGATAAACAAAATGTGATACATAAATATGTATACAAATATATGCATTTATATATATATATATATATATATTCATAAATACAATGGGATACTATTCAGTCACAACAAAAGAATGAAATCCTGTCATTTGGAGCAATACGGATGAACCTGGAGGATATAACGTTAAGTAAGATAAGTCAGGCACAGAAAGACAAATACCACACTACCTCACTCATATGTGGAATCTAAACATTAAATTGATTTTGTATAAGTTGAGGGGAGAATAGTGGATACTAGAGGCTGAGAAGGGTGAATGGGCAGTAGAGAAGGACTTGTCAACAGATAAAAAGTTACAGTTAAATAGGAGAAATAAGTTCTCGTGTTCTATTGCACTGTAGGGTGCCTATGATCAACAATATTGGATTCTATATTTCAAGTAGCTAGAAGATCAAAATTGGAATGTTCTCGCCACAAAGAAATAATAAATGTATGAGGTGGTGGGTATGCTAAAACCCTGATTCAATTTTTACACAATGCATACATGTATCAAAGCATCACACTGTACTCCAGAAATATGTACAATTATTCTGTATCAACAACAAAACAAAAAAAAGAAATATAACTTTTTAAGAAGCATTGAATTTCTCTTTTTACAGAAAATGTTACATGAAAAGCATAAAAGAGACTAGAAATAAATCATAATTTCAGCAGCAATGGGAGACTAGAGACCATATGGCTGACCTCTCTTTAGACCCGAAATGGTAGCCCCCAGAAGGTCTGGAGAACCCCGGGGTTCCACGGGACACTGTCTGAAAACTCAGTTAGCTAGTATCTTTAGTAGCCCCAAACAAGATATCCTAATGTGCTCTGCAGGGTCTTCGTTCATATGCAGAGCTACATGAAGGCATTCCTTTCTCTTCATCCATCCAAATCTTGTACATTCTTCAGTTGCATATGCTCAGGAGATTTTCGCCTGGCTTGGTTTATTTTCTTTCTCTACATTCCTGCCTCTGGAAATCTGTAATAATTTCATGGGTCTACTTAGCTCCATGTAATAATAATTCTCCAATTTGCAATATCAGTTCACTATTTCAGACTTCTCCTTTGAGCTCCTGACTCAGGTATCTAAAATTCTACTAGACATCTTCACACAGGTGTTGAGTAGGAATGTAAAACTTAACATGTTCAAAATAGAACTCTTGATGTTCCATTCTCATTCTCTTCCCAAACAAGAAATTTTTTTTTCTCCTCATCTTCCTTATAAGTGGTACCATTGTCCATCCTGATCATGGTGTGATGGTTTCCAAGACCAGAGTCCCAAGGCAGTGGCCACATTTGATTTTGATTCTGAGCATTCTTCAGTATTGAAGTGGCTACAATGGAGACAGTAGATAATAGCTCAACGTGAGATAGACTCTGCTGATGATAACACTATCAGTAATTAGAGCAGGGCTGACTCACTTCTACCTCCTCAATTGGGAGAGGCATACCCCAGAATCCAGGAAGCTCAGAACATAGAAGATCTGATACGTTTCAGCAGAAGTTAGCTACTGGTGAAAATTCCTGAATCCTGAGAATGTGGGCTCCCCTTCACCCTGGCAAACACTGGTGTCATTGTCATAACTATGTTTGTTTTGGATTGAGCAGAGGCTTCCCTGCTAGATTTAACCTTCTTGAGATTGGAGGTCATGACACGGTCTTCCTAACATCTGCTCTCACACCTTGTGTATAATTGCTTCTCCACAAACATATGAGATGCATTTGCTTATGTAGATGCCATAAACAATTGATGACAAAGCTGGGACATTCATGTGATTTTATGTTTGGATAGAAATTCATCTTCTTAGAGGAAGTGACATCTAAAAAGACTGATGCTTTGTGCAACTGTGCCTCAAATTTCTATACCTTGGTGCACTGTTTGTACATTGCTCAAATACCATAGCATGGGGAAGGGGAGATGAACTAACGTTTTTAGGGATGCCCTTGGTGCTTTGATATTTATATATGTTTTTCATTTCACTCTCACCACAGTTCATTAAGGAAAGCAAAGCTAAGAGAGGCCTAGTAAACGAATGAGGTTCACCTTGCTAGTATAAGTAAAAAGGTAAGAATTTGAATCTAGGCTGGATGTGGTGGCTCACCTCTGTAATCCCAGGATTTTGGGAGGCCGAGGTAGGTGGATCACAAGGTCAAGAGATTGAGACCATCCTGGCCAACATGGTGAAACCCTATCTCTACTAAAAATACAAAAGTTAGCCAGGTGTGTTGGTGAGCTCCTATAATCCCAGCTACTTGGGAGGCTGAGGCAGGAGAATCACTTGAACCCAGGAGGCGAAGGTTGCAGTGATCCGAAATCGTGCTACCATACTCCAGCCTGGACAACAGAGCAAGACTCTGGTCTCCCCTACCCTCACCCTCCCAAAAAAGAAATTGATTCTGGATTGAGTTGATTCCAATTTATAGGGGAAGCTAAGGTTTAGAGAGAATTAGCAATGCCTTTAAGTTCAAAGCTAAGTCTGTATCTCTATCTGTCTGATTCTTAAAACTATGCTCATTCCACTGTGTTATATCTCCTCCCATAAATGCCAACTCCAACTCTGATAATGTTGATCCTGATAGGATGAACTACATGAGAAGTACTCGATCTGGTTCTCTCTTTTCTTTTTTTTTTTTTTAGACAGAGTCTTGCTGTGTCGCCAGGCGCCAGGCTGGAGTGCAGTGGCGCGACCTCGGTTCACTGCAACCTCTGCCTCCTGGGTTCAAGCAGTTCTCCTGCCTCAGCCTCCCGAGTAGCTGGGACTACAGGTGTCCACCACAACGCCCAGCTAATTTTTGTATTTTAGTAGAGACAGGGTTTCACTATGTTGGCCAAGGTGGTCTCAATCTCTTGACCTCGTGATCCACCTGCCTTGGCCTCCCAAAGTGCTAGGATTACAGGCATGTGCCAAGGCGCACGGCCTGGATCCAGTTCTCTTGACCGAAGGCAAAAATCTGGGAATAATTTCCTGTAAAAAAGTTGCTAAGCCCTGATATCTCCTAGGAATACTGAAGATGGAATGTAGTTAAAAGAATTGGTAAACGCCTACTGTAATTTGTCTAACATGTATGTCTCCTCTTAGTTACCTTCTTGCTGGAAATAAATAGTATTGTTCTGAGGTACTGAAATAAATGTTTTTACAGTGGAAATATTAATTTATTTCTATAATAGAAAATTGACTATGTTATTGATCAATATGTCCCATCTGCCAAGTATTCCTAATTATAAATTTGAAAGGTGCACCTAGCAGCATAGTAACTGTCAAACAATTATTGATGGAAAGCTGTTGCTATAAGCCTTGATATGGGTTCCTCTAATGACAAACTGACAAAGAATGAGACAGCAAATTAAATATGTTCCATTTACCAAGTAAAATGTTTTTCTCCAAATCTCTCTCCTCAGAGTTGATTAACAAAATAATCCCATGAACTGTCTACTCCTCCAGAGACGTAGGACCTCCCCACGTGCTGGCCCTGAACGATGCTTACAAAATTGACATCTCGCATCTCAGATTAATGCTGTGCTAATTTTAAAAATCAGCTGGTTTATGTAGCTTTTTATTTTTGCTATCTGCTCAGAGATTCTTGCCATCTTCATTCTGCATCACTTTATGAACAATAATTTTCTCACTTAAATGTCAACATCTCCAATAATATTATCCAAACAGATTGTTACATGAGATTTCAAAAAACATTTTGTATGTTTTATCCGCAATTAAAAAATCTCGAGATGGTTCCTTATCATGATTTCCCCTCTAATTTGGCAGGGATTAAAGCTTTAGCCTGTCACAGGCCAACACTATGTCAAACTGGATGAACTTCTGATGAGCACACACTGCAGAGACTAATAAACTCTAATTACACCACAGCCCGCTTCTGAAATGGGCACTTCCAATTCCATACACCACAAATATTGGCCCAGAATCAAAGACGATTCTAAACGAACGCCTTTATTTCATTTTAGATGACAGAGGGGAGTCCCGTTGAAGATGAGGGAGAAAAGAAACCCTTTCCCCAGAGTGATGTGCCTGGCATCAAACGATAAGGACGAGGATGGGAAACCCAGTTACCTCTGAGCCCTTCTTGTGCCAGGTACCCAAATTTACAAAATATTGTCTTTCTCATTCAGGCCGTTCAGCATTCTTATGCCCTTTAAATCCGAAGCCACGCGTCTTTCCTTTAGCTGTGAGAAATGTTTTTTTTGAGCGTAGTCATTGAATTAGAGACCCACCCTAATGCAATAGGACTTAATCTTAACGTAATTACATCTGTAAAGACTGTATCCCTAAGTCAGGTCACATTCACAGTTACGGGAGTTAGGACTTCAACAGAACTTCCCGGTGAACCTATTTCAAGCTAGGACATCTCCCAGGGTCTTGCTTTTCTCGGATAATCAGTGATTACATGCCTATCTTTGCATTTGAACTTCCCTACCTGCCTGTCTGTGGCATTTTTTTGTTTGCTACCATCTGTCTCTAAGGGCTGCAGGGACGCAACAAAACACAACTATGAGAAGCCCTTTCCGTAAGTTTTTTTATTTAACAGTTGGGGGCTCCCCGTTCTTCTTCGATGTTACCTTGGTCTTGATTCTTTAGCCAAAACACCCACACTCCTAAGTCCAGCCTGGATGAGGATGGGGCAGGGTACCTGGGATTACAGGCGCCCACCACCACACCCAGCTAATGTTTGTATTTTTAGTAGAGACAGGGTTTCAGATGTTATTTTTTTCTCTCGCTGCTCTTTTCTGGGACTGATTTTTATGCCTCAGCTGAAGATCAAGGGCTCCTGTCAAGGAAGGCTTCTTTATATGACTGGCTCCTTTCAGGTTCCAGTGACCTCTCTTCCTTCTCCCCTTGAGACTTAGGCCTATTTCAGCTCTGTTGGCCTTCAGCATTGTGGTCTGGAGAGACCATCATTATAACCTATCAAATATCATCATGAGCTGTTACCCTGATGATAATATACTAATTGTTATGGTTAGCAGGAAATAGTAAACATACCACATATCTCAATAAGACACATCCATGTCAGAAGGTAGAAGCCAGGAGAGGTGGCTCAAGCCTGTAATCCTAGCATTTTGGGAGGCCAAGGTGGGCGGATCATCTGAGGTCAGGAGATCAAGACCAGCCTGGCCAATATGGTGAAACTCCGTCTCTACTAAAAAGACAAAAATTAGCTAGGCATGGTGGCAGTTGCCTGTAATCCCAGCTACTTGGGAGGCTGAGGCAGGAGAATTTCTAGAACCTGGGAGGCGGAAGTTGCAGTGAGCTGAGATCGTGCCACTGCACTCCAGCCTGGGTGACAAAAAAAAAAAAAAAAAAAAAAAAAAAAAAAAGACAAGGGACATGAAGTTTCAGATGCCTGTTATCCTGATGAAGTTTTCAGGTCCAATGACCCTTACTTATGCTTATGAACATTATGCCATTGAAGTCATAAGCAGGTTGCTGTGCCTTACCTCGTCCACCACAAAGAAATAGGCACCACACTTGGTGAGCCTTTTTGTGTTTTCTAGGCAAACATACATCAGATTTCAGCATGCTCCTCTAACCCATTTATGGATCAACTCATAATGATGGCAGTTTCTAATGAGGCTCAGAGCAAAGTAAGGCTCCAACAAGTCCAGTTTGTGGTGCAAAATGTTACAGAGCTTTTAAATGCTGTAGATCCATTGGTATTGGGAACATCTATAGCAAAGATGGAGGCTCCCGCAAGCCCCAAAAGGTGCTTGACACCTAGGGTTTGTAATGAGGCCTTCTTCTGGGATGATTTTCTATTTCAAAAGCATCCGCTGACCCCTGGTCGAGATTGAATGTCTAGGCAGGAGATAACAAGTGACTGAGACCTAAGCTGATCGTGGTGACCTTGATGTTATTTGATACACTGAAGCATAAAATTGGCTCTTACTGCAGCATTTTATTATAAAGTATAAATGGAATATATGAGACTGGGCCTCAGTTATTCTGGAAGATAGAAGTAAATTGCACGTACGGATGGGACAGACTTCCCTAGAGTTTCATCCACTGCTTTGCTTCCTCTCCCGTAATTCACACCTTCAGCTTTACGGGGAATTCTCTATGGCTGGTTAATGAAGGAAGAAAAAGTATGGGTCTGGTTTAATGACAGATCTGAAAAATATGACAGCATAAGCTGAGAATGGATGGGTGCTGGTTTCGGCCCCACTCTGGTTGTTTTTGAAAGGGAACAATGAAGGAAAATATTCAAATGAGCAGGACCTTAGGTTCTACATCTGATTACCCAATTCATGGGGAGAGAAGATAGTCTGAGCAGCAGATGATGAGATGAAGCAAACGTACTTCAGATTTTAGCATGCTCCTCATGCTGAAATCCTTACACTGACTTATGAACAGTGACTAATGGGTTGGCTAGCTACTTGAAGGAAAAAAAAAACAAAAACAAAACAAGATCTGAAGATTGGGGACAAAGAGGTCTGTAAGGGAGGTATGGACCTGGCCCTCCCAAGGTAGGTCAAGAGAGTGAGGACATTTATAGGCTAAACAAATTCCTACCTGACAGCATTCACTGTGGAGGAAGCTCTTATTACTCAGGTGGACCAGAAAGAATGTTTTGTGTATATTAGTCAGTTTCTTTCCCTAGATACCTTGGGGTTTGCTCAATAGGTTCATATACAAAGGGGCGTGGCAGCAGGGATGGAGCCCGCTCATGGTTTCAGCATCATGGTCTTACCGTCATCAGGACTGATCTGCCTACGGCAGTGCTGAGGGCGTACCTTGTCCGGATCAGAAGCCAACTCTGAGCTCTGGATATGGCACCGTTCAGAGGAAACCAGGCAGCTATCCATCAAATGCTGATATCACTGCACTCCTCCCTTCCTGAATAGGGTAACCCTTTGCTCTAACAGCAATAGGCACAGATTCCAAGAATGAATTTCATTCCCTGCCCAAAACTTCTCTGTTAGTGTCAACGTTCTTGGTACAAAGTGACAGAATGCTTTATCCACATTGTGGTGTCCGACACACCATCTCCTCTGATGGTGGAAGTCACTTTATAACAAAGAAAGTACAACCATGGACACATATCCATGATCTTCATTGACCTAACTAGTTTCTCCACTTGTCAGTAGCAACTGGCTTGATAAAATCATGACATGGTTATTAATATATTTGGGATATCTGTCCCTGCGAAATCTCATGTTGAGCTGTAACCCCCATTGCGGGAGCTGTGGCTAAGTGGGAGGTGTTTGGATCATAGGAGCAGCTCCCTCATGGCTTGAGGCTGAATTCATGATAGTGAGTTCTCATGAGATCCGGTCATTTAAAAGCGTATAGCGGTTCTCCTGCCTCAGCTTCCCGAGTGGCTGGGACTGCAGACGCATACCACCACGCCCAGCTAATTTTTGCATTTGTGGTGGAGACAGGGTTTCACTGTGTTGGCCAAGCTGGTCTGGAACTCCTGACCTCTTGATCCGCCTGCCTCAGCCTCCCAAAGTGTTGGGATTACAGGCGTGAGCCACCGCGCCCAGCTAAAAGAAAAATCTTTAACCTAAACCTCACCATTTACCTTTGCGTGGAGGCTTATGCCTGTGGCCACAGCACTTTGGGAGGCCAAGGCAGGAGGATCTCTTGAGCCCAACAGTTCCAGACCAAGACCAGCTTGTGAACATAGCAAGACCTCATCACCACAAAAATAAGAAATAAACAAAAAAGTATGTAGCACCTCACCCCCTGCTCACTCTCTCTCACGCCTGCTTTCGCCCGGTGATGTGCCTGCTCCCACTTTGCCATCTACCATGAATAAAATCCCCCACAGACCTTCCCAGAAGCAGATTCTGGATCTATGCTTCCTGTACAGCCTGCAGAATCATGAGCCAATTAAACCTCTTTTCTTGTAAGTTACCCAGCCTGAGCTATTTCTTTATAACAATGCAAGAACAGCCTAATATAGTTATTAAAGGCTCATTGATGGCATTATCTTGGAGCACCTGGGTGGTTGCGGTTCAATCCTATAGGATGTGATAAATACCTTAAATCAGTAGCTAAAGCACATAGCTAGAATATATCAGTTCAGGTGGAGGTGAGAGTGGACGCTCGCATTGTTATGACTCATAACCCGTTCAAAGAACATTTGCTTCTTGTCTGATAACCTTAGGAGTGGTAGGTTTGGAGGTCTCCTACCTCAGGAGCAATGCTACCACCAAGGAGAGTCGTGGTTCTGATGATTTGTGCACTGAGGTTGACCTCTGGATTTTTTGGACTCATTATGTCAACAAGGCAACACAAAGTGGGCCCTATACTGTCCAAGAAGATCGATCCCAATTATCATTGGAAACTGGATTTCTGCTATGCAGTCAGGTGATGTGTAGAATCCAGGGTATTCGCTAAGGTGCCTCCTATTACATTTTGCCCAACAATCTTGATTAATTGAAAACTGTGGCAATCTAATAAAGCAAGATCTCTGGAGACTCAGCACTAAATGAAAGTTTGGGTCAGCACCCCCATCTTATTGAGGCACTAGAAAAATGTAAGAGAAACAACAAAAAATGGTGGTGGAAGAAGATGGCTATTATCATCGCCTTAAATCTTGTGGCCAGTGCAGAGGCAGAGAGTGAGGTGTTTTAAGTGAATGGTTTGTTTCTTTTATTTACTAGAGCTCTGACCCCAGATACCTTAGGATAGAAGGTGCTAGCAAAGGCTAACAATTACATATTAAGTGAAAGTGAGTTAACACTGCCATGTAATGATATGGTAGGGGACAGGATTCGTGTGTTTCCTGGGCTGGGGACAACAAGTTTCCAACACTATGACAGAGAAGAGTAGTTGCTGAGGTTCAGAGGACTGATTCTTTAAATTTTTTTTTTTTGAGACAGAGTCTTGCTCTGTCGCCAGGTGCCAGGCTGGAGTGCAGTGGTGCAATCTCGGCTCACTGCAATTTCTGCCTCCTGGGTTCAAGCAATTCTCCTGCCTCAGCCTCCTGAGTAGCTGTGACTACAGGCGCACGCCACCACACCCAGTTAATTTTTGTATTTTTTAGTAGAGACAGGGTTTCACCATGTTGGCCAGGATGGTCTCTATCTCTTGACCTCGTGATCCACCCGCCTCTGCCTCCCAAAGTGCTGGGATTACAGGCATGAGCCACCACACCGGCCTATTCTTTAAATTGTATTAAATGCTTTCCATATGCCAAAAACCTGTGCTGAAAATGCGATGTTTAAAGAAAATAGCTGTTACCTTTTTAATATAACTCCATAATTTGGAAAACAAGAAGAAAAGGAACAATTTACTAACAATTCTATGACCTTAATGCAAAATTTAGCATTTTATTGTATTTTTTTTGATTTCTTATTTTCTCAAACAGATTCACTATTTTAGATCATACCATAAGGGCAAACTCATACACTGCTTTTCTCCACTGTTCTGGATGTTTCCTCCCTCCCCATCTGTGTGTGTTGTTTTTCCTGTTCTGTGCCTTGGGAGGCTGATGTGTACAGATGACCTCAAATGTGCACCTGCTCTCCAGCTTTACCATGGGGGGGACCTGAGCAGGTTACTGGAGAGAAGAGGGGAAATGGTAACAGAATCCTTATTCTGCTGGATCCCTTCATATGAGTGGCTTTGAGATGGTGTGTCCCTTGGTTTAAAGAAGTCGCAGTTCCTGTCAAGGTGACTAGATCTCTCCGAGTTCTGACAATTGCTTCTTTCCCTCACCTCATTAGGCTTAGAGCTAGTGACAGCTCTACTGTTACTAGCTCCACTCTCTCAGATGGTTTTTGTATTCTCCATGTAGTCTTTGTAAATGGATTATTTTCTGAACCTGCATCAAATTATTCCAAGCTGACTTTATCATACGTTTCCTTATAGTACCCTGAATGACATATGTAGGAATACAATATAAAGGCTGGGGGAATACATCATAATTGACTCAATTCCTTTATCCTTATTAGTGTTATTTATAATTATTAATTAGCTTAAATAATGTTACAGTGAATCTTTTGCTAATGGTTCATTTTCTCCTCTTCTGTTTCTCCCTTATCCTAACATTTAAAAATTTTTTTGTGGCTGGACATAGTGGCTCACGCCTGTAATCACAGCACTTTGGGAGACCGAGGCAGGTGGATCACCTGAGGTCAGGAGTTCAACACCAGCCTGGACAATATGGTGAAACCCTGTCTCTACTAAAAAGCAAAACAAAACAAAACAAAAACATCAGCCGGGTGTGGTGGTGGGTGCCTGTAATCCCAGCTACTTGGGAGTCTGAGGTAGGAGAAATCATTTGAACCTGGGAGACCAAGGTTGCAGTGGGCCAAGATTGCACCATGGCATTCCATCCTGGGCAACAAGAGACTCTGTCTCAAAAAAAAAAATTGCTTATATTCTGAAAATTAGAAATACAGCCCCAAATTAGCTGAAATATTTCCAAGTGTCTTAGTGCAAATTATTAAAATGTTTTGTAAAGTATTACACACATTCATATTACTCCATGCAATAGATACGCGTGATATGTTCTCTGGACCTTTTCCAGTGTTAAATGTTCTAACTTAAAAATAATTTTGTCAAATCTATGATTTTAAAAATTCATTCTTTATTCTTGAAATGTATTACTCCCTTAATTACTGATGAGCTTAGATCTTCTACCATATGCTGGTTTATCAGGTATTTTCCTCAGATGTGAATTTCTGTGAATATTTTTGCCCATTATTGATCTAGAACTTAGTGTTCTTTTATCCTTATTGATATAAACTACTGACAAGAAAGAGTTATCACACTGTTTAGATCTGCCAGAACTACTATTTCAAGTCGGACTTTAACTTTCCTATGTCTCTGTGTTAGGATTTAAAAAATTAAATTGTAAGCACTCGAATCTGTTGATCTCCTTTGTGTTTTATTCTACCGCTCTAAGCTTGGGAAGTTCTTACTCCTGTGGAGATTGAATTCTTATTCACTTTTTTTCCTTTAGTTTTTCTAACATTTGATATTTTTATATTTAATTCTTTATCCCATCTAAAATTGATTTCTCTGCATTATATGAAATGAGGGCTTAAAATAGATTTTTTCCTCTAAATTGCTATCAGGAGGTCTCAGCACCATTTGTTAAATAATCCTTCCTTTTCACATTGGTACGTAATGTCTCTTTTATCATACATTAAATTCTTATACATGCTGGAATCTATTTCTGGGCTATCTATTTTATTCCATTGATCTGTCTGTCTATTCCTGTGCTAGCATCACACTTTCAAAAAGGACTTATTCTGATATGTTTGTAAGAAGACATACAAGAAAGAAATAGATTAACCATTTGAGGCCAACTGTAAAATTTTGGTGTAACAGAGAGAAAATCATATTCTCTGATTTTTAAATTTTAAAAAAGAAGAAAGTGCAATTATTTGTCAACAGAATATTAGAAGCTAGAAGTATGTAAAAAGTTGTAAAAAATTTTTTTTAAAAACCTGTTTAAAATAAGCATAATTCTTCTGCCCTAAATAAGTTACTGACATCTTCTGTGGTCAAGGAATTGTGTCTGAAACTTAAATAAATAGTTTTATTTAACTCTCAGATAATTCCTTTGTGGGAAACATGTTATTATTTTTATTTTTCCAGTCCTCAGAATTTCTCAGGCCTTTACAGCTCAACCAGGATTCAAAATAGACCTCCAGTAACAAAGACAAAACAAAACAATAATACCTTCTCATGCTACATAATGATGTTTTGGTCAGTAATGGACCACATACAGAATTGTGCTCCCATAAGATTATAATGGAGCTGAAAGATTTCTATTGGCCATTATAGCCATCATGAAGTCACAGTACAATGCACTACTCATATTTTTGGTGACGCTGCTTACTGTATCACCAGTCATATAAAAGTGTCACACATTCCATTACATACAGTCTGTAATAGTTGATCGTGATAATAACTGACTATATTACTGGTTTATGTCTTTACTATCCTATACATTTCATTGTTATTTTAGCACGTACTTCTTCTATTTCTAAAAAAAAAAGGCTGCCTTTTTAACTGAAAAATAGTGTGCCGTATTACATGGGCAGCAACCTTATACATCTCTTCACCGTCTCTTGATTCCATCATTTCCTCTTGTGCTTGACTTACTCTGCTGTTGTTTTGTTCATTGTGGGGCCCCAGGGATGCAAAATTCATGGCTAATGCTGTATGTAAGGGGCCACATCAAGTGACTGACCTGGAAACAAAATTAAAAGTGATGACTGACTACAGAGGTGGAAAATCAGTGATGGTTATTGCTTGCCAGGTAGGCAAGTCCCATTCCACCACAGTTACAATCTTGAAGAACAAGAACAAAGGGACAGAAACCGTTAAAAGATCAGTTTTACCGAAGACAACAAGGCTAACAAAAATTCAGGAGGGGCCTATACCAGATATGGAGAAACTTCTAATGGCCTGGATTGAGGACCAGCCGCAGAAGTGTATCCCTCTTAGCACGATGACGATCGTAGCCAAAGCAAAAAGTTTGGTGAGCTGAAGAAAAGTCTGACCCCAACTACCATGCCGCATTTACTGCTAGCCCTGGGTGGTTTAAAGAATCTTTCTTCATGACATACATGAAAGTAAGCGGTGAGTCTGTGAATGCTGATGTGAAGGCAGATGAAATTTTGAAGATTCTAGCAAGCTGATTGTGGAAGAAAATTACTTGCCAGAGCAAATCTTCAATATGAATGAAAGCACCCTATTCTGGAGAGGGACGCCTGAAATGACTTTTATACGCAACGAGGCCAAGTCAATATTTGGTTTCAAGGCTCGTAAGGACACGATAATAGCCTTGCTTGGGAAGAATGGTACAGGCTACAAATTGTAACCCTTTGTGACCTGGAGCTGTGAGAACCCAAGGGTCTTCAAGTGCATCAATAAGCACGCATGGCCAGGGTGGTACTGGAGCACTAAGAAGTCACAGATGACCCAGCTCCTTTTCCAAGGTGCACATCTAAATTGTTGTACCAGCGAATTGGAGAATTACTCTTTAGAGAATAACATAGTCTTCAAGATTTTGCTTATTGTTGATAATGCTCCTACACATACTGTTTCTTTCCAGTTTCAAGGTGTTGTTTGTCCTTCCAAACGCCACCCCTTTGATCCAACCAATGGATCAAGGAGTGGCAGCTTTTAAGGTCTACCACATGGGGAGGACCTCTGCCCAGGCTATTGCTACAATTAAGGAAGACACTGATGTAATTCTGGAAGGATAACAATGTCCATCCCTGCATCAAGAATTTTGTTTGGCACATGTTATCACTTATAAGTGGGAGCTGAACAATGAGATCACATGGACACAAGGAGGGGAATACACATACTGGGGCTTGTCGGCAGGTACGGTGCAGGGAGGGAGAGCATTAGGAACAATGGCAGATGCATGTTTGGCTTAATACCTAGGTGGTGAGTTGACAGGTGCAGCAAACCACCATGGCACATGTTTACCTAGGTAACCAAACCTGCACATCCTGCACATGTACCTCAGAACTTAAAAATTAAAGAAAGAAAAACAAATAAATCAACAAATAAAAAATAAAGTCTAGATCAAAGAAAAAATAGAATTTTTGTTGGGCTTGGGGTGATGCTGTCAAGAAGCGTATGAATGGCATCTGAAAGTAACACTCAAGAAGTTCATCCCTGGCTTCAGAGGATTTGCCAAGGCTCAGGAGGCAGCAAAAGTCAACTAGGCTGTGGTTGAGATGGCAAACAAGTTTAACCAGGCTGTGGAGGAAGATGATACTGAGGATGTCCTAAAGGCCCTGAGAAATTGAATAATGAGGAGTTGTTGGACGCATAACAGGAACCTCGTTGGAGAAGAGGCAAGAGAAAAGGAAACTGCAAGTGAGAGAAAAAAAAAAAAAGAACCCCCAAGAAAATTCACAGTGAAGGATTTAGCAGAAGCTTTTGCAGACACTAAAAAGTGCTTTAAAAGATGTGAAACCATAGACCCCGACAAGGAAAGGTTTTCACTAATACAGAGGATGGTTTATGGTACATCTGCTGAAAGTAAATTTATAATGGGAAAGAGAAACAAACCAAGCAAACCACTCCAGATACATTACAAAAAGAATGATACCTCCTCAAGAAGAGCCTCAGGCAGGTTCTTCCAAAGGGGTCTGTACCCTGAAAGACACAACCTCGATGCTGTAATCCCAAATGATTGGTATCCCTAATGTCTAAAACCCCTAGTGTCTAAAAATCTCAAAAATTCACAGTCACAGGATAGTTGCATTATGTTAGGTAGAAATGCTACCATGTTATTGACTTTATGCACACACAAAAAATTGATTTTAGGTCGGTGGAGGTGGCATATATCTGTAATCCCAGCACTTTGGAAGGCTGAGGTGGGCGGATCATCTGAGGTTGGGAGTTCGAGACAAGCCTGGCCAACATGGAGAAACCTTGTCTCCACTAAAAATACAAAATTAGCCAGGTGTGGCTATAATCCCAGCTACTCAGGAGGCTGAGGCAGAAGATTCGCTTGAACCCAGGAGATGGAGGTTGTAGTGAGTGAGATCACACCATTGCACTCCAGCCTGGGCAATAAGAGGGAAACTTTGTCTAAAAAAGAAAATTGATTTTAATCGAATCCCTAAACATAATTACAGTTTTGTAGTTAGGGGCGATTAAGGCTTCTAAAAGTTCAAAGTGTTACCAATAAAATTTGTGTTTTTCATTTAGCCTAATGCTTTTGGCAGAAAATGTAGATGAATGGGTTGGTTGTGCAATACAACAACAATGAAAACTTCAGCTTAAAAATACATCATTTGCCTGCATTGGCATCCCCTCCATCTGATGACATTCTAGGATCTCTTAATGAATTAAAGCCATATTTGCTTGAAGAAGTAAATGAAGTTACTGATTGGTTCAAAATAATTACGTGTATGGTAGCATAAGAAGACACTTAAGCAACAGTGATTCTGTTCACTTACCAATGTCCTTTGTAGGGACACGGATGAACCTGGAAACCATCGTTCTCAGCAAACTGGCACAAGAACAGAAAATCAAACACCGCATGTTCTCACTCATAGGTGGGTGTTGAACAATGAGAACACATGGACACAGGGAGGGGAGCATCACACGCTGGGGTCTGTCGGGGGGCACCTAGGGGAGAGACAGCAGGGGTGGGGAGTTGGGGAGGGATAACAGGGGGAGAAATGCCAGATATAGGTGATAGGGAGGAAGGCAGCAAACCACATTGCCATGTATGTACCTATGCAACAATCCTGCCTGTTCTTCACATGTACCCCAAAAACCTAAAATGCAATAAAATATATAAAATATATATTTATATAAATATATATAATATATAATATATATAATATATATATATTATAAAAAATATATATATAAAGTAAAATCCATTCCACAGGTACTCATATACAGGCCACAAATTTGGTGGAAACTATATATATATAACGGATTTCACCTTCCCAAAACATTTTAGAAGCATGACACAGAAGATAAGAAAAATTCAATAGAGAATACTCACATTAGTGTATATTGAATCAGAATATTTTCAAAAAGAAGCACCACATAGAAAATAAATGTGAACATATTATCTGAGGAGAGTCATGCCCTAAAAGAAAAAAAAAAAAAAGCCTCTTCATTGTGATGCAAGATATCAAAATATAGTTAATTATTATGAAAGTCAGCTAGCTCTTATGAAATATCTCCATGCAATTGCCCATAATCTATCTTTTTCATACACTTTTTGTATGTTAAATTTTCTTCCTAGTTTTTTCTTTGCTGTTGTTAGTTTTATTTTTTACTGCTTTAAATTATCAGCATTATTTTTTATAATCCATTATGCTATGTATTTCATCTTCATATCATTTCCAGTACTGGAGGTATAAACTGCATAATGGTTTTTGGAGAGTTCTAATTTCTTTTATGCATCTTTTGCAAATGCTATTCCATGAAAGTGCATTACCACAGGCTTGACTTTGTGTATAAGTATTATAAGTGTACATAAAAATGTTAAAGCTTCTTCATTCTATGAAGAGATATCTTTTCTATTTTTTTTTGAGCACTGGGAGAGATATCCTTTTAGTATGTCTGCATTTGTGAAAGATAAAATTTCTCAAGATCTTGATTCTCTGGGCCACTGGGGCGGAGGGGCTGTAGGAGTAACCCATCAAGTTTTTGATTGATCGCAAAGACTTAGTTTGCTATCATGGTATTTCAGATGCCTTTAGTTATAAAGCTGGGCGCACACAATTACCAACTACAGTAATATACATTTATACATTTTGCTCCTTGACCTATTTCTTTATGAAGATGATTCCTTTGCTCATAGCTGTTATATTCGTGTGTCTGTTGTTAGCATACCTATGTACACTTTATGCTTGCCAAAATATGCAGACTATTATTGCCTATTTTATTATGTAAAGTGGCCTGTGATATGTTCTGTTATGTTTTTCAAATAAAACCTTTATTTAAAAATGTAAATAAATATATTTAAATACAATTTAAAATTATATTTTCCAGAATTATATTTTTGAGATTTTGATCTTTCAGGATTTCAACATTTGGGATTATGGGGTTCAGGTTGTGTTTTTGAGATTATGATCATCTTCCCCTTTGGAAGGTATTCTGGAAGAAGGCATTTTTATCTTAGGAGATGACAGCTCGGTATGTGTTACTGCTGCTGAAGACTGCCCAGTGGAACAAGCTGTGGAGGTGGAAGGTAGTGACACAGGTGATCCTGACCTTGTAGAGGCCTAGGCTAATGTACGTGTTTGTGTTTTAGTTTTTAGTAAAAAAGTTAAGAAAGGAAAATCATTTTTGAGGAGTCTCACTCTTGTTGCCTAGTCTGGAGTGCAATGTTATGATCTCAGCTCACTACAACCTCCACCTCCCGGGTTCAAGCCATTAACCTACCTCAGCCTCCCAAGTAGTTGGGATTACAGGCATATGCCACCACACCTGGATAATTTTTGTATTTTTAGTAGAGATGAGGGTTTCACCATGTTGGCCAGGCTGGTCTCAAACTCCTGACCTCACTTGATCTGCCCGCCTTGGCCTCCCAAAGTGCTAAGATTACAGGTGTGAGCCACCGCGCTCAGCCTAAAATAAAAATTTTTTAAATAGAAAAACCTTAAGGAATAAGGATGTAAAGAAATAAACTATTTTTGTAGAGCTGTGCAGTAGGTTTGTATTTTGAGTTGTGCTATCATAAAATGTCAAAAAGTTGAAAAAATTAAAAAGTTTATAAGGCAAAAAAGATACAGTAAGCTAAGGATAATTTATTATTGGGAAAAGAAAAATGCTTTACAAATAAACTTAGTGTAGCCTAAATGTACAGTGTGTATAAAGTCTACAGTAGTGTACAATGTCTTAACCCTTCACATTCACTGACTACTCACAGCCTAAGTCAAACCGTTAAGACGAAGGGGAAAGATTTTATTATATTCTGTGTCTGGGGAGGATGCTTTCCCCTCTCTTTGATAGAGATAAATGGGACAGTGTATAGTCCTGATTGCCACCAGAAGAGTTAGTTTGGTGACTATAATGGTGTTAGCCTTACAATGGAGCTGTTGTTACCAACCACAGAACGGAAATGGAAAGGACTCAGTTAACAAAGGTATCACTGAGCTTCTAAGAATTCCACGTTTGCATCCCTCCCAACTAGAGCTCGCTAATTCCAGCTATGTGAGATGATATTATTCTATTGCTCAACGCTGTTTGTCAAGCTATCCTTACCCTTGCAGGCGGAATGAATGCTAGGGAAGCAACCAGGAGGCAAGCACGACCTCACAGGATTATTCTTACCATCCATCCACTGGCTCAATCTCTATCACACAAAATTTTAAGGATAAGTGCCTGCCTACATGGTGCTATACTTTAGGACAGCTGACGATCTGAGGTGGGTCAGGCTATTATTGCTTCAGGTTATTGTTTCCAGCCCTTTGATAATTCTCCCTTTGACATGGCATCTGGGCTCTTCATCATGGCCATTCCCTTCTGCAAATACGACAAGGCTTACACAACTGAACATCATATTCCAAACATGGCCTGGCCTCCTCTGGGTATGATGAGAATATTATGTCCCATAATACACGATCTCACTTGGTAGAATGCAAAGAAAACTGGAGTAAGTGTAATTGTAAGGGATTCAAGTCCACGATCCACCTACTTTAAGCAAATCTTTTAACCACACTGAAATTCAAGCTTTCCTCTTAAAATGGGAATAATAATTCCGGTTTACTCCAAAACATTGACAGGCAAATCAGATGAAATACTGGAAACAAAACTCTTTGTAAATTGTAAAACCACATGAATGTAAGAAATGATGGTTAATGCGTCTTAGGATGGTGTCACTTTCCTTCAGCTGTTGTATCACACAGTTTAATTATACCCTTCCTTGTTTCAGAAAGAATTTCAGGCATCTTACAAGAGAACATGAAAAAGACAAGAGGGTATAACTTAAAAACAATTTAAAAAGAAAAAAAAATATCAGTACAGCCAGGAAACAGAAATTGAAAGTCTGGCCCAGGGTAGGCGTTCAGTCAATATTTTTCGATGAATACTTGAGTTGATCACCAATTCTCCTCTGAGCTTTCTTGAAGCCAATGTGATTACAGAAATTGTGTCTGTTATACGGTTCTCAATTCCCGTGAAAAAAAAAATTAATCTCTCTGGGGGAGCTTTTCTGGATTTCCTAGCTGAGCAGACACATTATCATCATGTTTACATTAATATTTCAAAACTCACATCTACATAAATCACATTTTAGCAGGACCTTCAACCTGTGAGATGTGACTGTATAGACCCAGGCCCACCTATGAGGTCTGTCCCAGGGGGCCTCTGCCTACCTCCCAGGCGACCTCCAGAGGTCAAAGAACTGTGCACACCCTTTCCACATAGAGTATCCCTGAGCATGTAACCACTCCCAGCCCTGAGGCCCTATGTGACTGGTGGTTCAGAGGGGAGAATTTCTCTTCCCACCCAGATGAAGGTCCACCTTCTGGGTCCTCATTTTCCACTTCGGGATCTGCCTTTCGCATCAGATTGGCAGTTTGATTGTCCCCTCCTTTTAGGGAAACCCAACTCCAGCCAGAGAGATGTGACTTTACCCTCTGGTGTCAATGGACAACTATATCCACTTGCAAAATGATTTTAACCTTAGTACAGCTCCCCAGAGCAGAGTTATTCAGGCTTAAATAATGTCTTCCCATGTTCAGGTTGAACTTTGCTTTTCTAAGCTGCCTTGCATGTTCCTTTCAGTCTGAGGGGAAGATCAGATCAGCTCCTCAAAACAAAAACAACAAAAACAAAAACAAAAAAACAGGCTTGTTGAATGAAAGCATGAATGGTGCAGTTCAGAGCACCCCTCTGAGTGGCCTTCGTATCACCAAATGCTTAGATCCGTCACAGCAGATGTGGTCATCACTGAATTATTTTATCTGGGTTCACTTAATTTTCCAAAAAATGCTATAAATAAATGTATGTGTTAGAAACAGGATTCGAGCAGATTGCAACTCTAGACTGACCCAACTAGTGAGCAGCAGTCCGGAGGTGTGGTTTCAGACTTGTTTCACTGCAAATCATATCACTTAACCCGGCATGACGGCAGCTCTATGTAGGACGTAAGTGATTAAAGGAATAGATGAAGTAATCCAACAAACATTCATCAAACTCATTCCATGGGCTAAGCCTTGCATTTGACCCTTCCACATGATTACTTATCTTTCATTAACGTACTCATTAATTTTTCCAGTAAGATCTTTGTTCTCTAGTTCAAGCAGAGTGGAACTTCTTACCTGGATTTCTCCTTTGAGGCTGCTTTCTGAGACTTGGTACCAAAATGACAGCTGCCCTGTGAATGTAGGCACATTAAAGAGAGGGAACACGGGACTTTCTTACTCCCTTTATGTATTATTTCTCATTTAATTAGCCTGGGTAATTTCCCAAGCCTCTCACAACTGCTGCCAGCCCTGGGAATTCTCATGGCTCATTTTGTCTCGGGAGGGTCTGTCATCCGCACTTGGGGACCTCCATCTTTGATTTCGCTGCCAGGTAAAGCAACAGGATCTGCCCCTGTTTCTCGATGCTGACCGTAGCCCTTGCTGGAGTCTGATACTGACATGTTCGCAGACGGGGCTATGACTTTAGTATCCCATGGCCAGACAGTGAGTCAGAGAGAGAAAAGAGATCCCCAAAGACTGAAAAGGGAATACATGAGGATGTGTGTGTTGAAGGTGTGCTGCGGAGAAAGTGTAAATCTGCCAGTTAGCTGGAAATGAATACAAATCAGCCTTCATTTGTATTCATTTATTCCACAAGCGAAAGGGCTTGAGAGGCTGTACAGTTCAGCACACTCCAGATAAGGGAAGAGAAACCCTGGATTCTGGTTTTGAACTTGCCACTTACTGGTAAGTGAATTGGGACCTATTGTTTCCTGACCGAGCCTCAGAGTCTCTCTCTGTCAGGTGGCTTCATCGATAACTGTCTATCTATGGAGGAGTCATCTTCTTATGGCCTATTCCTCAGCCCCAGCTCCACCGAAGTAACATAAAACATGTTACTTAAACCTCCAAGCCTCAGCTGTCTCATCTCAACAATGGGAATAAGGATCATACCTAATTCAGAGCACTATTGTGGAGACTGAATGAAGCAGAGCATAGAAGGAATTTAATATGAAATATAGTAAGCCCTGAAACCATGTTAGCTACTGATATAGTTTGGATGTGTGTCCCCCCTCAAATTTCAAATCACATTGTAATCCCCAGTACTAGAAGTGGAGCCTGGTGAGAGGTGATTGGCATGGAGGCAGTTTCTCACGAATAAGTCAGCACCATTATTGGCAATTTCCTTGCAATAGTGAGGTGTCATGGGATCTGGTCATTCTAAAGTACGTAGCACCTCCCCGTACCCCTTTTGCTCCTGCTCCAGCCCAGTGAAGTGCCTGCTTCCCCTTCGCCTTTGTCATAAAGGTAAGTTTCCTGAGGCCTTCCCAGAAGCCAAGCAGACGCCAGCATCATGCTTCATATACAGCCTGCAGAACCATGAGCCAATTAAACATTTTTCTTTATGAATTACCCTGGCTCATGTATTTTTTTTTTTTTTTTTTTTTTTTGAGACAGAGTCTCACTCTGTCACCAGGCGCCAGGCTGGAGTGCAGTGGCGCTACCTCTGCTCACTGCAACTTCCGCCTCCCGGGTTCAAGCAATTCTCCTGCCTCAGCCTCCCGAGTAGCTGGGACTACAGGCTCGCACCACCATGCCCAGCTAATTTTTTTTTTGTATTTTTAGTAGTGATGGGGTTTCACTATGTTGGCCAGGATGATCTTGATCTCTTGACTTCCTGATACGCCCGCCTCAGCCTCCCAAAGTGCTGGGATTATAGGCGTGAGCCACCGCACCCGGCCTTATGTATTTCTTTATAACAATTCAAGCACAGACTGATCCAGCTGCCCTCATCAATATTACTCTCACACAGGATTGCTGTAAATAACAAATTAAATTTTATTTATTCTTGTTCAGTACAACCCCATGAAGTAATCATAATTATATATAAACAATAAAAACATCGTATGGCTTTACAGGATCGTTGGTATTGAACACTTACCCTGTACCCAGCAATATACTAAAATAATAGAAACATATATCTTTAGGCTAACAGGATTTTAGTGATGATCTGATTCTGTTCTCTTGTTTCATAGGCAAACACTGAGGCACAATGAGACAGAATTACTGGCCAACATCCAGAGCTGATTAGAAGCAGATTGAAACAGGAAACCAGATCTTCTAAGCCTTAATATGATTTTTACTTTCATCTGTTGCATTTTACATATGAAGAAACCAAAGCTGGAGAAGCTGAAGGAATTGGCCTCCGTCACGTGGGTGAGCAGCGATACATCTAAGTGATATATCTAAGATTCATATTTATAACTGCCTCTGGGGGTTCACTGCAGGCTGTACAGAAAGCAAGATGCTAGCATCCGCTTTGCTTTTGGGGAGGCCTCAGGAAATGTACAATTATGACCAAGGGGGAGCAGGCACTTCACTTCGTAGGTCACATTTACGGTGCGCTCTGTGTATGCCAAACATTGATCTCAATACTTTGCATGTAACGTGTCATTTAACCTCCCCCAAAACCTTATGAGTTTCTAATGGGATTTTAGTTATCAGACGTAGGGATGGAGGCACAGGAAGTCCAATATATTCCCGAAAGATGCGCGAGAGGTGCCAGGATTAGAACACAAACCATCGGCATCAGAATCTGCATACTTTACCACTTTAAGTATTCAGAGTCATTCAACTTCACCCTATTATCCTCTCCCCTCGCTTCCCCGGCCTTGGGCACTAAACAGTTTGCGCTCTAGTCACAGGTAAGGAATAAGGACCAGGAGCGAGGAGCAGCTTCAGTGGCAGTACACAGGCTGGCCACTGGAGGACGCAAGAGCACACGTGAGTGGAGGCTGAGAAGCCTGAGGGTTGCGAAGGGCCAGCACTTATTTGGAGCCTGTTGCTTTTAAGTTTCAGAGTTTTGGGCATTGTGGCTCACGCCTGTAATCCCAGAACTTTGGGCGGCCGAGGCAGGTGGGTTGCCTGAGGCCAGCAGTTCAAGACCAGCCTGGCCAACATGGTAAAACCCCATCTCTACTAAAAATACAAAAAAAATTAGCCGGGCATGGTGGCATGCACCTGTTATCCCAGCTACTCAGGAGGCTGAGGCAGGGGAATCACTTGATCCCAGGCAGTAGAGGTTGCAGTGAGCCGAGATCATACGAACACACTCTAACCTGAATGACAAAATTGAAACTTCATCTCAAAAAAAAAAAAACGTTTCAGAGTTATTAGAACCTCTCTCTCTCTTTTTTTAGATGGGGTTTCACCATGTTGGTCGGGCTGGTCTTGAACTCCCGACCTAAGGTGATCCACCCGCCTTGGCCTCCAAAGTGCTTGGATTACAGGTGTGAGCCACCACGCCCGGCCAGAGCCTCCCTTATATAACAAAACTCTTGGCTGAGGTGTGTTGCCAGAAGGGAAGACAAAGCTGCCTCTGGGTGTTCACCAGGAAGATGGAAGACTGGCATGGCCATCAGAACCCCTAGGGTGGATTGTCATGAAGACGGGCATTCTGGTGGAGACACTGCCCACCCACCCCTCACTCAACCATGCAGGCAGATGCAGGCTGAGCACGAGAGTAGCAAGCAAGAAGTTGTAATCTAAAAAACCTAAGTTCAAGTAAAAACTAATAAAATAAATAAGAACTGGAAATACAGATTCAGACTGCCTCTGTTCATAACACAAATAGCCCAAATCTGCTTCTTACCAGTTCAAGAGACTGTCAGTTACTTCACCTCTTTATGACTGTTTCCTCACACATAAAATAAGAAACATACCAGTAGCTAACTCATGGGGTAGCTGTTACAAACTGGATGTTTGTGTCTCCACCAAATTTATACCGAAGCTACAATGTGATGGTATTTGGAGATGAGGCCTTTGGAAGGTAATTAGGATTAGATGAGGTCCTGAGGGTTCGGCCTTGATGATGAGATTGGTGTCCTTATAAGAGGGCACCAGAGAAAGATCTCTCTCTCTCTGTGTTTCTCGCTCTCTTAATCTCCATGGTATTTTATTATAGTAGCCCTAGAAGACTAAGACAGCAGTTGTGAAAATTAAATGAGAGGCCGGGCGCAGTGGCTCACACCTGTAATCCCAGCACTTTGGAAGGCCCAGGCGGGTGGATCACGAGGTCAGGAGTTCAAGACCGCCTGACCAACATAGTGAAACCCCATCTTTACTCAAAATACAAAGATTAGCAGGGGCGTCGTGGTGCATGCCTATAATCCCAGTTACTCAAGAGACTAAGGCAACAGAATCACTTGAACTCAGGAGGTGGAGGTTGCAGGGAGCTGAGATTGCATCACTGCATTCCAGCCTGGGTGGCAGAGCGAGACTCTGTCTCAAAAAAAAAAAAAGAAAAGAAAGAAAAAAAAATTAAATGAGATAATCCATCATCCTAGCCTAGTGATTGCTATGGTTGTGTGCGTGTGTGTGTGTGTATGTATGTGTGTGTGTGTGTGTGTATTTCAATGTGTGATATATTTATATATCCACAGTGGAATGCACATTTGTAGTCCAGAATGCTATTGTGGGCCTATCTCGTAGGTACAAGGGTGTGTGTGTGTATGTGTGTGTTTGTGTGTGTGTGTGTGTGTGTGTATGTATGTATTTCAGTGTGTGATATATTTATGTATCCACAGTGGTATGCACATTTATTGTCCAGAATGCTATTGTGGGCCTATCCTATAGGTACAAGGAAGGGTGTGTGTGTGTGTGTGTGTGTGTGTGTGTGTGTGTGTGTGTGTGTGTTTTCCCTGGCTCAATTAACACTAATCAACTGCAGCCCACACAAAAACCTCTATTAGCACCTGTACTTAAAGTGTGGCTGTACCCGGAAAATGGCCCCACAGTAACATTCTGGAGTAGAGACATACATTGCCATGGGGATAAAGAATGCCTTGCCATTTACCTTACATTCTGGAAAAACTGCTAGACCAGTACTAGCATCCCTGCAGCAGTAGATGGGCCCCTTGGCCAATGCAGGCCCAGGTTTCAATGTCAATCCTGTATAAAGCAACAGCCAAAAAACGGGGCCCACCTGCTGACTGATTCTCCAGCTCTCTGCGCAGCATTTAGAGCAAACTTCCTCCTTTATGCTGATTAAGCATTCTTGGACCATTCAAGAGCAATGGAGAGGTCCCCAGTAGGAACTTTTCAGCTTGTTGGCAATTTGGTCCTATGAGAAGCTTGAGAAATTAATTACACTATTAAGACAGATGTGACTTTATTTGTTCTGCAACTAGTTACATGAAATAATAGCAGGGACATTTAATGAGCATTTACCATGCTCCAGGCACACAATATTAAGTAATTTACATAACTCATCTCCTTTATTCTTTGCAAGATAAATAGGAGGGGGTAGGTTGTCTTATCCACATATAACAGACAAGGTGACTGAGCCCCAAGGATGGAACCCTTGTCCGAAGTCACAAAGGTCTGGTGTGGCAGACCCAGAATTCAGAATCAGGAGTTTTGATATTAAAGGTTAGATCCTTCCCATGGTAAAATACCACTGTGCTTGAAATATGGAGGGAGAATTATTATAATAGATGTGCTCGATTATAGGATGTCTATGTGTTTTGTGAGTTTTCTGGCAGGGAACAAACCAAATAATCAGTGTGTCTTGCCTTTAAGACAAAAAGCTTAATGAAAAAAGGGGGCATCCAAATGGGAAAACCAGCCCTGCTGCGCTTATGGGTTCACCTGGTGAACCTGGCCAAATCAATTTTTTTTTGTTGTTTAAAGAGCAGCCCATCTGGAAAACTGGGCACAGCACAAGAGCCTTTTTCTGTAAACCAAATCTTGTAACAGAGCCAGCCTTTGTCCCTGAGAAGGAAATTACCACAAAACGAGAGACAAGAAGAATCGTTTCTAACGCAAGAGCCATTCCAGGGCTGTGCGTGAATGTTGTGCCCACAATTAGCAAATCCTGACACCAGCGGCTGCCACTCCCCTGGGCAACGTCTGTGTCGGAACCACCATCTGCCTGCTCACCTTGCCCAGCCAGGTTGGAGGCTGTGCTCACCCTGCTGACCACGCTTCCCACACCAACTGCAGTTGGCACAGTCCTGCTATTCCCCTGAGGGCTGGCTGGCATGGCCGTCTTGAGGAAGGGACAGTGTGAAGGCCCCCAGGTAGTCCCACAATCAACACTGATATTGCCAACAAAGCTCCTTGCCTGTAAATATGGACCATGGCCCAGAGGACAAGGGAAACACATTAAATACGATTGAAATGGATGCTGAACATATTAGAAAGTCTGCTGCAAGGCACCTGCAGAATTTGTTTGTTCAACAGAACTAATAATATTAGCTACCACCCATCTAGCAGTGACTTGCTGCCAGCCCCTGTGATAAGGGCTTTATGTTCATTATCTCAGCTGTTCCTCACAGCAACACAGGGGGAGAGGTGCAATCACACACTTCACTTTATACATGGGGAAACTGAGGCTCAGGGAGACTAAGGAACTGACTGATACCGTGCCATTTGTGAGTGACAGAGCCCAGGGAGAATTTAAATAAGTACCACCCCCTAAAATGCTCACCCCATACTGCCTTTCTTCCATTTCCATCATTTTTGCTAAAATGAATCCTGAAGCACATATCCCAAGGAGTACATCCTTTTTAAAAGGCACACACAAATACGTACCCGCCTATTTCATACATCTGGTGACTCCATATGTTCACACTCATGACAAGTAACATCATCGTTTTCTGGGGATGTTGAATCTCCTTTGTAATTTTGACTGAAGAAGTGAAGTAAATTTTGGAATTCTAAACAAGGATCGTGTGTGCGTTTTTTTCTCTCTGGTCCTAAATTTCATCTCTAAAGCTGAAGGGCTGGAAGAAAGAATATCTAAGGTCTCTTCTACTTCCAAAATGCTGTGTTGCCTCAGAAAACCAGAGTCCCAGGTGTGCAGAGGGCAAAGTGAGTACAGCTGTTCCCAATGCGTAGAGATCCTACACCAGCCTGGGCCTCATTTGCTCCTTTCCTTGTCCCTCAATATGGCTTTTTTCTTATTTTCCATTTGTCTAAACCTTCTCGGATGTCATAGTCCCAAGTCAGGTATTATCTACTACCTGAGGCCTTCCAGGAGCCATTGAGTTAGGGATAGCCTCCTTTTCCTTAAAACCACATGGGTTCCACCAGCAAATAAATGCCCTGACTATGTTGTCTTATAACATAACATGGTTGAGAATTCCCCGTTGGTTGCCCTTGGACTGGCCAGCAGGTGGGAGCAAAGCAGGCACTTAGGGGGTGGCAGTGGCTGGGATGGAGAAAAGAGGGGGCATGGCACTGAAGGAACTGCACGTGGGACTTGTGGAGTGGAGAGAGGGGAGACACGTTCTACAGTTGTCATGAGTGTGAGATTCTGGGGAGAGAGATGCAACCTACATATTACGAGTTCTTGGAGTTGACTGTCTTTCTGCCCTCTGGCATTTTTAAGTGTGACGGCTGGAGAAAATTTGATTGTCATTAATTCCCTCCTGACAGTGAAACTGTTTCTTAAATGTGACTTTGTGCAGGGACTGGGCCACGGGGAGCACTGGGATTTATATGGTTTAGAGCGACACTTGCTGACATTGCTTGTGACTATTTATGGTAATTTCCCCCTAGACTTTAGATTCATCTGCCTCCCACCTCTTGTTTGAGATTTGTCCCATCACAGTACCTGTGGTTTCCTTCATGTTAGCTTGCTTTCATTCTTGCTTTTTTTTTCAGTATGGAATTCCCTTTCTTTCTACCCTTCTAGACTAATCTCAAACATCACATTTTTGAAGCACCTCCCCCCTCCCGCCAGACATAATAGCCAAGTAGAACTAGCACTCACTCTCATGCTTGCACCGTATCCTGGACAGTGTGTACGAAAACTAGATACACTTTTAACTCCACTGATTTGTTCACTGATCTGTTTCCTCTGCTGCACATTGAGCTTTTAGAGGACTGAAACCATATCAGAATCCTTTATAATCTCCAGCACTCAGTAAATGTTTGTTGAATTTGTGAAGGTAAGAACTTTTAGGATGCCTAGAGCAGAGTTTTATACATGATAAATAAAAAGAAAATTCCGGTCAGGGGCAGTGGCTCACGCCTGTAATCCTAACACTTTGGGAGGCCGAGGCAGGCAGATCACCTGAGGTCAGGAGTTCGAGACCAGCCTCGTCAACACGGTGAAACCCCTGTCTCTACTAAAAATACAAAAATTAGCAGGGTGTGGTGGCACATGCCTGTAATTACAGTTACTCGGGAGGCTAAGGCAGGAGAACAGCTTGAACTCACGAGGCAGAGGTTGCAGTGAGCCGAGATTGTGCCACTGCACTCCAGCCTGAGAGTCTAAAAAAAAAAAGTGATATCTCATGTTTATTTAGTGTTTACTATGTACCAAAAAGTATGTTAATGCCTTTTTCGAATGATCAGATTTAATCCATTCAACAACCCTATGAATAACCTTGTGAGGTAGGTACCCTTATCATTATTATTTCACTTAGAGGAACATTGAGACTTAAGAAGGGATTAAATAATTAGCTCCCATTGCTAGTAAGTGACTAAGCCAGGGATCAAAACTAAACTGAACTCACACATTCAACCTCAGTATTATATTGTATCAGCAAGAAGGGAAGGGAGAAATTACGTATCACATGAGAATGGAAGCCAAATATTACCTAGATACAATAATGAAGTGGCATGTTTACATCTAAGTAAACACACTTCACCTCATACATCTGGATGATTATTGATTATACATCCTGCTCTTGTTATACTTAGTTGATTACTATCCCTTTCTCAGCCACTTGGGGAAGCTTCAGGAATATTAAAGTAATACATCCATGATTCATAACATTCTTGCTCTCTCTCCTTAGGATTGGCTGCAGATCCAAGATCATATTCACTTGAATTTATTCCGGAAGAGTAACCAACTCAGAGACATCTTTTTGCACTGAGAGGCTGCCCTTTCTGAAAGCAGTAGATAGTCACTGAGATCCAAGCCCAAGACATGCAGTAGCTTCTCAGGCTGGAAGGAACACTCCATTCTTTTAGTTAAGGAAAAAAATGTTAATGTTATGGGAAGAGAATGGCCTTCGAAGCCACAGAGCCTTCCGTTCCCTTCTCCTGCTGGACACTTAGAACATGTGAGACTTTGCAAAAGTCACTTAACTTTTCTGAGCTTTTGTTTCTTTCATTACAATAGACATGAGAATAGCACCCGCTTCACGGTACAATTTGTCATGCATTTGAAGTAATGTAATACATGAAAACACATAGCACAGGGCCTGGCACATTGTCAACATGAGATAGTACTTTGACAAGGATGGTTTTAAAACTATGACCCTGATTTCGAGGGTATATATGAATGTATGCTCACGAAGCCCTCCAAATAGGGAGTCCAGAAAAGGTCTGAGACCAGACTGTCCCATGTAAGATCTGCACAGGGTTCCCCTTTGAAGGGAGATATTCATTCCAGTCCACTCATTTGTCTTAGTTGTGAAATCAACAAACATCCTACTTTAGACGCACCTCATACAACCCTGTACCCACCAAGGTACTTTGTGTGCTATAGCACGCGACAAATACTTGGCTGATTAATTCATAATTCGAGAACTTGGATGGAACCCGTGGTGGTGGAGGAGTGAATACTGTAACCTGGCTCCTTCCACATCTGCTGGCCAGTTCCTTTAAAGTATTCCTTCTTTTGTGCTGAAGACACTAGAAAACTGAAAACAGTATTTTCTAGACTCCTCTGCAGCTAAAGTTTTGGATGTGATCTTGATTTTATACTCAGACACACTTAGTAATATTCGAATCAGGCCTAAGTTAGGTTTTAATGTAAGAGACATTCTCTTGCTGGTAATGACCGTGCAGCCTCAATATGATCCTGGAAACAAGAGTCTCTACAGTCCTTCCTGATCACTGCCACTCTTCTTATGGTAGAAGGTCCTTACTCTGGTGGCCAGTCCTGTAGTTTCTAGTCTAGAAATCATTCTTGGAGGTTAATTCTGCAGGCTGTTCCTGAAGCTCCTCCAATAATTCCCCGTGTTAATTAATCACGAGGTCAAGAGATCGAGACCATCCTGGTCAACATGGTGAAACCCCGTCTCTACTAAAAATACAAAAAATCAGCTGGGCATGGTGGCGCATGCCTTTATTCCAGCTACTCAGGAGGCTGAGGCAGGAGAATTGCCTGAACCCAGGAGGCGGAGGTTGCGGTGAGCCGAGATCGCGCCATTGCGCTCCAGGCTGGGTAACAAGTGCGAAACTCCGTCTCAAAAAAATAAATAAATAAATAATTCTCAAAAATTGTTAAAGGAATAGTCCTATCGTCTATAACTAAACCTTAATGGGTACAATCTTTAGCACCAGAAATGGTTATAGGTATTAGACTCTCTAGGATAAAAATTTGGTATAGGTTATGTAATCTGGGTAAGTCAAAGGCGGTGAAGCCTGGCTACTATGAGAGAATAGAAAACCAGCAGCCCAATGTACCCATTGGTAAAGCAGTACTTAAATGAGTCTTACAGCCATCTGGAATGAAATGTCGATTGAAGGTATAACTTGGCAAATGAAGCGGTTGCTGCCTTCATTCTGCCAACACTCAGTACTTGGCACCTGACAAAGGTACAGTAAACTGAGACAGTAAAAGGACCAGTAGCCATCCCCACCTCCCCCCAACACTCCGCCCTTCTTTTCCTTTCTCTCAACAGAGCTGAAGATCCACACATTTGTCCATTGCTAATATTTGACATTCACCTGAAATTGACAAAGGCACCATGATTATGCCACATCATTCTTCCAAATGGAATTATCATAGTTTTGGATAAGTGATAAGGTATGTGTCTATACATGCAAGGCAGTAAAATTATTCCCTGAAATAACAAGTTTTTTTTTTTTTTTTTTTTGGAAAAATAAGACTGGCTTTATGGTCTTCATGGATAAGCAATACAAGTACATTTTGGGTTTTCCCATTAATTGTCCCCCCACCCGCCCAAACTTTGAGAACCACCAATCTATCAGATAATAAACTATCAGGGATCTCCTCTTTTGCTTTTGATCATCGTCAGACACCAGAGGATGTCTGCTGTCTCTGCTTCAGCCCCTCCCAGGCTGCTCGAGGGGCCTCATCAACTGGGATTTGGACGGGCCCTGCCTCTTCACTGGCCGCAAAGTGAAACAGGCTGCTGGATGCTGGCTGTGTCGATGAGGAGCCCCCAGAAGCCCTTCCTCATGATCTGGGATTGTTTACTAAAATATGCACTGAGGCTTCCTGTTCCCTGTGCCTGATAATATTGTATACACAAGAACAAATTGAATTTATGCCACACAGTAATTGCCAGGTGACCCCAAAGTTGATGTGTTTGACTATGCAGTAAAGTTCCTCCAAGGATCAACTCTCAGTGTATTAGGCAAATTTAATTTCAAATTCTTACTTACAAGTTTTTTTCCCTCCCTGGCATTACTCATTAAAAAAAAAAGTGCTGTTACCGTTTTTTCCTTTGATAAGACTCAGGTGGCCACAGCTCAGTCTTCCCTTGGGTCCTCAACAAAGCAATTGTATCTCGCCACCTCACAGCCACAGACCACTCGGAGATCAAGGCTTCTGCAGGCCCCTCTGTCTTGAATGGAGGAGAAGGAGAGAAGGTGGGAGGCTGAGTGTATAAATCCTGCCTGGTAGACAGCCTGTGTTGTTTTGTTCTTGGTAAGAGGAGGCTCAATTAAGAGTTAACTTCTAACCCCAGAGCCCCAAAACTTAGAGCGAGGCTCTGCAAGGTTTTCATGGAGAGATTATTGAAGGCTATAGAAGGAAGTTAAAAACAATCTCAGTGAAAAGGACATGACTGTGGTGTTGTTTCATTTTGAAGGATGAAATGGTGGCCCTGTGTTGAAAGGGAGAGCAGGTATGTTACCGGTGAAATCAATCCTAATGATGGCCAGTTTCTAGAAAGTTTGGGGGCTTGGGGTTTCTCAACTGGGCCAAGCAAGCTGTTCTACTCTCCAGGGATATCTGACTCTAGACCCAGATAACATCAGCCACGATGCTCTGCAATACTGACTTCAGGAGCCAGTGGTATCTAAGCCAGGCAGAATAGAATAGTGATGAGCCCCAACGGACCCGTGAGCAGAACCTGGGAGTAGAACTCTCTCTCCTGATTCCCACAGTTGAGGTCTTCCTGTTCTCTGTTGGGAGAAGCAGCAAAGGAGAAAGGACTGACAGAGTGCCTACATAAATTGGTTATGAGTAACATATAAACAAGGAACAACGCACTGCAGAAGGCCGCAGGAGACCTCTGAGGAGGAAGGCCTCTCCATGCCCCATGTTCCGGTGCAAGGTAACATAGGCTCTGCTACCATAAACATGCTCAAGGACATAAAACCCCTTCGTAGCACTAAGACGTAACCAGACTTGTAGGCTCCACGTGAGGCCTGCATTCTACCATCTGCACATAGATCATAGGCTAAAGATAAGCACATGTTCTTATTTTGTGAAACTCCCAAACCACCACTGTTATTCAACTTTAGAAGGACACACTAGTTCCCGCTCACTGATTCAGTTCCGGCTCACTGATTCACCCCGCCGTCACATCACCCTCTCGTCACCATCACTGCACCCCCGCCCTATAGATCCCAGTGATTTTAACCAATAAATACTGTGGTGAACCTAAGCTCAGCGCCTTCGCTGCCTCCGGAGTAAAAAGTGATGCCCCCCTGGTCCTACTCTGTGCACTCTTAATCTGTCTTTTTCTCATTCCTTTGTCGCCACTGAACTCGGGGTACCCACAGGTGATGTGGGGGCTGGTTCCCTACATCCTCTACTTTTCTCCTTCTGTTTTAGTATCTGAAAGACCCTTCAGTGCCTCTCCTGGTATAAAACTGAATCCTGAGCCCTCCTGCCCCCAGGGCCTCAGCCTGATTGATGGCTTCTGGAAACCGGCTTGTTCATACCTGTCTACCCTATCCTTGTATCTCCCCCTGCATCACCATGGCTCACTCGTATTTTTGGAATGCATAAACTGCCGGTTCTTGGCTTAGCAGCTGAGTTGTAGCTCAGTTCTGCTTTCATCTAAGCTGACTGGAATGATAATGCTTCTACCTGAGTGACTCCAAGTAATGTTTCTTCCCGAGACTTCACCTGGGTGTCCCACTCACTAGGTTCCAACCCTGGGATAGTGATGTCAGCTCTCATGAAACGTGCCGCAAACTTTGATCACAGTACAACTTTGCCTGAGGCCCAGTTGCTCTCTGTTCCCTGAGTTCATGCCTCTTTCTTACTCTCGGGACTTCACTTTTCCTGTCCCTCCTTCTGGTGTGTTCTTTGCCCCACTTACTTGGCTCACTCCTACCTAGTATGACTACTCCACGCCTTGCCTCAGATATCACTTAATCAAGGAAAAATGATCTGAATTCCCATTTCCTGCCATCCCAGGCTTCCACCACCCCTGCTTTCTACTATGACATTTACCAATCTGTAGTCTAAGCACCTGCTCATTTGCTTTCTCTATCAGTAAACTTGGGGCTTCTTGAGAGGTTAGGGCACAGTTCCCTTGTTTCCTGTTGTGTCCTAAGTATATGAAAGGTACTCAAAATGTGTGTTGAATAAGTAACTTGAGGCAAAATTTCTAGTTACTACATAAAACCACTGGAATGGTCCTTTACTATTCTGTGCTCATTATGTGAGAGGTTAGACTATAATAAAGAAAAAATCAAAGAAGAATTGGAAGGAGAAAGAAAAGAAAGAAAAATCTAGAAAGAGGCAGGCTCTCTAGAGTTAATTTTTCAGGCTCAGAAGTTTGGAAGTTGACCTTGACACTTCTGATTCAACAAGACACAGGGATACTGTGTGTGTTTCTCTAGTCTACTGCCCTCCATGTATTGTAGTACATTTCACCCATTAAATATTTCTTAGTGCTGGGAGCTTGGATCCAGGAAGGAATAAATGTATGGAGCCTGCTTTTGAGAAACTCAGACTGCTGGGATAGATGGACATGAAAATCATCAGTTTTGCCAAGTAATCAAATGTTGCAAAAATAATAACATAAGGTGGGGGGTATATGTGCTAGAACAAATAGGAATTTCATTGACAAAGTAGAGACAGGTCAGAGTGTGAACAGCATGCATGAAGACATAATGTTGTGAAGGATCATGGTGTTTTCAGGTTACAGAGAAGAGTTCTATGTGGCTGGATCAGAGGATGCAGAGAGAGGGGAACGGGAAAGCACAGAGTGGTCAACTGGGTGCTGGAGTTCCTATTGTGAAAAGTGTGGGGTCCCATGCTAAGGGAATGGGAACCTCTGAGTGACTCCAAGACAGGGGTAAACTATGGCCTCTGGTCCAAATCTGACCAGCTGCCTGTTTTTGCAAACACAATTTTATTGGAACCCAGCCACAGCTGTGTTCTTTCACTTACCGTGTCTGACTTTAGCACTACAAGGGCAGAGTTACGGAGTTGTGACAAGGCTGTCTGGTCTATGCAATTTAACATATATATCAACTGGCCCTTTATAGAAAGTTTGCAGACCTTTGCTCTAAGCCAAAGAGGGAAGTGGTCAGATTGACATTTTAAAAGATCACTCCAGGAGTTGTGTGGGTCTTTGTGTAAGACCCTATTTGGACAAACAAAAGATGGCGTTTCTAGAAGACTTGAAAATTTCCAACTGGAATTTATAAAACCCTAAATCCCTCAGCTATGTGCTGCACTATTATGATTTCTTCAACCTTCTTTTCCCAACCTGAGATCATGTTTATGTGCCCATCTCTAAACCAGAGTTAATTCCTTTAGGGCAAGGAATTGTAGTATTCTTATTTTTGCATCTTTGTATACGGCTAAATCAATGAATTTAAGTGAATTGTTAAATGATTGCTCAAATGACAATCGTTCATTTCATTGACATGAAATGGTTGACAGCCACTGTCACCTCATTCACCTGCTTTGAGTGACCCCTGCCTGAGTGCTCATCTGTAGGTGGGGACTGCAGAGGGGAAGATCTGGTCCTTTGCTCTGCCTGGAGCCCGAGGGAGGACTCTGACTTGAAGACAGCTTTATTCTAGTTGTTTATGCCTCATTTGCCTCCAGGTGCCCTAAGAAGATTTATTTTGAGGTCTCTTCCAGATTTTGTCCCTAGGTAGGCACTCCTTGACTGAAGTCCTAAAGAAAGCAAGGTGAGGCTCAGGCTTGCTCCTGGCCACAGGAGTTCTTTACGAGGCTAATCGGCAGTTGCAAATAAAGATTAAGGACCAAGCAAACAACCCAGCAAGTGATAACTGCAAAGCTGGCTTAATCTTAATGAAATCTGCAACATATATTTATATAAATCATAATGACGCCTGCTTGCCTTCTGTTTAATTTGCTTGGATGGGTTTGGAATGACATGGCCAATTGTTTTGCCTCTGCTTTTATCCTATTTTGAAGCACTCCTCGGCAGCCCACGCCAGGCCAACAATGACATCCTGCTGGCCCAGTGGGACCCGAACCCTGATGAACATGCATAATGCTTAACTCCTCACCCGCCTAGGAGAGCAGGAGTTGTCTTCTAATCTGAATCTCAGAGAGGATGTGATGCAGGGAACTGTGGGTGCAATGACTATTATTGGGCTCCCATTAACAATAATTTCCCTCCATCTCTCAACCATTCTCCATCCTGATGTCCTCAGGGATTCCAGTGCTCCCAGAACCGAGTTCTTTAGCATTCACTCATGTCATTATGACTCAGCTTGCCAATCTGGGCACAAAGAAGCCAGATACAAGGCAGTCGCAGCAAGGTAGAAGCAAATCGCTGATGGTGCACCTTCACTTCCTCCCTCTGATTCACTCTCCTCCCTGGCACTGCGTCCCGGCCCACCCCTCCTCTGCCCACTGCTGTCCTTCCTGTTTGAGTCTTTAGTTCAGTGGTTCTCCAAATGTGTCCTAAGGATGACGCATCAAAACCAGCTAAGGCGTTTGTTTAAAAATGCTCTTCATTTCTTGGGATGAAACCCAATAATGTGCACTTTTAACAGACTTCCTGGATGATTCTTGTGCTCGTTCAAGTTTGAGAACCATTGAGCTTAACCTAGATATTGAGTGCCCTCTGTCTTTAATCATAGTTAAGATCTGTCCTGTTTTTAATTTGTCCAATGGCAAAGGCTTCTTCCTGAGACCTTCTCATTTCTTTTTATCCGTGACTGAGTTTACCTTGGTCATCTTTGAATTTTGTGTCTTATTCTTTTTTCTCCAGAGACTCATACTTGCCGTTTTGTCTGGCTGCGCCCAGCTTCTCCCATCCCTCTGCAGGGCCAGCTCCACCTCATTTTTTTTTTGGGGGGGGGGTCTCAGTTCAAATGTCACCTTCTCAGAAAAGCCTCCTTTGTGCATCATTTTTAAAGTACTTCTTGCGACTAGGTTATAGTCACAATGTTCTGCTTCATTTCTTCTGAGCATGTGGCACAATTGGTTTATGCTCTTGTTCATTTATCTGTGTTTGTTGTGCTATATCCCATGAAAATGTAAGTTTTATGAGGTCAAGAACCTTGTTTACCACGTTTTCAACAGGCTCCTAGAACCCAGCCCAATGCCTGACATGCAGTACACACTCAGGAAGCATTTGCTAAAGGAATGGATGAATAAATATTGTATTCAAAGAAGGTTGATGGATTTCAAGAGAATCCAAGTCATACATGTCATCGTGAGCAGATGGCCTGGGGCCATCATATGACGGTTCAGAGGCAGCAGTGCCGTGTCTTACACTGGTACTCAGGGTTCTCTATCACGTGGTCCTAATCCATCTTTTTGGCCCCATATCTCATTAATCCTCTTAAAGTACCCTGTACTCACTTAGCATTCCCTGTTTCTGAACCACATCCTCATTTTTTTTTTGCATGGAAGACCTTTTATAAACTGGTCCCTCTACTAGAAATTCCTGCTTGTCTCTAATAATTCTATTGTTTGGCAAAGTGCTGTCTCTAAGGCTTAACTAATAAATATACAAATATTTAATGAGTGACTTGTAGATGCCCAGCATTGGGCTGAAGGACTGAAGCAGCCGCCCATACTTCTCTGCATGACCTTAGAAAGACCTTTCCCTCCACTGGGTTTCAGTTAACTCATCCATCGCTGTCAGATGCATTTGGATGGTCTCCACGGGCTCTTCCAGTTCTGAAATTACTCTGATATTCACAGTGGAACCACAGGCATTGTGTTGGGCCAGAGGAAGGAAAGAATATTTGGAAAGACTTTCTGCAGCTCCTCAAATGCTGCCATGTAGAAAAACACTCTTTTATTGGCTCTTAACCTTTTCTGCCTCAATTCCTCTAAAACAGCTGGGCAACACTGAACATTGGACAGAAACTGATGCAGCCAATTTCCGTAAAACAAACAAATAGACCTAATGTCATGTTGAGCGATAATAGATTAGCAGCATCTTCAAATCAGAGGAGTCATTAAACATTGGGTTCCCTGAAGCAATTACAGGCAAAGAGCTTCCAACACCAATGTCAGCCTGCCCCAAGCAGGCAACCTGAGACTCAGGTCTTCTCTCTCTATAGGAAGAAAAGTATGTCTGAATGTGAAGCTGCAAAAAGGGTCATGGTTACAAATGTATCACCCAACCAGCGTTCCACCTTTCCCATGTCAGTCCCCTCTACCGGAACAGAAAACATTGGAATGAACTTTGATTGTCCTGATATCCACATCCTTTCAGGACAATTTGAGTTGAATGAGAAAAGGTTTCTAAGGATTCCCCCAAGAACAACGGCATACATGGGCTTTGGGGACAGACAGAGCTGAATTTGAATCCTAAGCCCTCCTTTCACTGGCTTCAGGACATTGATCACATAAAATTCTTGGTTTCCTATTCTGTCAAAGGAACCATTGGAAGGATCACTAGATAACCCACGTGAAGTGTCTGGCACCAGGCTAGGGGATATTGTGGGTGATGAACAAATGTTCTTTTCCCTTTTTCTATCATACAGATCAACACTTTGAACTTCCATGGCTCCATCTTTGAATATACAAACTTCTTATCACCATCTTCCTACAATCTCGGTTTTCAATTGAGTGGTTTCCTGGAAGGTATGAAGCTCAGGCTTCTCCCCATTTCATCCATCAAGCCTTCTGACTTGTGCCTCTTACACTGTGAATCTCTCTGGTGGAGTCATATCAAAGTCAATTACCTTCCTTTCCAAGATGGAGAGCTATTTAAGGACCTGAGCGTTGTATTTACTTCTGGTATCCCCATCATCAAGAAAAAAATGCCAGATAATAACTGACCTGATTTCCTATGGCCAAAAGATAGAAACCACACACTGGAAGGAGGAGAGACCTACTAAAAGCAGGAAATACAGCAGCTGATGACTCGATGTAGAGGTCAGTAGAGACACATAGCTCAACTATTTACAGACATCTGATATATAATAACAGAACTTCATAGAGAAAAAATGACTTCTTATTCTCTGCACACTCTATTCATTCAACAAATATTGACTGAAGACCAATTTTTCATGAGACACTGTGAGGAAGAGCTGGACTGAACTTCTAATCCAGCCCTTTTCAACCCAGTCCAGTTCAATTTGGAAGGGGTGGATGAATTAGTGCTAAATAGGAGTCACTATAAAACTGAAGCCAACACTTTGCCTTCAAGGAGCTCAACATCTGGCTAGAGAGACAAGATTAGAAAGCATGAAGTCCTTTGGAAGGCCAAGGCAGGCAGATCACAAGGTCAAGAGATTAAGACCAGCCTGGCCAACATGGTGAAACCAAGTCTTTACTAAAAATACAAAAATTAGCTGGGTGTGGTGGCACACGCCTGTAGT
>NW_016107632.1:805840-810959 GCF_001604975.1 Cebus imitator
AAAAAAAAAAAAAAAAAAAACAGAAAGCAAAAAGTAATTGAATATTTAAGATAGTAACTATATTTTCTCAAGTTGGTGTAAATATTTTGTCAGTTCAGTTTGCTTTCTACTTTCTTTATGCGAATTTTGACACGGAGAAACTATTCATCTATACGTAGTCAAATCTACCAATCATTTTCTTTCAGCCTCTCAGGGTATATATGTGTGTATATGAAGATTTTAATTGTCTCTATGTTAAAATTTTGTTGTTGTTACTGGAACAACAACAGTCCCTGTTAACAGGAAACTTTTATTTCTATTTAATGAGAATATATAGAATTTGTAAAGAAAAAACTTATTTATTTTGCACTTGAAATTACTATAAAATCAAACACAATGTATAGGAAATGAGCAGAACTTAAGTCTATCTAGGAAGAGGAAATGGTGTTCTGCATCTTCTGTTTAAGAAAGCAAGGAGGCTGGTGTGGTGGCTCACACCTGTAAGCCACCAGCACTTTGGGAGACCGAGGAGGGTGGATCACCTGAGATCAGGAGTTCAAGGCCAACCTGACCAACAAGGCAAAACCCCGTCTCTACCAAAAATATAAAAATTAGCTGGGCGTGGTGGCGGGTGCCTGTAATCCCAGCTACTCGGGAGACTGAGGCATGGGACCAGCTTCAACCCAGGAGGCACAGGTTGCTGTGGGCCAAGATCATGCCATTGCACTCCAGCCTGGGCAACAGAGTGAGACTTCATCTCAAAAAAAAAGAAAAATCAAGAAAGCAAGGAAATGAGTATATGTATATTACTACCTTTAAGAATTATTTCCATAAAAATTCAAAATGAAAAATCTTAACCTCAGTTGTATTGAAAATTAATTTCTATAGGCTAGCTTCTTTCCTAACCATTTAAATAAATAAGGTATGAGTGAAAAATGTGAAATGTGTGAGGAGTGAGGAGTATTTTCCTGACAGCTGTGCCACCATAGGACTGGTTGGGAAGGGAAATTCTCATGGAAATTAACCTGTGAATCAGATTCAACAAACATGTATGAGATTGCTAGAATGTATCTCATTAACCAGTGTAACAACTATGCAGATCTCTTTTTATTCCCATTGCATAGGTAAGGAAATCAAGACTCAGGGATGTGAAACTATTTCCTCTAAGATGTGCAATTGCTAAATTGTACGTCTAATTTGAGCTTATAACTTTAGATCAAATGTAACTGGAGACCCTTCAGAAAGTTTCTAACATGGAGCCTGAGACCCCCTTAAGCTCCTGGGTAACGTTTTCTTCCCTCTCAGTGAAACAGACAAGATACACAGACTGTGGCTATTATTCACTGTGGCACTTCAGGCTCTGAACTACCATCTCTGAGATGCATCATCCCTTTGTCATGGCAGGAAAGCCTGCAGCGTTTGCCATCTCGTTTCCTGCTCCTTTGTTTGCAAGTATAATCCCTTGCCTGTTTCGTTTGTTTGTTTCAACAGTAGAAAGAAATGGATGTCCTTTTGGAACTTAAATAAAATGAAAGATAATTGTGATCGAATTTTTCCCATAAGGTGTGACTGGTCTCCTGCAGGGTGGGTCATCTGTGGGCTGTTCTTTACTTCCTCCAGGTGCCGAGTGAGCAATAGCAGCTCTCGCTCAGAATTGCTCCAGCTATTTGGGTTATTTTTTGGTTTCACATGAATTTTAGAACTTTTTCCTAGTTCTGTGAAAAATGACATTGCAGCTTGATAAGAATAGTGCTGAATCTATAGATTACTTTGGGCAGTATGACCATTTTAATGATGTTGATCTATAGGCATGGAATATTTTTCCACTTGTGTCATCGGGCAGTATGACCATTTTAATGATGTTGATCTATAGGCATGGAATAATTTTCCACTTGTGTCATCAATAATTTATCTCAACAGTGTTTTGCAGTTCTACTTATAGAGATCTTTCACCTCCCTGTGGTTAGATTCCGAGGCGGTTTTTTTTTTTTTTTTTTTTTTTTTTTTTTTTTTTTTTTTTTTTTTTTTTTTTTTTTTTGTGTCATCTATGATTTCCTGTAGCAGAGTTTTGTAGTCCTCCTTGTAAAGATCTTTCACTTCCTTTGTTAGATGTATTCCTAGATATCTTATCTTTTTGCAGCTATTGTAAATGTGATTGTGTTGTTGATTTGGCTCCCAGCTTGAATGTTATCAGTGTATAGATATGCTATTGATTTTGATACATTAATTTTTATCTTGAAACTTTACTGAAGTCGTTTATCAGTGCCAGAAACCTTCTGGCAGAGTCTTTAGGGTTTCCTAGGTATAAAATCATGTCATCTGCAAAGAGAGATAGTTCACCTTCTTTTCTATTTCGATGCCTTTTACTTCTTTCTCTTGATGATTGCTCTGGAAAGGACTTTCAGTACTCTGTTGAATAGAAGTATTGAGAGTGGGCATCTATGCCTTGTTCTTGTTCTCAAGGAAAATGCTTCCAGTTTGCTCATTAGTTGTGGATTTGTCATAGACAATTATTATTTGGAAGTGTCTTCCTTTCATGCCTACTTTCTTGAGGTGGTTTATTATGAAGGGACATTGGATTTTATCAAAAGCTTTTTTCGTACCTAATGAGATGATAATATGGTTTTTAATTCTGTTAATGTGAATTATTTGCATGTGTTGAATCAACTTTGCAGTCCTGGAATGAAGCCTACTTGATCATGCTGAAGTAACTTCTTGATGTGCTTCTGGATTCATTTTGCTAGTTGTTTGATTTTTGCTTGAAACTATCAAGAGAGTAAACAGACAACCTACAGAAAAGGAGGAAATATTTGCAAATCAGGGATCTGACAAAGGTCTAATGACAAGTATATATTTATGTGTATGTTCATCAGGTATATTGGTCTGTAGTTTTCTTTTTTTATTGTCTTTGCCAGGTTATGGTATCAGGGTGATACCATAGGAAGAATTAATTAAAAAGGAGTCCTTTGTCCTTGATTTTTTGGAATCGTTTGAGTAGGATTGGTAATAGCTCTTCTGTATCTGGTAGGAGTTAGCTGTGAATTCATATGGTCTGGGGCTTTTTTTGGTTGATAGTTTATTACTGATTCAATTTCAGAACTTTATATTGGCCTGTTCAGGGTTTCAATTTCTTCCTGATTCAATCTTAGAACATTGTGTGTTTCCAGGAATTTACCCATTTTTCTCTAGATTTTCTGGTTATGTGCAGAGATGTGTTCCTAATAGTCTCTGATAATATTTTGCATTTCTATGATCGGTTGTAATGTTACTTTTGTCATTTCTGGTTGTGCTTCTTTAGACCTTCTCCCTTTTTTTCTTTGTTAATCTAGCTAGTGGTCTATCGACCTTGTTTATAAAAAAAAAAAAAAAAAAAACTTCTGGTGTTATTGATTCTTTGTACAAATTTTTGTGTCTTGATTTCATTTAGTTCTACTCTGATTTTAGTTGTTTCTGTTTTCTGCTAGCTGTGGGGTTACTTTGATTTTATTTTAGTTTCTCTAGGTGTGATATTAGATCATTAATTTGAGATCCTTCTAAATTTCTGAGGTTGACATTTAGTTCTATAAACTTTCCTGTTAGCTCTTCCTTTGGTGCATCACAGAGATTTTGGTATGTTGTGTCTCTGCTTTCATTTATTTCCAATATGTTTTTGATTTCTGCCTGAATGTTACTGTTTACACAAAAGTCACTCAGGAGCAAGCTGTTTACTTTTCATGTAATTGTTTGGTTTTGAGAGATCTTCTTGGTATTGATATCTTGTTTTATTCCTCTGTGGTCTGAGAGTTTACTTGGTATGATTTTGATTTTTCTTTAATTGATTGAGATGCTTTATGGCTAAGCATATGATCAATCTTGGAATATGCTCCATGTGCAATTTAGAAAAATACATATTCTGTGGTTGATTGGTGGAGTATTCTATAGATGTCTGCTAGGTCCATTTGGTCAAGTATCAAATTTAAGTCTAAAATCTGTTAGTTTTCTCCCTCAATGATTTGACACTGTGAGTGGGGCGTTGAAGCCCCCCACTATTTTTGTATAGCTCTTTAAGCCTTTTTGTAGGTCTAGAAGTACTTGTTTTAGGAATCCGAGTGCTCCAATGTTGGGTGCATATATATTTAGAATAGTTAAATCTTCTTATTGAATTGAACCCTTTATCGCTATGTAACCCATTTTGTTTTTCCTTTTTTACTGTGTTGGTTTAAAGTCTGTTTTATCTAATATAAGAATAGCAATCCCTGTTCTTTTTTTTTGTATTCCATTTGAGTGATAGAACTTACTTCAACCTTTTACTTTGAAGCTGTGGTTGCCATTACATGTGAAGGGTTCTCTTGAAGACAGCAAACAGATGGGTCTTGTTTTTAATCCAACTTGCCACTTTTTGCCTTTTAAGTGGGGTGTTTAGGTCTCCCTTCAGGGTTAACTTACCTTCAAGGTTAATATTAATATGTGAGGTTTTGATCCTATCATGAAGCTGTTGGCTTGTTGCTTTGAAGTTTCTATTGTGTGGCTGCTTTACAGGGTCTGTGGGCTATGTACTTAACTGTGCTTTCATGGTAGCAGGTGTTCTTTTGTTTCTATGTTTAGAACTCCATTAAGTATCTCTTGTAAGGTTGGTCTAGTGCTAATAAATTCCTTTAGTGGTTGCTTGTCTGGAAAAGACTGTATTTCTCCTTTGCTCATGAAGCTTAATTTGGCAGGATATAAAATTTTTGGTTGAAACTTTTCTTTAATGATGCTGAAAATATGCTCTGAGCCTCTCCTGGCTTGTAAGATTTCTGCTGAGAAATCTGCTGTTAGCCTGATGGGATTCCCCTTATATGTTATCTGACTTTTTCTCTAACTGCCTTTAAGACTTTTTATTTAGTATTGACCTTGGACAGTCTGGTGACTATATTCCTTGATAATGATCATTTTGTACAGTATCTCACAGGTGTTCTCTGAATTTCTTGTATCTGGATGTCTATGTCTCTAGCAAGATTAGGGATATCTTTTTGAATTATCCCCTCAAATATGATTTTCAGCTTATTTTATTTTTCTCTATCTCTCAGGAATGCCAATAGTTCATAGGTTTGGTTGCTTTACATAATACTATATATATATATATATATATATATATATATATATATATATATATTTTTTT
>NW_016107632.1:811409-816608 GCF_001604975.1 Cebus imitator
TTGAGACAGAGTCTTGTTTTTTGTTGCCCACGCTGGAGTGCAATGGCACAATCTTGGCTCTCTGCAACCTCTGTCTCCTGGGTTCAAGTAATTCTCCTGCGTCAGCCTCCTTAGTAGCTGGGATTACAGATACATGCCACCACGCCCAGATAATTTTTGTATTTTTAGTAGAGATGGGGTTTTACCATGTTGACCAGGCTGGACTCCACTGCCTTGGCTTCCCAAAGTGCTGGGATTACAGGTCCGAGTCAGTGAGCTCCACCTGATTGATTTCTTTTTAAAATGTTTATCTCTTCCTTCATTTCCTGGATTGCTTTAGAAGTTTGTGTAGTTTTTAAATCTTGTCTTGGATCTCATTGAGCTTCCTTGCAATCCACGTTTTAAATTCTTTATCTGTCATTTTTGAATTTCCATTTTGGTTAGGGACCATTGCTGGAGAGCTAGTGTCATCCTTTGGTGATGTCAGTACATTCAGATTTGTCATGGTGCTGGAATTCTTATACTAGTTTTTTCTTATCTGGATGGAGACTTGTACTTTTTACAGTTATTTTTGTGTGGGTAGGATTTTTTTCCCTACATTTTTAGTTTTTCTCCTTTCCTTCACAGCCATCTCCAAATCTCTACCCAAGTTAGCTCCAGGGATTGAGAGAAACAAAGTGCTCTTCCTCAGCCTTGGATCCCCAGTGGAAAGATGAGTCAGAGGGAGGCTCTCTGCCTCTTTCACATACTGGGGCTTCACTCACCTTAACCGCCCAATGTCAGCATGGGGGCTTTTTGACTGCATTCTCGTTTCTGGGATCTGAGATAACCTTTGCAATGCTTGTGGATTTCCCATTTTCCTTCTTAAAACGCACAGAGTTTATCTTTGCTAAGGCATCAAAGAACTTGCTCATGTAACCAAATGCCACTTGAACCCGAATAACTTATGGAAAAATAAAAATTTTTTAAAAAGAACCTTTAATTCGCCACCTTGGAAAAAAAGATACAGTATTTTGAGATATGAAGGTTAGTGCTGAAAAATACACATACACACAATGAGAAGAGTTGAAAATGCCTTTGGGAAACAAAGGAATGAGGTTCAGGGCAGGGGCAAGGACGGGGGCAGGAACTGCTGTTTTTCATGATAAGTCTTATAGAGCTATTTGACTTCTCATATAATATTCATGTATATCCTTAATAGAAATTAGAATTACATTTCAAAAATACCTGCAGGCAGAGGCCGGGAATGTGCAGGTCATACCTAGATAATGCTTCGCATTGTATTTGGTAGAAATGGAAAACCAAACATCGTACGTTCTCGCTGATATATGGGAGCTAAGCTATGAGGATGAATCGGCATAAGAATGATACAATAGACTTTGGGGACTTGGGGGGAAGAGTGGGGGGATAAAAAAGAAAAGACTACAAATAGGGTACAGTGTATACTGCTCGGGTGATGGGTGCACCAAAATCTCACAAATCACCACCAAAGTACTCATGTAACCAAATACCACTTGTACCCCAATAACTTATGGGAAAACAAAAATTTTAAAAAAAGAACTAAAGGTAAATGAAAGAAAGGGTGAGTAGTCATGCAATTGATCTTTTGTGGAAATAAATTAAGAACTAAAGTTTGGTTTGGATCTGAGTGAGGTGAACAAAGTTTGGCAGACCTTAAAGAAAAATCACTCATAGTGTTTAATTGGATTTTCATGTGAATCCATTATCATTATGGGGAGATGAGGGTAACAATTTATCTCCATTTTACAAATGAGGATCTGAAGCTCACAGAGATAGTGTCTTGGCAAGGACACCCCACTTATGAGAAGCAGAGCTGGGACAGGTAACGCCAAATTCATCACTCTTCTTAATTTTGCAGTGCCTGTTACCCTAAAGAGTTGAGCCTGAGCTCAAGGATGGATAATTGATACAGATAATGAGCAGCCCAAGAGGTGCATTTATTTAAACAGTTATTGACGAACCATCCACATTCATTCAGATGATTATGCGGTGCTCAGCTAGGTGATCACTATGCACTGCTTACCTGTGCTGAAGACAGTCCCAGAGAAATTGGTAAAATAAGGTGACTCAGGCACAGACAGCTTTGACTGAGAGTAGAGGCTTCCTCAGACATCTTCCATTCCTTGCTTGGTTCTACTACTTAACATTCAGTTTGCAGGCGCTCCCTACCTAGCTGCCTTTGGACGCACTCCATCCTCACTATGTGGTTTAAAAATTAAATCTGCCTGTGGTCTTGGCAACAGTGACCCATTTGTTCCAGTTTTCCTGTAACTGTCCTTGTTTTAAGCACTGAAAGTCTCATACCATAGGAAAGCCTTTCGTCTCAGGCCCAGTGGAATGGCTGGTCCTGTGGGGGACATGTTTCTTGACCAGCTTTATGAATATGACCTAGCTTGGCCCATATGCTCTGAGATGATTCCACAAATTGTGAATGGTCCTCTGAGAACTTTTCACATTCAGCACCTTGGTCCTGTATTCAGCTGATTAGAGAAGCAGGGGACATGCATACATTCCTCTTGTTTTTCATCCCTGCAGTGTTCCCAGTTGAATAAAGATCTGGTCATATAATCTGGGACAAGTTATTTAAATAGCCTCAGGTGGCTCATTGGTACAAATCCTTCAAAGGGATGAAATAAAGATTATACTATTTATCATATGGTTTCTATATGTCAGAAATTCTGTTAAGTTCTTAATAGATGTTGTAACTGCTATTTATTTATTTATTTATTTATTTATTTATTTTCTGTCTCCTTTCACTAAAATGCAAGGTTCGAGGCAAGGAATTCTATTTTCCTTTTGGGGGGTGTTGGGTGACACAGTCTCACTAACTCACCCTGTCTGGAGGGCAATGGTGTGATCTCAGCTCACTGCAACCTCCGCCTCCCGGGTTCAAGTGATTCTCCTGCCACAGCATCCTGAGCAGCTGGGATTACAGGCGTACACCACCACACCCGATTAATTTTTTAATTTTTAGTAGAAACGGGGTTTCACTGTGTTGGACAGGCTAGTCTTGAATTCCAGACCTCATGATCCACCTGCTTCAACCTCCCAAAGTGCTGAGATTACAGGCGTGAACCACTGTGCCTGCTCTGATTTTGTCTATTTACTTTACCGTGTTATCCCATTGAATATATATAGCCTATTGAATGAATATATATATTCAACTACATCCTGCATATTTTTTGAGTAAATGAATGCATTATTTAATGCTACACAAAACTAGCTATCCTCATCCCAATTTTACAGATTAAGAAATTGGTGTTTATAAGTTTTGAGTAACTTGCTCATTCACAGCTGGCTCATAGCAGGACAATACCTGCCCCGGCTGTGGCTCTTCTATGTCTCAGTCTTAGTTGTCACTGCTGCAGACAACTCAGAGACCGTGGCTTTTAAACTTAAAGGCCTGGAAACTTGTCCCTTCCTGTCTGCTGAGTACATTCAGGTCTATTCCAATAGGGAGGCAGGGCCAATGGAGTGGCATTAATTGCTGGTGACGACTGTGTACATCTGAACCAGGGAAGTGGCACCTTCCATCAGCGCTTGTCTCTTCCTATCACACTGGGAGTAATCTGACGTGACATTCCATCACCATTTGACAGGAATGTCACTGCCTGGAGACACAAACATAATAAACACGAAAGCCCCAGCAGAGTGACAGCCAGAACATCTGTGTGTGACAGTTGGGAATGGTCTGCACAAGTAAGGCTGGTTTCATGCGGGTGACTCTCACCCCACTGCACAGCCTGGAGTGCCCAAGAGCTGCATCTAGGCCTGTCATAAGTGTAGGGAAGAAAGGCACACTTTCCAGGGTTTAAATCTCAGCTGTGCTCCTCTGTAGCGCTATACTGACTTCCATGTCACCCACCTTTTCGTAATTCTCCTGAGGCTCTCTGATTGCTTGGATTTTGTATCTGTCATTTTATTCTTCCTTACACTCCCAGCATTTTCTTACATGTGGACATAACCCCTTATCTTTACATTTATTTTCTTTCCCAAATAAGATAAATACAAAGAATACATGTTTGCCTAAGGTAGATTTCACTGGAGACTCTAGAATAGTGAGCGTGTCGCACAGTGTCATCAACTCAAAATCTCCTACTATTTGGCAATGGCCCAACACCACATGGGGACTCCGCCCATCTTCACACACTGCTTAAGTTTCCACTGTTTTGCAAAATTCTCTGTTTTCCCACTTTTTTTCTATGCCTTTCAACTTCTCCCTCCAGAAACAACCCAGGACCCTCAAATTCTTCTCCTTGTGCTTAGAACATTTAGATTTCCCTGCCTTGAGCTATTCAGAGACAAAGGGCCTTAGAAGACAGTGGAGGAAAATCTACTTAGAACAGAGTAGATTTCCCTGCCTCAAGCTATTCAGAGACAAAGGGCCTTAGAAGAGTGCAGGATAAACTGGAAAGCGAAAAAGAAGGAAAGACATCCTGTTTCATTGATATCAATATTGAAAATTGCATTGTCTTTTGAGACCCACGTCCTTTTCCTCTTTGCACCTGCAGCAGGTTGTTCAGGTTTCTATTCCGTGCCCCCAGTGCTGTGCAAGGGGATGCTGCTGTGGCACTGGCCACCTCCAGTTGATGACTGGCATCTCTCTTCATGGCCTCTAGCCTAACATCCATTCTCCATGCCATGCTCAAACCAGAGCAGGGGTGCCAGGCTTGAATGCTGTGCCCATTTAAGCTAATGAGGGTAGGCATGAGACCCAAAGTCTTCGGAAAGGGCCATGCCATACTGCCTGATCACAACTTCACCTGAGTCCCCTCCCTGCTGTGAGCTCTCACTGATCTCTGTGCTTCCACTCACCCTGACGCTGTGGATGGTGACTTCTGATGAAAAGTGGCTGCTAGCCTGTGGGCTAATCCAATGTGTCTTTCCAACTTTGCTTACACTTTCCTCCCACTTGGTGTTTTTAAACCACCCCTAAATAGTGAAGGTAAAAGTAGAGGGCACACTTGAGCCATTAGACGGGGCGCCACTTGAGTTATTATTACTACAGTGTAATAACAGTACAGGCCGGGCGCAGTGGCTCACGCCTGTAATCCCAGCACTTTGGGAGGCCGAGGCGGGTGGATCACGAGGTCAAGGGATCGAGACCATCCTGGTCAACATGGTGAAACCTCGTCTCTACTAAAAATACAAAACATTAGCTGGGCATGGTGGCGCGTGCCTGTAATCCCAGCTACTCAG
>NW_016107632.1:816698-824086 GCF_001604975.1 Cebus imitator
GCACTCCAGCCTGGGTAACAAGAGTGAAATTCCATCTCAAAAAAAAAAAAAAAACAAAAACCAAAAAACAAAACAAAACAAAACAAAAATAACAGTATAGTCACGGTTTATTAATTTCTAAGAATTCCCAACATTTCTTTCTTCCTTCTAACCATTACCCCTTAGGAGAATTTTTTTTTGTTGTTTGTTTGTTTTTTCCAATCAATTTCAATCAGTCTTTTTTCTAGGATAATTTTTTGTCTTTTCTCACTCAACTTTTTCTCCCTTTCCTACCCTTAGGAGAGTTTTATTTGCCTCAGAGGCCCCCAGAATATTGTGTGCAGAATTGGGAATCTGAGTAATGAGAAACTGAGGACTGAGGGTGGGGGAAAGGAGAGACCAGCTGTGGATTTCAGCTCCCAGGCCCTTCTTTGTTGTGAACAATGGCCGGAGCAAGAAGAAAGCTCTGCAGAGGTAAAGCAGACCAAACAACAAAGAGCTTGGTGGAGGGCCGGGCGTGGTGACTCACACCTATAATCCCAGCACTTTGGGAGGCAGAGGCAGGTCAGGAGTTCAAGACCAGCCTGGCCAATATGGTGAAACCCCGTATCTACTAAAAACACAACAATTAGCCAGGCATGGTGGCACACGCCTGTAATCCCAGCTACTTAAGAGGCAGAGGCAGAAGAATCGCTTGAACCCAGGAGGCAGAGGTTGTAGTGAGCTGAGATTGTACCACTGCACTCCAGCCTGGCTGACAGAGCCAGACTCTGTTTCCCCCAAAACTCCCCTCCACAAGCAAAAAAGGAGCTTGCTGAAGCAAGGGAAAACTGCAAAAACCTGACAGCCGATGTGAGTGGTAACGTGGAAGATTAGGAGTAAGAGGCTCTACAGTTAATGGCACCCAACACAGCAATGACTAGTTACATCCAACCGTAAGACAAACCTAAATTAGGTAAAATTAAATAAAATAAAAACTTCGTATCCCCAGTCACACGAGCCCATTTCTAGCGCTTGGCAGTCCCATGTGGGTAGTAGCTACTATACGGGGCAATGCAGACACAGAACATTTCCATCACCACAGAAAGTCCTTCTGGATAGCATTTCTCTAGAGCTATTATAGGATGTGAAAAAAATTAGAGAAGGAATTTTTAAGAAGGATTGTTTTGTGTTAGGAATCAGATTTTCTTTATTCTTCTATGAGAGATGCAAGTAAGCATCAAACTTTTTTTTTTCAGTGATAAAGATAGTTTTGACAGTTGATCTCTTTTCTTTTGTATGAAATCAGGTATAGAGTCAACCTTCATGAGTACACCAAATCAGATCTTTTTACAAATGATTGCAAATGGCACTGTCAATTGGGAGGTATCATTATGTAGGAGAAAGACTATTGAAGTTGGCTTCCAAAAACCTCGGTACAAATCTCAGCTGCTCCACTTACCATGTAAAATCAAAGTATGCTGGCTGGTAAGAATGACTCGCTTTCCCACTGGTTTCCTCTTGTTCTATGGGATGAGAAATGTCAGGCAGTAAACATTTACTGAGCTCTCGCTAAGAGCAAAGTCGCCAATGGCTCAGTTCTGAGAGCAAATCGAATGTGAACAAATGGCTCTTCCAGAGGAATTCTGATCCTAAAAAACAGAACAGAAAAAAAAAAACCCTCAGGAAATCTCCCCATGGATGTACACACAGGTGCACATGACCATCTTGAAGAATTTGGAATGCTAATGGGACTTGCTATGATTCAAGTGGAGATGGATTAAACAGGTCAGGCATCCCTCGGTCTTGGCCTGTCTTCTCAGGGACATCTATCTACCTCTTAATTAGTCTATTATGCTTGCAGGTGATTTTATCTATAACCATTAAGTCAAAACACTCATTGGCATTCAATCTCCCAGACTCTTTACGCATTCATTGGCATAAGTGAGATGAATTCACGTTTGCCAAAGGCCCATCACCAGATAAGAGTTTGCACTTGAAGGCTCCTCAGATAGGAAAAGGTGTTTAGATTGGCTTTATCAGATCAGAAATGTATTTGGCCATCTTGCTAACAGTTTTTTTTTTTTGAAAATTTTATGGGTACGTTGGGAAAATAAGGATGGTTGTTTGACAGTTTCCTTTTGAGTTAGTTCTAGGACCTGGATGCTTGGTGAAAGAAAAATCTCGAATAAAACTACTGCTTAAAAATCCTTAGATCTTTCCCTTGCTTTGGCTGTATGATTGAGCCATGTTTCACTAAGACAGCAGGAAGATGGTGCATTACAATGCTGCTGTCTGCCCTCCTCCCCAGCCTAGGGCTTCACCAATGCACTGAGGTGTGATTTCTTTTTCCTCCAATTTTATGTCTTAGGTAACTGGGAAAATGAAACTGCATGCATTGAAGAGATCCCAACAAGGCAGGCCCTAACAAAATATAACTTAAAAATATTTTACAAAGTCTTTGATATCAAAACTTAATCATTCCCTTTCAAATGTCCATTGACTTTTTCCTTGCAAACAGAGCCCTTATGTGCTAAGGAAGGCAATGTGCCCAGTGAATCATTCATATTCCTAGCCTCCCATGCAGCCAGGACTGAGATAGGACATAGCTCTCCAAAACAACAGCAATTTTGATATGCTATGTAGGATTTTCCAATTTGCATTATGTAAATACTTCTACCATGGTTGATTTCAAGGCACCAATAGTTTAACAACTGGCACATAAAAATCTCTAAAAATGTAACTATCAACTGTCTCAAGCTGGTACAAGCCAGCTTTGGCAGACAACTGGTTCTAGACAATGAGAGAGTAGCTGAATTCTCCTGGAATTTCTAGAAATGTTTTGGCCTTTCTGGCAAAAAAAAAAAAAAAAAAAAAGATAAATGCTGTAAGAATCCCATTTCCTTTATCCTGTCTTGACCATGATGTGGTGTCTGAAATTTCAGCAGGGACCTTACAATCGTGAGGCAACAAAGCAAATGCTAATAGATGAAGCAGAAAGATGATGGAAATCGGAACACTTGATGACACCCAGGAGCCAATACTCCGGTCAGGGACTGCCCGCCTGCAATCTTCTTGTGAGACTGAAATCAGACCCTATGCTTGTTAGTTACAGGCGGAAGTACCTCATATGTGAAGGGAGGCTCTATTCTGAGTCTAGGGAGAGAAGCAGAGAAAAGGTGGGGAGAGGAAGCGATGCATCATAGAAGGCAGAGGCCCAGGTTAGAGAAATGGTTGCAGCACATTTTCCCCACAAACTAGTTTCCCTTTTAGATGGAAGGTTATTTACATTATTCCTTTTATGTAAGAATTATCCCCGGCATTTTAATATGCATTCTTAATAAGTCTAAAGTTAATCAATATCTTTAAGCGTTAAGGGCCTTAGAATACCTTAAGTCTGATGACCTCCTTCCTTTTTGTATGTATGCCTTTGCTATCACTTTAGTTCTACCTTTTTTTTTTTTTTTTAAACATGTTCTCACTCTGCTAGGCAGGCTGGAACCCAGTGTCTCAATCTGGGCTCACTGCAACCTCCACCTCCTGGTCTCAAGCCATCCTCATGGCTCAGCCTCCCAAGTAGCTGGGACTATAAGCATGTGCCACCATGCCCAGCTAATTTTTGCATTTTTTGTAGAGACAGGGTTTCATCATGTTGCCCAGGCTGGTACCAAACTTCTGAGCTCAAGCAATCCTCCTGCCTCAGCCTCCCAAAGGGCTGGGATTACAGGCATGAGCCACCGCGCACAGCCCCGTCTTATTTTTTAACCCATAAATTATCCTCTCCCCAGTCTCTTGATTAGTTCTCCGAAAGCACTCTGATTAACATACAATTAAATGTGCCTCTCTGCTCTATGCTTCACATCTCATCTATGATTTGCATTGATTTATCTCTGCGCTACATTCTATTTTATTTTTTATTTATTTATTTTTTGAGCCAGAGTCTCACTCTGTTGCCAGGGACCAGGCTGGAGTGCAGTGGCACAATCTCGGCTCACTGCAACTTCCGCCTCCCGGGTTCAAGCAATTCTCCTGCCTCAGCCTCCTGAGTAGCTGGGACTACAGGCACACGCCACCATGCCCAGCTAATTTTTGTATTTTTAGTAGAGACGGGGTTTCACCATGTTGGCCAGGATGGTCTTGATCTCTTGACCTTGTGATCTGCCCACCTCGGCCTCCCAAAGTGCTGGGATTACAGGCTTGAGCCACTGCACCCGGCCTATTCTATTTTATTTCTTTAGATTTATCTTATAATTTTTGAAGTCCCCATTTTTCTTCTAAATTTTTTAGCATATCAATTCTTTTATCTAATCTGCCTATTGAAGTTTTTTCTTTTAATACAGTCAATGTGTTGCTTAAAGATGGAGATTTGTTCTGAGAAATGTATTGTTAGGCAATTTTGTTATTGTGTGATCATCATGGAGTGTACTTAGACACATCTAGCTGGTAGGCTATATAGTATGGCCTGTTGCTCCCAGGCTACAAACCTGTATGACATGTGACTGTACTGAATGCTGTAGACAGTTGTAACGCATGGCAAGTATTTGTGTATCTAAACATAGAAAAGGTACAATACAAATATGTTATAAACTGTTTTTTAAAATGGTACATTTATAAAGGTCATTTACCATGAATGGAGCTTGCAGGACTGGATATTGCTCTGGGTGAGCAGAGATGAAGGTCTAGGACATTACTGTCCACTACTGTAGACTTTATACACACTGTACATTTAGGTTACGCTAAATTTATTTAAAATTGTCCTTTATTCCATAATAAATTAGGCTGGGCGTGGTGGCTCACGCCTGTAATCCCAGCACTTTGGAAGGCTAAGACAGGCGGACCACGAGGTCAGGAGTTCGAGACCAGCCTGGCCAACATAGTGTAACCCTGTATCTACTAAAAATAGAAAAATTAGCTGGATGTGGTGGTTGGCACCTGTAGTCCCAGCTACTTGGGAGGCTGATGCAGGAGAATTGCTTGAACTCGGGTGGTGGAGGTTGCAGTGAGCCAATATCGTGCCATTGCAGTCCAGCCTGGGCAAGACAGCAAGACTCTGTCTCAAAAACTAATAATAAATAAACAACAAAAAATAAATAATAATTATTATAATAAATTAACCTTAGCTTACCGGAGCTCTTGTACTTTATACACTTCAATTTTTTTTAAACTTTTGGCTCTTTACAGCTAAAAACACACATTGTGCAGCTGTACAAAAATATTTTTTATTTAAATCCTTATTATATAAGCTTTTTAAATATTTTTTCTAACTTTCTAAACTTTTTCATTAAAAACTAAAACACAAATGCACTCCAGTGTAGGCCTCCACAGGGTCCTGCTCATCAATATCACTGTCTTCCACCTGCACACCTTGTCCCACTGGGAGGTCTTCAGAGGCGGTAACACGCATGGTGCTAACACCTCCTGTGATAACAGTGCCTTCTTCTGGAATACCCCCAGAAGGACCTGCCTAAGGCTGTTGTACATTCAACTTATTATTTTGTAATTAGAATGAGTACACTGTAAAATAGGGATAAAAATAGTAAATACATAAACCAGTAAGATAGCCATTTGTTATCATCAAATAGTACATACAGTACATAATGTTATGTGTCATGCTCTTATGCAACTTGCAGTGCTGTAGACTTGTTTATACCAGCATCACCACAAAATAAATGTGGGAAATGCATTGTGCTATGACATCACTAGACAAAGGAAGTTTTCAGTGCCATTATAATCTTATGCCCACTGTTGTACCTGCAGTCTGTTGTTAACGGAAAGGCTGTTATGTGGCACATGAGTGTATTACATTCTTTGGGTTTCTTCAAAATCTGGTTGGTTCTCTTGCAAATATACCCTGTCATTTCTGTTCATCTCTTGCTCCTCATTTATATTTTTATTCCTTCCTATTTCCTTAATCATGTTAAATTTTATAGGAAATTCAGTGTGTGGGATAGAAACAAAAGTCAATCTTTCAGACTTAAAGAGCAAAGAGCCCCTTGCTGACATATTGGTCATGCTTAGAATCATGGAAATAGAATGCCTTCTTCTTAATATGTAGCTTACTGTCTAGCTAGTAGTAAGACACACTGCATGTAGTATTTCCAAATCCCTAGTTCTCCAAGGATGATGAGCGCTTTATTTTTCTGAATCTAACAGATTAAAAGGAATTGGCTCCTTCATCCCACAAGATCTCTGTGAGAAGAGTGGTATGATACATGGCAGGATAGAATAATATCCTCATTATACAGGTGGCACCTATGCGGCTCTGGGAGTTTAAGTGACTTACCCAGATCACAAGCTCTGAAAGTTCAGGTGCAAGTTCAATGCAGAACTTCTGATGCCAAATGCATGTTTTTACCACATCTCCTCATTTCCTCCTGAGATCTTGCTGTTCCTTCGCCCATCTCTGTTCCTGAGCAAGAATTCTAATTTTATGATCATTTGCCAGCTGCTGATTTATTTTGGAAGCAAGGAGTGGCTGTAATTAGATGGTGGCCTGTGCACAATCTAGGAATGGCATAGATTAGAAAACTACCACGGGTCAGGGGGACAAGATCGTCATGAAGGAGGCACGAGGACGGCCTCTCATTTGGAAGAGAAAATGCAAGTGTGTCTGGGTGGGCAGCCAGCTGGATTCAGTCCTGGGTTTTCAGTGTCCTTTGCTGATTTGTGGGGGGATAAGTTGGGGCACACAGCTCTGGGAAATGTGAGAGAGGTGATTTCTCCCAGGCTCTCTGCCTCATCAGAGCCCAGGTGAGAGGCATTGAATCTGCCCCTGGATGGCTTGTACTTGCTCCAGCTCTGGGTGCTGCTGGCGGGAACCTGGTGATGTGGCATCACCGTTGGATCTGAACAGATTCAATGTAGATTCTGAGGTTCATCTTCAGAGAGGCGGGATCCTCAAGAGTATAAAGAGAACTGGCATTCTGGCAGCACAGAAACAGCATGGGGCATAAAGTGTAAGCCATTTGCGTTCTAGTTCTGACTCATTAACTTAATTTATTTTTCCAACAAATATTTACTCAGGGCTTACTCTGCATCAGAGACTGTGTTGGGTGTGAGGATACAGTGTTGTGCTGGACCACACAGAGTCTTCTGCTCTCAAATAACACCTTGAGCGTGTCCTGTAAAAATAGCAGTGATTACTCTGTACCAGGAACCTGTGTCAGGTATTTTCCAGGTGATTAGACCTCACAACAATTCTATGAGGAAAGAAGATGTCACTTAAGGCCACTGAAATGTGGAAAGGCTACACAGTTTGCCCCCAATCCAGTAATCAGTAAGTGGAAGAGCCAGGATTCAAACTTAAATCTGTTGACATCAAAGCCAGTATTCTTTTTTTTTTTTTTTTTTTTTTTTTGTTTCGCTGTTGTTGCCCAGGCTGGAGTGCAATGGCCCGATCTCGGCTCACCTCAACCTCCACCTCCTGGGTT
>NW_016107632.1:824135-869739 GCF_001604975.1 Cebus imitator
TTTTTGAGACGGAGTTTCGCTGTTGTTGCCCAGGCTGGAGTGCAATGGCACCATCTTGGCTCACCGCAACCTCCGTCTCCTGGGTTCAAGCAATTCTCCAGCCTCAGCTTCCCGAGTAGCTGGGACTACAGGCATGCACCATCATGCCCAGCTAATTTTTGTATTTTTAGTAGAGACGAGGTTTCAACTTGTTGACCAGGATGGTCTTGTTCTCTTGACCTCGTGATCCACCCGCCTCGGCCTCCCAAAGTGCTGGATTACAGGCTTGAGCCACCGCGCCCGGCCTCAAAGCCAGTATTCTTAACCATTCTCAGGGCCTCAGTTTTATTGAAATCTTTGAAGCAAGAACAATCAATTAATCCTACCTTTTCAATAAGCTCATTGTTAGTATCAAATAAAAAGGTTTTCTTTGAGACATTTGAGACTGGTGTCACTCTGCTGCCCAGAGCTGGAATGGAGTGGCATGATCATAGCTCACTGCAGCTTCAAATTCCTGGGCTCAAGGGAGCCTTCTCTCTCAGCCTCCCAAGTAGCTGGTACTACAGGTACACACTACCATGCCCAGCTAATTAAAAAAAAATCAGAGATGGAATCTCACTATGTTGTCCAGACTGGTCTTGAACTCCTGGCTGCAAGAGATTCTCCCATCTTGGACTCTCAAGGTGCTGGGATTACAGGTGCGAGCCACTGTACTAGGCCAACAGTTTTTAATGTTTGACTACACAGGCAGCCTCCTAGAGTTGACATTTTCCCAGCCCTTGAACCTAAGTGTTACCACATAACTAAGTTCTGGTCAATAGTATATAAGGAGAGGTGTTGTATGCAATTTCTGGTCACGCCTTTAGGGAAAAAGTATCTTTCCTCCTCTTCGTTTACCCATTCCCTGCTGCATGGAACACAGATAAGTGACCTTGTGAGTAAGATAAGCATCATCCAAGGTGAGTATCCTTGGACCATGAGGCTGAGACCACCACCTGAGGGAGGGTGAAGCCCCAGACAAAAAAAGCCTGAGTCTCTTACCTTGGGGAGTTATACTAGCCTTGGAATTGCTATTGGCAGACTGTCATGGAGGGAAAATTAACCATCTCATTTCATCTTCTATTATTTTGTGTTTCTGGTATACACAACTGCATCTATAACCTTACCAAAATATCATCCATGTAGAATAGAAACACAGTAGAAAGGACCTGTGGCTAGGGACCGGGAAGCCTGGTGTTCTTCCCCTCTTCCTTACTAACCTACTGTGTGACCTTAGGCAAGTCACCCTCCTTCTCTGAACCACACGTGCTTCTATGAGAAGTAAAAAGAGTAGAATGAGAAGTAACTAAAGTCCATTCCAGCTTGGATGATCTGTGAAACAAACAGTGCTATTTATTATACATACACTTACATACCAATATATACATACACAACTTTAAATCCAGACTGCATTCTCTACAGCAGTGGTCCCCAACCTTTTTGGCACCAGGGACGGGTTTCATGGAAGACAATTTTTCCATGGTCTGTGGGGATGGGGTGGGGATGGTCTGGGGATGATTCAAATGCATTACATTTGCTGTCTACTTTATTTCTGTTATTACATCGTAATATATAAGAAAATAATTATACAACTCACCATAATGGAAAATCAATGGGAGCCCTGAGCTTGTTTTCCTGCAACTGGGGGTGATGGGAGACAGTGACACCCAAAGTGTGTTGCTTATGTCCAGTCTCCTCCATAATCTCTTTTTGGTTGCTGTCACTGAAGAAAACTCTGCTTCACAAAGATAGGATGTTGGAAATGGCAGCGGGCTTTTTGGTGCTTTTGTGGCCATCTCAGAATATTCCACCTTGACTTTAATCCAGACTATACAGAGATTCGAAGTTGTCTCAAACATACTTTTAAGGCTACCATCATTTGTGATCTCAAGCAGGTGACCCTCTTCTAGCACAAACAAAGTTGATTCACTTGGTTACAAGTGGGTCAGGGATCCATTCCTTCTCAGTTCAGGGGTCATCTGTGGATGGGAAGTATTGCTCAAACTCTTTTGAAAGTTGACATAGGTGATCATGCCCCAGCTGGGGGAAAGAAGGCCCTGGTTAAGTCTTTTTCAACAATTCTGCTAATGTTTGAAACGTGTCAGAAATCCCAGTGTTCACTCGTTGTCCCCATAATTTCAGTGTGGCTCTGAATGCAGCCACTGTATCTGCCAACTTGAACACAGTTGTCGTTCTCCCCTGAAAGTGACAGATTGAGCTCGCTGAGCAGGTTGAATATGTCACACAAGTAAGCACGTTTTGCAGCCCATTCTGTGTCATTGAAATGTGCTGCCAATGATGACTGTTTTTCTAAAACAAAGCTGAGTGGCTCTGGTAACTCGAAAACTCTGGCCAGTGATCTACCTTTAGAAAACCATCTCATGGCCAGGAGCAGCGGCTCATGCGTATAATCCTAGCACTTTGGGAGGTCGAGGTGGGCAGATCAGCTGAGGTTGGAAGTTCGAGACCAGCTGGACCAACATGGAGCAACCCTGTCTCCACTAAAAACACAAAATTAGCTGGGCCTGGCGGTCCATGCCTATAATCTACTCAGGAGGCTGAGGCAGGAGAATCACTTGAACCCAACAGGCAGAGGTTGCAGTGAGCTGAGATTGTGCCATTGCACTCCAGCCTGGGCAACAAGAATGAAACCTCATCTCAAAAAAAAAAAATAAAATAAAGAAAATCATCTCATTTTTGTGTATAAGATGTGTGTGCTCTGTGTTCACCTCATCACAGAGCTGCACAAACAGACATGAATTAAGGGCATGTCCTTTACTATGTGACTGATAATTTTAATCACATCCTACGAAACATTAAGTTCAGGTGACGTTTTTCGGCTAGCCAGCATTTCTCTATGGATGTACAGAGCACAGACTCACATTCAGAAGCGATCTCTTTGACCCGAATAGTGAATCCAGAAAGCTGTCCCGTCATGGAAGCCACTCTGTCCACTCATATACCAACAAAAAATGACCAATTCAGTTTTCCTGATATGTAATCATTCTAAGACTTGAATAGTTCTGCAGCTGTGGTGTTCGTTGGCAACAAAAGTACATGTAACATATTCTCATGCGTACCCTTCTGAAAAGCATATTGCACACAAAAAAGCATTGTTGCCTTATTGTCAGCACTGGGAGGCTGATCAGCCTGGTTTGTGTACCATGGTGACTCACTCATCCTCTCTAACAATTGTGCCTCAATATCCTCTGCTGTTTCATCAGTTCTTCTAGTTATGGTACTAGCTGAAAGAGGAACACGTGCCACCTTTTGAACTGCAGCGTCTCCAGATAACTCATGGCAAATATCCTTAGCAGCAGGCGGGATCAAGTCTTCACTAACAGTAAAGGGCTTCTTAGCTTTAGCAATGCAGTTAGCTACTGCGAATGATGCGCTCCCCGCAGACACATTTGATGAAGTGGTGGCCTTCAACAACTGCTTCTGTTCTTTGTGTTGATATGTTTCGCTTTTGGAAAAACTCCAAAGGCTTGTCTTTTAATGCAGGGTGCTTGGTCTCCATGTGGCGAAGCAGTTTTGAAGGTTTCATGGCTCTGTTGGATGGCTGGTCACCACATATTATACAAAGCAGGCCTGAAGAATATGAACCCCCTGTTGCAATGACGCTGTCATTTAAGTAGGACTCTTGGTAGTTTCTTTCAAATGCAGCCTTCTTTTTCTGGCAGTCTTAGAGTCTTCTTCTGTTTCATCATTGGGTCTTTCCCCCTTTACAAAGAAGCTCTCCAGTGACATTTTTTTTTTTTTTAACTTATTTTGGCTAGAGTTAGCTTGTGGGCTTACCAAAACTGATTGAGACAAGTGTGCACTGTGGGAAACAGGTCCCTATGGAAGTGGTAAATAAAATAATGAGCAGGCCACGTGCAGACTAAAGTAAGTGTCAGATTCTGACTTAGACCCTGTCGTGCATAACTACACCACCAGATGTAGCTACACAACGGAAGTACATCAACTCACTTGCCTCTTCAAAGCCTGCTACCAGGTGCAACTTGTCACTTGCCAGTCACAGATAGGGTTTTGATATGACTCTACAAGCAATTGACTTCTTATGGTCTCTGTGCAGTCAAACCTCTCTGCTACTGTTAATCTGTATTTGCAGCTATTCCCCAGGGCTAGCAACACTGCCTCAACTCTACCTCAGATCATCAGGCATTAGATTCTCAGAGGGAGTGCGCAACCTAGATCCCTTGCATGTGAATTTCATAACAGGGTTCACACTCCTGTGAGAATCTAATGCCATAGCTGATCTGACAGGGGGCAGAGCTCAGGTGGTAATGCGAGCAGTGGGGAATGGCTGTAAATACAGATGAAGCTTTGCTTGCTTGCCTATTGCTCACTTTCTGATGCACAGCCTGGTTCCCTGGGGCTTGTGAACCCCAGTCTTATTCCACAATTATTATAAAGTGTCAACTATTTCAGGCACTGGGTTATGCACGATAGCCACAAAGATGGACAAAAATGGCCTTGTTTTGGTCTATGAGAAGTTTATAATCTAAAGAAAAGAGTCGTGCCAAAAAGCAGTTACCATCCTGTGAGATTTAAATCTGACAGACGCATCTGAATATGGAGCCCAGGAGGCCCTCATCTGTCTGACAAATCTTGGAGGAATACACAAGCATAGTGACAGGCAAACTAAAACTTGAAGAAGCAGCAGAAAATCAATCCTCTAGTTTGGGCAGGGGAAGCAGGTTAGAAAAAGGGCATAGCAGAAGGAAAGAAAAATATAATCAAAGGCATGAAAGCATCAATTACCATGGTGGATCTGAGGAAGAGATGATTCAAGATGGCCATGCTCCATGATGCAGCCATGTGGGAGTGTGAAGCTGCACAGATGGGCACAGAACAGCCAGGGAGGAGACGCTCCTTGATTAGGGGCTGAAATCATGATCCTGGAGATTATGGGGAGCTACTGAGGGACTTTAATAAGGAAGAAGCATGATCTTATTTGCATAAGGGAAAGGCCAAAATGTGGTGGAGGGAATTCATGGGCACAAAAACAGAGCAGGGGGACAAGCTGGAGACTATCCCAATAATTTACTCTAGATGCTCCGTGTCTGACCAGTTCTATGGTACAAAGATGAACTCAAAAATACTCAGGAAATATGTTTGACCCTTTGACAAATCTTTTTCAACTTAGAAAGGAGGAGTTAAGGAGAAGGCAATGTCTACTTTAGGTTTCTGGCAAGGGAGACTTGAGAGATGATGGCATTAACTAAGAGAGAGAACATAGGAAGGTGAGCAGCCTCCTGTGCTTAGGAGAAAGAGGTGAGCTGAGAATGAATATACTGAGGGGAAGGGTCTATGGTGTACCCAGGTATACTGCTCTAATGAGAAAAATAGCAGCCAACAGTTACCATGAACCTGGATGGTTCCAAGTAGTTTACATGTATGGTGAGGCCTGTAACCCTCACAAAAATACTACCTAAGTATTATTGTTTTCCTCATTGATAGAGGAGAAAACAGGCACAGAGAGTTCAAAGAACCCTTCAAAGTCACATATTTAATAAGTGGAAAAGCTAAGACTTGAACCCTGGCAGGTGGGCCCCCACACAGTGCCGGTAACCAGTAGACCACACCAACGTGAGGGTGAGAGCTGACAAGGTTTCTCTTCAAACAGCCTGCTCAGCCTTTTATTCTTTCATTCTCAGTACTCGCAGCCCCTTCTTCTCCTTTTTTTTTTTTTTCTCTAAAACAAGGAAAGGGAAGTTACATTTATTAAAAATAAAAATAGTACACAGTCTCTGATAACAAAAAAAGCATTTAGAGTCAAAAGACATCTAACATACATTGTAACAAGGCACACATTTTAATTTTTTTAAAAAAAGACCCATGAAATAATTTTTAAAAGACTTTCAAATGGAAAAAAATATTTTGGCTCCTTTCTGCTAGAGATTCACCTACAAACACACCATGTTAGCTATACCAGCATTCCCTTTCACATGGTCTGTGCAACGCGGTGTTGCACCATGTGCGCGATTACTTTGATGAACACATTGTTTTTGAATAAAATTGTTACTTCTGTATGGATGATCCAGTGTAAATCACTGGTTCAATTTCACAAAAATGTTCATAGGCTGGAAGAGCAGTGACAACCGTTTTCCAAAATCTTCAGCTTTAACAAAAGGCGCAGAATAAACTACTAAATCTAGATGTTTTCACATTATTTTGCATGAGTGTCAAGTACTATGTAAAAATTAATGTAAAATCTTAAGTTAGCCAAAAGTAGTATCTCTAAAGATCAAAATTCTTCACGCTTTTAGCGTGGCTGATGAATCTTTTCTGCCTTTGTCACTAATAATGCTTGTCAAACCAAAGAGCTCCTTTTCTTCTTTCTGACTCTACTACATGCCCAGACATGCCACAACGACAGTGGCGTTATCAACACCAACTTACACTCCTTTCCTGACTTAAAAAAAAGACTGGCTCTCTAGTTTGCCACAGATGGCCCCTTCCTCCTCTCCCTTCTCTCCCATCACATGCCCACCTTATCTAAAAAAAGTTTAAATGTTTAGCCAATCGGGTCTAGTTTAAATTGTACAATCCAACCCCAGCCAATGGGGAAGGGACAGAAAGACAAAAGTCACGCTAAAAATAAAAACGTCTACTCTCCTTTGTTCAAAATACGCTCGTGACACCAAGCCATACAGGAGGCGCCGTTCTACACAGGAGTAAATTTACTCAAAAATCCTTTATCCAAGTGCTTATTTTTCCTTATGACTCCGAGACTTATTTCTTCCAGTGAGCTATAGGATAAAAGTGCTCCAGAGGGAAACTGGGCTGGAAATTCCTAAGTGGGAATCTGGGCTGGGCATCAGCATCTTCATGGCATGATGAATTATTAGACTGAATGAGGTCATTCTGGGAAGAAAACTAGAAAAGGTCTGAGTATATGACTGAAAAACATCAATATTTAAAAGTTGGGCCAACAGGTTTCCAAAAAGATAACAAAAACGCAGTGATTAATGTGGGTGAGGCCACGTAGGTACAGCAATTAATTATACAAAATGTTACCGAGTGACAGGTCTGGGACTGGAAGTTGTACTTGTCCTTGCAGGTGTTTTTGGGGAGAGAACAGACATACAAATGCTCTGCTACCTGATACAACGTGTGTAATAAAGAAGCTGTTTACAGGATACCACAGAAACTCAGAGGAGAGAGCCCCTAAATTACTCTCAGAAGTTCAAAGATGGTTTCACAGATATGGGAGCACCTGAGCAGAGCGTTAAAAGAAGAATAGGAGTTTATTTGATTGACAGAATGTGTTAATTTCTTCTTGCATTGCTTTAAGAAATATCTGAGACTGGGTAATTTACAAGAAAAGAGGTTTAATTGGCTCACAGTTCTACAGGCTGTACAGAAGCATAAAGCCAGGAACTGCTTCTGAGGAGGCCTCAGGAAGCTTCTAAGCCTGTCAGAAGGTGAAGGGGAAACGGGCATTTCATATGGTGGGAACAGAAGTCAGAAAGAAAGCTAAGTGCTACACAGTTTTAAACAGCCAGACATCGAGAGAAGTCACTGTGGCGAGGATAGCAACAAAGGGCTGTCGCTAAACCATCTGTGAAAAGTCCACCCCCATGATGCCGTCACCTCTCACCAGGCCCCACCTTCAATTCAACATGAGGTTTGGGTGGGGACAGAGATCCAAACTATATCAAAGGGAAAGAAAGGACATTACAGTTCAAAGAGAAACACTTTGAACTGTTCAGTATCAATTTAGGACTCATGTTTAACAGCAACAACTCATCCAACAAACAAGCAGGCGTTCTTGCTGCCTGCCTGCTGAGCAAAGAAGCCAAGATGACTAATTTTTATTTGCAGAAGGCTGAATTCTCTCTGCCTCCCCAATATGCTAGAACACATAGTCCAGATGAATGCAGTCAGGAGCAGGTAGGAACAGGCAATTTCCTGTTGATGTAGGTTTCACAACGCCATAGGATACTAGACTCTTTCCATCATTTCTCTCTTCCATCCTTAGCATTTGGCCCAGTGTCACCTCATGATCCCAAGATAGCTGCTGCACTTCCAGACTGATATGTTTACATGAGAGGCCCAAATGATTAAAAAAAAAATGTGGAGGGGACCATGAGGCTGAAGGGAATGCCGAGTCTATACCCTTTAAGATTGTTTTTCAGACACTTCACGTCACCAGGGCACAGCCACATGGTTACAGTTGGCTGCAGAAAAATATGGAGTATTTTTAACTGGGCACATTGGTGGCCTTTTTTAGTGAGAAGAAAGGGAAAATGGATGTTGATGGGTGACCAGGCATCTGCCACGTTGCTGTAGAAGAATTGTGGGTCTGCAAGATAGGAAAATCCATCTCTAGTTGTAGCTATGACTTTGGCCCAGTCCTATAGGGGCTCTGTGTCTCAATTTTGTCTTACATGAAAAATGGACATGAACCTCACCCATGTCACGTAACTATCACCACTATCTTTGTAGAGGGCACATCACAAAATGCTTGGGACCAAAAGTAAAGACCTTTGCGTCTATATGAAGAAGGATTGTAATTTTGTTAACAATTTTGAGAAGGAGACTCAGGAAATGGACCACCACTTATTCAGGAAATGTTCTCAGAGGTACAAAAGAAGACACACACATTGTGTGTTTATCTCACCAGCAGACATTTTTAGCATATGCATAGAATGCCTTAGACTCCATTCCCATTGTTGAGCAGATAGTTTTTTTTTCTTTTAGCTGTCCTAGATAAAAGTGTGTATTGTTGGAATGTAATTGAAACCAGATTAATCTAAAGAATAGTAACACTAGAAGCATGGGGCTGTGATGCTGAGAGACTGCCTCCACCAGTGGCTAAGAAAGTGGTAACAGAATGGACCAAGAAGTCAATAATGCCCCTATCTGATGTGGAGGATGTAGTTCTTGTGGCTGCCTCCTCTAACAATCCCATCTTCTTTCTTCATTTCCTGAACAATCCTGCCAGTGGCCGGGAAGGGAGCAACTGGCATTCTTGCTGCCTGCCTGCTGAGCAAAGCCAAGATGATTCATTTTCATTTGCAGAAGGCTGAATTATCTCTGTCCCCCACATGCTAGCACGCATAGTCCCGTAATTTATTTTTCCTTCCAACTTTATTTTAATATGGGTCCAGATGGGACTCTGGGCTAGCCAGTCAGAATTCCTAAATGACTATGTCTTTGGGAATCTGTATGTTAGCCTGAAGATGATGTTCAACAAACATATATTATTCACAGTAGTAGTAGCTAACAATTATTGAATACTTACTTTGTATCACACTTCAGTGTGCGTAATTTTACCAATGATGAAGTTGAGGCATGGAGAAACCTCTCATGCCTCAACTTTACATTACCTAATGTACAGTAGGTACATACTTTACCTAATGCGTTTACCTAGTTGGGATTTAAATGTACTTCCTGATTCCTGTATTCTTAACCGCTGTGATATATGAGTAACCAGACCAAGCACCTGCTATGTGCTGTACCTGACCATGAGAAAACAGGCTTGTAAACAAGTACTACAGAGGCTCACTGATATCTGTGTGGGAAGGTGACACAGAGAGAAGAATGAGCAATTCTAGCAGGGAGGAAAGGAAAGATCATGAAGAAGGTGATGCTGGTGCTGTGTGTTACGGGACACAGAGTTATGAGTCCTGAATGTCATCCCTTCCTCATTTTGAGTGGCTGTGTCACATTGGCAAGGTGTTTTGCCTCTCAAAGCCTCAGTTTCCCCATCTGTAAAATGGAAGACTTACCTCAACCATCTAAGCTAAATGGTGGTGAGGCTTGGTAACTCTCTAAATGTCCCAGTTGGGCAAAGCTAAAAGAATTTCCTGCTGTGGAATTTCTCTTATTCCACAGGATAGTGGCATGAAATGATGCAAATTTACTTTCTAACTTCTTAGCTTTCAAGTTCTCTCCTTACACCTCCAAAAGGAAGAGGTATAATGTGTGTAATAATGTACGTGGAGATATAATGTGTGTAATAAAGGAGCTGTTTACAGGTTACCACGGAAGCTCAGAGGAGGGAGCCCCTGAATTACTCTGGGAAATTCAAAGATTTCATTAGTGCATTTAATTCTGATGGTCAGCTTACAACCAGCATCCTTTTCTTGCTCCTTACATAGAAGCTTGGTGGTGCCACTATTAGAACAGAGAACCTTATAACCATCCATGCTCTGATGTGAATTGCCCAGGTTGACAGGCTGGGGCTACAGGGCTGGACACTGGAGAGCCTGGTAACCTCCTAGGACTTTTAACTCAGCTTTGTTATTTTTTCATCTTTATAGAAAACATGCTTCATGGTGACAAATTTGGGTATTGATTAACTGATTCATTCAATCCACAAAAATGTACTGAATTCCTGCTGCATCACAAGAGCTATTCCAGGTTCTGAGAATATAATGGTTAACAAAATGGGCAGAAAATCTTGCATTCAGAAGGCTTATATTGTTGTGATAGAGACAATTATAATAAATAAAATAACAAATAAGAATTTGAGAAAATCTTGGGTATCAAGCCTTCGGGGCTCCTGCTTAATTCTCTCATAGCTCACATCATCTTCCTCTAAAGCCACCTCACTGAAGTGACGATGCACTGACAGTGTCAGGCTCTCACTTGCCACAGGTTCTTTGCACATGTGGTTCCCTCCGTCTACCTTCTCTGCATTGCCTCTTTACCTTAAAAATTCTTTCTCATCTCTAAAATCTAAACTTAAATGCCACTTCAAGAAATAATTCCCGCCGGGGGTGGTGGCTCATGCCTGTAATCCCAGCACTTTGGGAGGTAATCCCAGCACTTTAGGAGGCCAACGTGGGCAGATTACCTGAGGTCGGGAGTTCAAGATCAGGCTGACCAACAGGGAGAAACCCTGTCTCTACCAAAAACCACAAAAAGTTAGCCAACCATGGTGGCTGACACCTGTAGTCCCAGCTACTAGGGAGGCTGAGGCAGGAGAATTGCTTGAACCTGGGAGGTGGAAGTTCCAATGAGCCAAGATCTCACCATTGTGCCCCAGCCTGGGCAATGAGAGCAAAACTCCATCTCAAAAAAAAAAAAAAAGAAAAGAAATAATTCCCTAAACGCTTCCACATTTTCTCTGCATTTCTCCTGTTATTCTATATATGGTACATATATATGGTATATTGGGTCTTCTGGAACCACCTTCAGAACAGGTCCAAGTAATAGAGATATTAAATGATAATACAAATGTTATAAACAATTGCTTCCAATGCATTTTATAGTCTAGATGAGATGAAAATTCTTTTGGAAATGTGTAAATAAAAACAATTAAAGAGAAAATAGAAAACCTCAAAGACCTATATCCACTGAGGATATTGAATAAATAATTTAAAATCTTCCCCCCAGAAAAATTTCGGGCCTAGAAGGCTTCGAAGGTAAATTCGAATACATATTTAAGGTATAAATATTAACACTCTCACACATTTCTAAAGAACCTGTATAAACAAATAGCATCTCAAATCTTACCTCTCAAAAGAAACTAAATGAATTATAGACCTAAATATAAAAGCTGAAACTGTAAAATTTCTTCGAAAAAAGGAACTACAGTAGAAAAATGTTCATGGCCTTGATGCAGGCAAAGATTTCCTTGAAAGTGCATCAAAACTGCACTAGCCATAAAGAAAACTATTAAAAAACTAAAATCCTACTTTTCAAAAGCACAGAATTTAAAAAGGGGACTAACTATGTCAGATAATGGGTGTGTTAATTTGCTTGAAAATAGTAGTCTTGTCACTATTTCTATGTATGTCAAAACATCATGTTGTATACCTTAGATATATACAGCAAAATTCAAAACGATAAAAGGAAAATAAAAAACACAGGCCACTTAGATTAAAAAATTTTTATGTATACAGAGAGAAGACTTGTATCCAAATTATATGAATAATTTCTATATCTCAATAATAAGAAGACAAAAAAAAAGAAATTTAAAAAGTGAGTTAAAGATTTGAACAGACATGTCACCAAAAGAGAGGTATGAATGACCCATAAGCACATCTAAAGGGCAATGTACACTGAAACTATAGTGAGAAATCACTAAACACTAATGAGAATTGCTAAAATAAAACAATAAATAAAGGAGACAAAAGAAGGCAGGAAGGAACAAAAGAAACCCAGAAACATACAATTTGGTCCTACAGGAAGCAAGTGCAATTCTCATCAGTTTTTGGCATGTGTGTGAAATGATACCAAAACTTCCGAGAAAATCTGGCAGTTTTTTATAAAACTAACCATACACCTACTCTATGATCCAGAATTTCTCCTCCCAGGTATTTCCCTAATAAAAAGAAACAAAAACATGCTCATAGAGACACTTGTATACATGCACTTATTACAGCTTTATAGACGAGAACTAGAAATAGTCAAGATGTCTATCAATAAGAGAACATGTCACAGCGTATTGATATAATGGAATACTATTCAACAATAAAAAAGAATGAAATTTTGATAATACATGGACATGGTGAAGCTCAAAGGCATATGCTAAGAGGCTTACAAAAAAAAGTACATGCAGTGTGATTCCATTTATATGAAGTTCTAGAACAGACCAAACTAATCTATAGTAGAAAAAAAAATCAGAAGTTGCCTTGGCAGTGGGGGTGGAAGGTGTTTTCTGGAAAAAGGCATGGGAGAATTCTAGAGTACATTTTGTGTTTTTTGATAGGGGTTTGGGTAACACAGTTACATGTATTTGTGAAATCTCAAAAAATATATACATTAAACATTTTTGTGTTTTATTGTATGTTAATTTCATCTTAAAAGAAAATATATAACAAATATTGCCTTCTAGTTAGTAAAGCATCCTGACATATTTAGGAGTAAGTTGACTGGTGTCTGCAATTTACTTTGAAATGTATGAAAAAATATGGTAGATTGGTAGACGAATAAAGGATGGATAAATGGATAGAAATGTAATAAAGCAGGGAATAAAAATCTTATGATACAGTCTAGGTTAGGAATCTACTGTAAAATTCTAACTTTTCCACATGTTTGAAAAATTTTATAATAAAATGTTGGAAGCAATTATACTGAGCCTATGAAGCTGGACACCAAAGAGAACACACTGTATAATTCCATGCATAGGAAGTTCTAGAAGAGGCAAAACTTGTCTGTAGTGATAGGCCTCAGAGCAGTGGGTATCTGGGCTGGGAAGCAAAGACAGTGGATAAAGAAGGGGCAAGAGAGAACTGTGTGGGGTGATAGGAATATTCTATGCCTTCACTAGTTATATGGATAGATAACATATAACGAAATGCTTCATACTGTTCACTTAAAATGGATGTACTTATTTATTGCATCTAAAGTCTATCTTAATAAATTTGATTTTTAAATGCCCTCATCTACTGTATAATCAAGTATTCTTTCCAACATTCATATGCAGTCGGGGGTGGAGCTGGGCATAACTAATGCCTCCTAAACTGTCCTCAACCTAGAGGTTCAAACCTTTCCCATGCTCCTACTGGTAACATCCTTAGGTTGGCTCATCACTAGTGGTAACAAGGGGTTCCATATTTAATGAGCAAGCAAGTCCAGGTTGGCCCTTTCTGCTCTCGTCTGCCCCACAGGGAAGGGTGCTGGCAGTGAATAGAAAACTAACCTAGAAAGAAACATTCGAATCCAACCCTGCCAGTGACCTGCTGTGTTCCCACCATCAGGTCCTTTCTAAATTCATCAGGCTTCTGCCCCTTCCTCTTTGGATGCTGTCTACATGTACACAGTTGGAGCATTTACGTATTTTGTTTAGGAAATCGACGTGATTCCCTAAACACTCTGAGCAATTGTTTACCCAAATAAGACTCTGTCACCTTTAATAGAATTTACATCTCAAATGAATTCCAGATTCCCTATTACTCAGGGATCTGAGTTCCCTTTTTCTCTACATTAAAAGATTGCAAAATGTTATTTGCAATGGCACGGTAAAGAGCCAGGTTTGAATGTCTGCTCTATGAGAACCATGACATCGGACTCTTCCGTCTCAATTCTGCCATCTATAAACCCAGAGGGGAGGACCCAGTGACCCACCGCTATCACCTCCCTAATACGCTTCTGTAACTTGCATCACGCTCAATTTTAATTTTCTCCTGTTTTTACCTATAACCTGCACTCTTAGAAGCGGAGACTCCTCTCTGTTAGATGTTTTGCTTTTCTACTTCTGGAATTATTCTTGAAAGTACTTTTTTGACCGTTCCCTTTATACATGTTTTTCCCTCTGTGTGAAATGACCTTTCCTCTCCTCTCTGTCTCTGTCTGCACCAACCTTGGTTACTACAGTTATTACACTGTCCTGTAATTATGTCTTTAGGTCCTTATAAAAGTATCCACATGTCTGAATGCGAAAATTGAACATTTCACCTTCTTCAGACATAGCCCCTAGTATTTTTCCTACCACTGCACTATGCTGCATACCTCTTGGGCAACACCGCCTTACCTCATTCTTCTGCGTTACAAGTGCACACGGCAATACCAGACAGCACACAGAAGACACTTTAAAAAAGCTTGTTGGAAGAATGACTACCACCATTTCACTGTTGGTCACAGAATTCAACGTTATTATTTTAATTCAAGATGGAGCAAAGAGCAATTGAGAGTCCAGTTGCTTTGCTGCCAAAATATATATTAAAATCCCAAACCGTAAAATAATGATCTTCCTGGCTTCTATGCTGCTGTCGTCTATGATGAAAGCACACGACGACAAGAACAGGTCACAAACAGCGCAGCTCACTAGGGAAGGAAGGTCATGGGTGTTGAAACCAACAGTGAGGTACACATTTCAGCTCTTTCACTCACTTGAGGAGTGATTTTGGACATGGTTTTGTTATCCACAAAATGGAAATGAAACTAGTGGCTGCCTCATCTAATCTTGTGAAGACCCAGTGATTAAATCCATGTAAAGTGCTTAGAAAGATGTCTGCTACAGGGCAGTACTTACAGGTAAATGTCAGCTTTATTCCTGAGCCCATGTTCTCTGAGGGTCCGTGGGGCAGAAGAAAGAAAAAGGTGGCAGAGTTCTGGAGTGTCTAAGGGTCTGAGAGAGCAAGAAGCCAGATACGTGAGCGGCACTAGGACAGAAGGGAGCCAGGAGGTGATCTCCAGTCTGAGCGTGTAGAATGACTTATCCCCAGCCTAGGTTCAGCCACACTCCCAATTCCCCACAGAAGAACTCATGTGCCAGTGTGTGCAACTGCCATGCCCTAAGGGCACCAGTGTCGAACAAGCTCATGTCTGAGGATGGTGTCCATGTCCACTGCCAGTGGCAGGCTACAGCAACTGACCAGATTGTCACAAGGCTGGCCCTGTCTCCCAGTGCCTCACTCACGCACGAACACGTCTTGGTATTCATCCTATTCATACTTTGCATATAAATAAACTTAATGAGAGCAAAAAAAATAATGATAGCCAATATTTACTGAGTGTTTACAATTTTCTAGATGCAGAATGTCTTCTACGAACCATCTTATTTAATCCTTAAAAGAAGTCTGTGGAGCCATTTATAAATAAATAGGATTCATGTTATAAAGGAGATATTGAGCTACAGAAACTGCTGTCTTGGTGATGGCTCACGCTGACTTGCAAGAGCCAAGGCAAGCTGACAGAGTTTTAGAAATCTTGTGGGTTGGTTGCGAAGTGCAGCCTTGGTACAAATTAAATTATATAAACTATCAATTAAATAAATTATATTTAAAACAGAAGTATTCAAAACTCATCACTTTCTAGTTATTTTACTACACTTTACTATGTTTGCTTTTGAGGATATTATGTTAATTTTGTCTGTGCGGTGAAAATACCAGAAAACGGTATGCTACTTCACACCACTTCTCACTGATACCATGCTGGTAATTCAAAGTAGGCCATAGTGGAAGTATTTACACCATGGAAGATGCTACTAAGCGGAGCTAGCTTGGTTTCCCTCCCTCCCTCCCTCCCTCCCTCCCTTCCTTTTTCCCTCTCTCCTTCCCTTTCCTCCTTCCTTCCTTCCTTCCCTCCCTCCCTCTTTCCTTCCCTCCCTCCCTCTTTCCTTCCCTCCCTCCCTCCTTCCTTCCCTCCTTCCTTCCTCTCTCCTTCTCTCCTTCCCTCCCTCCCTCCCTCCTTCCTTCCCTCCCTCCCTCCTTCCTTCCCTCCTTCCTTCCTCTCTCCTTCTCTCCTTCCCTCTCTCCCTTACTCTCTTTTTCTGTCTTTTTGGAGAACTGGTTTTAAACATTCACTAGCCCACCACTGAAGACAGAGGTTAAGGCACTTGTCCGTGGCCTTCCCTCTGAGTATTAAAGATTCAAACCCAGCCACTCTATTAACCACATTCGTAGAGGACTAATTAAACAACCCAGTATGAATTTCATGGACCCACTTAATTGTTACCTGTCCCACACCCCATACCTTCCTCCTCTGCTTTCTCACCTAGCTCTCCTCAACTCACAGAAATGTCATATTTTCCTGGTATTCTATGATCTACTTTGCATCCTTAGTAAAATCTAAACTCTAGCAGGGTAGGGCCTGTGGCTCTCTCTGATTTATCATTGCAATCCACCTTTCTAGGGTAATGCTTGGCACTATATTCAATATATATATATTTTACACAGAAACTAAAAACAATTAATTCTGTGCATGTATTATTTCTCCTCTGGAGTGTATCCTCCTTAAGAATTGGCTCTATGATTCATTTCTGAGACCAGCAGCCCAACACCAGGCACAGAGCCATGTATAGATTAAATACTCAGTAGCTATTTGTTTGAGTAAAAGTTACCAGAATTCAGGGATCAGCTTTTTTTCTTATAGCAAAGCCTCCTGAGAGCAGGTTTGGATGAAATTGGAGGAACACTAGGAAAATTCAGGAACCCAAGTTTGAAAGCATAGGATGACTTTGCTCATGGTGTGGGGCCAACAGCCTGATGCACAGAGAATGGACAACACACATAAGGGTATGAGTGAGATTTAGGGGGGTAAAGCACACTGGAAGTGTTGGCTGTGATAGCCACCCTGCCTGTCTTTTGCTTTGTTGAGGCTCAGTCCTTCAGATAGCTAACAGCAATGATGTCTGTGCATGTCTTTCTCATTAAAACAATAAGTAATTTGTCATTGTGAAAATCACCCTAGCCAGGACCCAAGGAGACCTGGGTTTGAAACCTGGATATGGTAGGATTGGTTAGACTGCCTTCATGATTCCAATTTTCTTCCCTTCCACCTATTCACACCTTTGTCATTCAACTTGGCAGCGTGTTCCTCTTAGGATTCTGAGCTCATCTATTTGACCTGCGTTAGCCAACAGAACAAGGCAAAAGTAATCAAGTTCCAGTTACAAGGTTTGCTTTGTCCAATAGGATGAGACAGAAGTAACCGTATGTCAGCTCCAAGAACATGCGTGTGTTTCCATTGTTCCCTTACCTGTGCTACCACCATGAGAAAGACCGTCCCTGGTGATCCCAGCAGGAGGATGAGAAACACTCAGAGTAAACTTAATCACAGCTGAAACCAGCCTAGATCAGCCAACTCCTGGCAAACACAGATTTTTTTTTTTTTTTTAGATGGAGTTTTGCTCTTGTCGCTCAGGCTGGAGTGCAGTGGCATGATCTTGGCTCACTGCAACCTCCGCCTCCCAGGTTCAAGCGATTCTCCTGCCTCAGCCTCCTGAGTACCTAGGATTACAGGCATGCATTGCTACGCCCAGCTAATTTCTGTATTTTTAGTAGAGACAGCGTTTCTCATGTTGTTCAGGCTGGTCTTGAACTCCTGACCTCAGGTGATCCACCCTCCTTGGCCTCCCAAAGTGCTGGGATTACAGGTGTCAGCCACCAAACTGGCAGATTTCCTATAAATCATAAATGATTAATGTCTAAGCAGTTGAATTGTGGTTTGTTACATAGCAATAACTAAATGATACAGAGACCCTTCTGTCTTAGTCAGCTCTGACTGCCAAACCATAGGCCACGTGGCTTAAACAACAGAAATGTATTTTCTCACAGTTGAAGAGGCTGGGAAGTCCAGATCAAGGTGCCAGCCAACTCAGTTACTGGTGAGAGCTGTTTTTGCGGCTGGTGGATGGTTGCCTTCTTGCTCCACGTTCATATGGCCGTTCCTCAGTGCATGCATTCAGAGAAAGAGCAAGCATGCAAGATTTCTGGTGTTTCTACTTGGAAATAGAATGCTAATGCAAATGGATCAGGGTCCCGTCATTATGACCTCTATTTAACCTTACTTTTTTTGTTGTTTTGAGACAGAGTCTTGCTCTGTCCCCAGTCTGGAGTACAGTGGTGAGATCTCGGCTCATTGCAACCTCAACCTCCCGAGGTCAAATGATTCCCCTGCCTCAGCCTCCTGCGTGCTGGGACTACAGGCGTGCACCACCGCACCCAGCTAATGTGTTTGTATTTTAGTAGAGATAGGGTTTCACTATGTTGGCCAGGATGGTCTCGATCTCCTGACCTCTTGTTCTACCCACCTCGGACTCCCAAAGGGCTGGGATTACAGGTGTGAGCCACCGCACCTGGCCTAACCTTAATTACTTTCTTAGAAGACCTATCTTCAAATATAACCACACTAGAGGTTAGGGCTTACACATAGAAATTTTGGGAGGACACAAACATTTAGTCAATACCACCTCCCTTAGGATTCTTTTACTCATCTGAAAAATAAGGATGTCTGGTCATAATACACATCCAATAAATATTTATTGAATCAAGGATACTGGACTATATAATTTCTAAGAAACATTTCAGGATGATTTTCTTTTTTTGTTGCCATAAAGGCATCCAGAATTGATACGAGAAGGAAAAATGCCCTCCTCTATTCAAATTAAACTGTCTGTGAGTAAGGAGGGGCATAGAGATGCCTAGTAGTTAAGTGCATGCAAGTACATTTAAGATTATTGAGCAGGGAACTCAACTATTTTTTTCAATTGTTCCTTCAGGTCCCAGATAAGTGTTTGGCATAAAGTGGGTAATTCATTATAGCTATTGAATTTTAAAAATGACTGAGTTAATGAGTCCAGTCAGGGCTTGTGGCAGCCTATAGCAGTCCTCAAAAAATTGAGGGAGATGAGGCAGGATATAGTCTGAATCATGGGAAAGAATGATCCTCTGCTTGACTGATAAGAAGTACAAAGATGGAAACAGAGAAGGTGTTGAGCTTTCCTGATAGCTCAAGAGTTGCCTTGGGCCAGTCCAATCGGCACCTCCTTCCTGTTCCTCCTCCGTGATTACCGTGACACCCCACAGCATGTTAACTGCCACTGCTCCCCAAACACCCTGATGTTCCGCCTTTGTTCTCCAAACTTAATTGTGCTTGTCCTCAGTATCTGATTGTTCAAATGAGACATGAGTCATCTCTTGCTTCTCTACATCCCACTCAATGGAGCCCACAGCTCCATTTCCCCACCGAAATGACAAAATCCAATTTGACCTCAATTATAGCCACTGAGCTGTCATTTGCTGGGGACTGACCTTGGGCAGGGAATGCTCTAGATGACTAGTCTGAAAGATCTCATCGAATCCTCCTAATAACCTCATGATATGAGTATACGCTTTGTATAATATTGATCAAATAGGGGCTCAGAAAGGTTAAGTGACTTTCCCAGGGACACAGAGTTGGCTAAAGAGATTTGTACCTAATCTGATGTACTTTAGAAACCCTCCCCTTTCCACATTGTCAAATTACCTCCAGTTTGGATGCTTTCTTCACTTCCTTCTCCATTGTCTCTGTTCTGCAGAATCAGGCATTAACCTCTGCCCCCGTGGTACCTGCACATCTGTCTGCTATAACGCTCATCATATGAGATGGTTATTTTTCACTCGTGTGACTATCCCTCTGCCAACGATACCTTATTCTCCCCTTTGTTCTGTATTCTCAGCTCATTTTCAGATATATAGTACCTGTTCCATAAATACTTTTAGAAATTAAATTCCTTCATCTTTAATTACCAAATCTCTATCTTTCACAGAGTAGAGGGTTACATCTGACATAAATTGTGAAGAAGAAGAGAATCTCCCCTATCAGCCCATTATTTTCTGTAAGAGCAAACCTAGTTAACACACCCCTCCAGCCCCCACAGCCAAAATGGCCAGGGTTCTCTTCAGGTACTCCTGCTGTAAGATAAGAGTGGCAGAACGAGAACGAGTCCCATGCCCTGACAGTTGGAAGGGATCAAGGTGCTGTCTGCTCCCCATGGGTCTGGCCTGCCAGGGAAGAGCTCAGCAAATCCAGCTGACAGAGGGTGATGAAGTCCCAGTGAGTGCCGAATGAGTACCTGATTCCAGAGATTTCCTCTTGTCCAGATGCTAGAAGCAGCTTCACCTCATTTCCTTACTGCATTTTCCAGACCTCATAGTTACAATATATTCTCTTTTAAAACAAACTCAATATGGTGGCTCATGCTTGCAATCCCAGCACTTTGGGAGGCTGAGGCGGGCGGATCACTTCAGGTCAGGAATTTGAAAACAGCCTGGCCAACATGGTGAAACCCTGTCTCTACTAAAAATACAAAAATTAGCCGGGTGTGTGGCACGTGCCTGTAATCCCAGCTACTCAGAAGGCTGAGGCACAAGAATTGTGTGAACCCGGGAGGCGGAGGTTGCAGTGAAATGAACGTGCGCCATGTCACTCCAGCCTGGGCAACAAGAGACTCTCTCAAAATAAATAAATAAATAAATAAATACAATCAGACAAAACCAAGTAAAACGAAATCAGCAACAGCAACAATAATAGTAAACTTTAGTTTCCTGTAAAGCTTGGTTCTTGCTACATGCCTGCTTTTTCCTGCCTTCGACATCCTAGTTCAGCTGTATTTTTAGTGATTCCATTCTGTCTTCCAGGATTCACGCCTGGGCACAAAAATTGCCTGCTATTCCAAACAGGTAATAAAGCAGGACGAGCCTGATTTCCTGAAGAGGGGAGAGCCAGACAACCTATGCGTGAACTCAACCCAGCGTTCAAGTAATCCCTGAATTTGTTTGGCAAAAAGCAAACCAGCAGTTACCCAAGATAAGAAATTAGGTGGATTTTTTTTTGCTTGCTTGCTGGCTTGCTTGTTTTTTTGCCTACGTGAGAGAAATTACTAAAAGATTTTTATCTTGCTTTCTAAATACTCAATCTCGTCCCAGCACAAAACCAAACAAAACACGGCTGTGTTATGTTCTGCACCGAGAATCTGCTGGGATGTTTCAAAGAGCAGGTCGTGGGCTGAGAGCCTTGGGAAACTGTTTTGAGTGGAGCTGGCATGAGGCAGTAATGGCTGGAGCTTAGAGAAAATGAGTTTCTGTGGCAAAAGTAAAGCAGAATATCTCATTGTTTTAACCTCAGTATCTCTCCTTACTCCCCAAAGTTTAGAATCTGTTTTTTTTTTTTTTTTTTAGATGGAGTTTCTCTCTTGCTGCCTAGGCTGGAGTGCAATGACATGCCCTCAGCTCATAGCGACCTCTGCCTCCCAGGTTCAAGTGATTCTCCTGCCGCAGCCCCCCAAGTACCTGGGATTACAGGCATGCACCACCACACCCTGCTTATTTTGCATTTTTAGTAGAGACGGGGTTTCTCCATGTTGGTCAGTCTGGTCTTGAACTCCCGACCTCAGGTGATTCACCCGACTTGGCCTCCCAAAGTGCTAGGATTATAGGTGTGAGCCAGCCAAGGCGCCTGGCCTGAAGTTTTAGAATTTTAGGAACGTGAGCCCAATGACTTCTAAAGCCACATCTGCAACGCTGAGTAAACTTCGCAGGCTACCTGCGGAGCCCTCCACGAGACTGCCCTCACTTCAGACAGCAGCCGCAGGTTCCAGAGTTCCCCGGCCACACTCCCTTCTGACGAGCTGGCTACAAACTCAGAGCCTCCCACTACCTCCTCAGATGTCATGTCACTAGAATGACTCACAGAACTCAGGAAAGTGCTATGCTTACCATTACATTACTTTAGCCAAATGATACAAATCAAAACCAGAGGGAGAAGCATAGGGTGAGGTCTGGGAGAGTTTCCCATGTGAAGCTCCTGTCATCCCCAAAGATGCATTACCTTCCTGCTACAGTGTGGAAAACTGCCAGCCAGGGGAGGGCACTGGAGCTTAAAAAAAAATTAATGGGCATGTAATAACTGTACATATTTGTGGGGTGCATAGTGATGTTGTGATACAAACAATTCATAGCGATCAGATCAAGTAATTAGCGTATCCATCATCTCAAACGTTTACCTATGGAGAGCAGTATGGAGGTTCCACAAAAACCTACAACTAGAACTACCATATGACCCAGAAATCCCACTACTGGGCATTTATTCAAAGGACAGGAAATAAGTCTATGAAAGAGACATCTGCTCCCTCATGTTTATGCAGCTTTATTTACAATAGCCAAAGGGTCCACCCGCAGTGTCCAGAGGAATGGATAAAGACAATGTGGTATGTGTGTGCAGTAGAATACTATCAGCCATAAGAAAGTCTGCAATCCTGTCACTCACTGCAACATGGATGGAAGGGAAGGACATTACGGTAAGGGAGATGAGACAGGAACAGGATGTCTTAGCAAAAATTATCAGATGTCGCCTGAAGGGCCCACCATGAATAACAGACACCCCTATCCCTGGGGAAATTCCAGGGGCTTAGAGGTTACCTCCCAGGTATGGGGAGATAAAGGTCAGCCAAATTCTTCTTTTTGCAGTGAGGAAACGCACACTGAGACTTGACGACCTGATGGATCTCACGATTCTACCTTTTTTCACCCCTCATTTCTTTAGACTGAACTATCTTACCTGATTAAGGGGCTGTCGATCCAGCATAGGGTTCTGAGAGTCCAGATACCGGGGTCTCCTCTTAAATCCCCCATCGCTTTGTGTAATCTTGGAAAAGTCCCTTAACTTGTTGAGCTTGAGTGTCCCCAGTTGTAAGTGAAAGTATTAGACTGTAATCGATGAGTTACATCAAACTGATGGTTCTATGGCTAAGCCACTAAAACTCTCCGAGACTAAATTTCCTCATCTTTAAAATAATGAGACTAGATTAGATGATTTCTAAGGTCTCTCGCTGGGCTAAAACTCCACGATTTCAGTACCTTACGACCTCTGCAAAGTGTGAGGAAGAGATGCATCAGCACTATTCCACATGGCAATTCTATTTTCTGGTTTACTGTCCTCTCCTCTGCTAGAGATAAGAGAGTGGCTGCCTAATTTGTTGTCAGGCGCCCCTTACACAGATAGATGCCAAAGATTTTCCACTTTGTTTCTGGGGAAATAAAAGAAACAGAAAGTAGGAAACAGGAATAAATTTTAAAGGCTGGGTAAGGGACCAGCCAAGAAGGCATAGCTGAAAGAATTTTTGTCCCTTAGGTAGATGTTATTTTTGCATTAACTACGCGTTGCAAAAAGTAAAGAACACTATAAACAGGAAAAAGACTTCAATCCAAAAATATGGGCATTTTCAAACTGCTAGGTAAATGTGCTTTCCTGAAGGCCCATGGACATTTTGTATTTAAAATAAAAGTAAATAAAAGCTATATGCTAATGCTGCTGATGCTTCCCAAAGCAGAAACAAAAAATGACCCTTGGCTGGGCTTCAAATCCCCTTATACCATGTCTTTGTCATTGATCTTGACAAAAGACTATTTAGTTGCGAGTCTGTCTGGCCTTCTGAATCAATAACTCAAAATTTTTGGATCACACACTCCCAAAGAGGGTTAAAAATGCCTGCCCTAAATATCCCCCAAATGTACGTCATTTTTTTTTAAATCATGCATGCATCTTATTTTATTTTATTAAATGTGTCTATTTTTTAAAATGTGTCTATTCAAATAGGCTTTATTACTTCTAGAACTCATGGTTTATGAAAATATAGCAATTTGAAGATCTGGTTCAAAATCCAGTGTATTTTGATATTTGGTCATCGAATGACCTGCATATCCTGCATTAATAACCACCATTAATGGTCATCAAAATTATAAGAATAAATAAGACACAGTCGAAATAGAGGAATCATATCATTGGTTAAGCTTACTCTATACTGATAATCATTTTTCAGTTATACAAAAGTTTCAGTTAAAATCTTGTCAGTATATTTTTATATTCCCCGAGGCCTATTATTTTTTTTTTTTTGGCAAATAAAATAAGAGGTGCAGCATTGTTATATATATATATGTATTTTTAAATATATTTTATTTTTTAGAGCAGTTTTAGGTTCACAGCAAACCTGGGTTATGTGTGTGTGTGTAAAACACACACACACACACACACACACACACACACACACACACACACATATTTATTTTAAAGTAGAACTACCACTGATCCAGCAATCTCTCTCTCCCTCTCTCATATACTACTGTGCAACCATAAAAAGGAATGGAATAATGGCATCTCTGGCAACCTGGATGGAGCTCGAGATCATTATTCTAAGTAAAGTAACTCAGAAATGGAAAACCAAACATCATATGTTCTCACTTATGAGTGAGAGCTAAGCTATGAGGATGCAAAGACATAAGAAGGATACGATGGACTATGAGGATTTAGGGGGAAAGTTGGGAGGGGGTGAGGAATAAAACACTACACATTGGGAAAGTGTGCACTGCTCAGGTTGTGGGTGCACCAACATCTCAGAAATTGCACTTACAAAACTTAACCAAAAACCAACTGTTCTCCCAAAACTATTCAAATAATAATCATCATAAAGTTAAAGATCAATCATATGGTAAAACCCTTAGCCAAGATAACCAAGAAAAAAGAGAAGGCACAAATTTCCAATATCAAAAATGAAAAGATCAAGAATAATACAGGAATACTATAAACAACTCTCTGCTCTCAAATTTGAAATGGACCAATTCCTTAAAAACACAAAAGATACAAATTTGAAATGGACCAATTCCTTAAAAGATACAAAATTCCCAAAACCCTCATAAGGTGAAATAGATAACTGAAATATCCTTGTATTAATTAAAGGAATTGAATCAATAATAAAGAATTAATAATCTTTTCACCCAAGCCCCCACCAACCTGAGGTGTTTTCAATAGTGAATTCTACCAAACATACAAAAAAGAATACTCATTCTTTACAATCACTTTCAGAAAATAGAATCACGGGTAATACTTACTAACTTAATGCTCTTAAGCCAGCATTATCTTAATACTAAAACCAGACAAAGACATTAAGGAAAGAAAATCTATACAGCAATATCTCTCATGAACATAGATTTTTTTTGACGTCTTCAATCAAATATTAAGAGATTCATTCGGACAATGTATACAAAGAGTTATACACCAGGACCATTTGGGATTTATTTCAAGGATGGAAGGCTGGTTCTACATTCAAAAATCAATTAATATAATTCACCTTATCAATAGGCTAGCATAAAAAAAATCACATCACCATGTCAATTACTGCACCATGTCAAAAACTGTCAAAATGATAAAAACTCTAGCAAACTATAAATAGATGGGAAATTCTACAATTTGATAAAGAACACCTTAAAAAAAAAAAAAAACCCTACAGCTTACACCAAACTTCAGTGAGAGACTGGGCGTTATCCTGAGATTGAGAATAAGGCAAAGATATCTCTCTCTATTCTTACTCGTTGCAAATTATATTAGAAACTGTAACTTTTATGATAAGAAAAAAAGAAATAAAAAAGTATACAAATTAGAAAAGATGAATTAAATCTATCTGTAGACAACATGATTGTCTATATAGAAAATCTCAGAGTATCTACAAAAGTCTTCTGTAACTAAAGAGTAACTGTAGTAAGGTTGAAAAATACAAGGTCAATAGAAATGTCAACTGTTTTTCTCATTACCAGCAATGGATACATGGAATCTGAAATAAAAAAACGCCATTTAGAAAACCACCAAAAATAAAATATTTAAGTATAAATTTAATGAAATAGGTATAGGATCTGCGTGTGGAAAACTAGAAAACACTGATGAAAGAAATTTAAGACCTAAATGAATGGAAATGTATTCCATGCTCATAAATTGGATGACTCAATATTATTAAGATATTAATTAATCCTAACTTGATTTATGGATACAATATTAATATAATTTTAACAACCTATTTGCAGATATTGGCAAACTAACTTTAAATTTTATGAGGAAAGATCAAATACTTAGAATAGCCAAAAGAATACCGAAGAAAAACAAAGCTAAATGACTCACTTTATGATTTAGGTAATCACAACAGTATGGCATTGGCAAATAATGGACACAAATGTCAATGAAACACAGAGAGCACACCCAACATAGCCAACTTATTCTGATAAAGGACCAAAGACATTTCAAGTGAGTTTAGTGATGAATTGTTAGACACAAAATCAAAAGAACAATCTATGAAGGAAAACACTGATAAGTTGGACTCTATTAAAAAGCTCTGCTCTGTGAAAGACACTGTCAGAATGAAAGACAGTCAATGTGAAATGGTAAAAGCCCTATAAAACTGCATACCTCAACCATACCTCAGCTTGCTGTTGAAGCCGCTCTCTGTAACCCTAATGTGACAGGCAAGCAGTCCAAACCCATGCCAACTTGGCCCCTGCAACTTGTAATAAGTAATTAAGGTCTGTAATTTCCACCCTACCCAGGCAATGTGTAAACTACCCTTATCTTGACTCTGTGAACCACTTAGGTAACAATCAGAATATCTAAAGTCCCCTGGCCCTTGGAATGTCGGGAGCCCCTCACCCTCATCTCCACCCAGGAGGTGATTTATAGAATCCACTGGCCCTTGGAATGCCTAAAGCCCCTCACTCCCACCCCTGCCCCCCTCCCTCACCCCTGAGGTGGTTTATGGGTATAAAAGGTCTTGACACCCTCCTTTCGGGGCCACGGATTGGACACGCGAGTCCTCCGTGGCCTCCGGCAATAAAGACCCTGCAATTTGGCATACTTTTGCCTTGGTGTTGACTTTCTATGCTCGCTCCAGTACAACAATAGGATAGAGGAAAATATTGGCAAAACATACATATCTAATAAAGGATTTGCACCCACAATATATTCAGAACCCTTAACCTCTGTAAGAAAATAAATAATTCAATTAAAAAGATGGACAAAAGATCCGAGCATCTCACCAAAGAAGGCAAACCAAAGTTGCCAGGTATTTGGCTAGAGAAGGGGACTGATTATACGGATGGACGGCAAATAAACAGAGGAAAAGATGCGTAACATCATTTGTCATTAGGAAAATGCAAATGAAAGTGGCAGTGAAATACAGCTAACGACTTATTAGAAAGGCTAAAATCCAAAAAACTGACAATACCAATTGCTGGCAAGAATGCAGGGTAACCGCAAATTTTATTCCTTGCTGTGGGAATGCAAAACGGTACAGCCGCTCTGGAAGGCAGTTAGGCAGTTTCTTACAAAGCTAAATGTAGTCTTACCAAATAATCCAACAGTTGTCCTCCTAGGAATTGCCAAAACTGATTTGAAAATTCGTGTTCACCCAAATCCCTGAAGGCAAATGTTTATAGCATCGTTACTCATAGTAGTCAAAAACTGGAAGCAACCAGGATTTTCTTCAAAGGGGGTACAGATAAATAAACTCTGGTATGTCTATACTTGGAAATCGATTTAGTAATAAAAGGAAATGAGTTATTAAACCTCACAAAAATGAGACTGAAGGTCGGTACATATTGTTAAGTGAAAAATGCCAGTTAAAACACACTACATGTTGTATAATATTTATATAATATTCTAGAAAAGCCTAAAATGTAGAAATGGTAAACAGATCAGTAAGTGGTTGTGGGAGGGGGCTGGTTAGGTGAGGAACAGAGGATTATTGAAACTATATTTGGTGATACTGTGATACCATAATTTTGGTTACATGACTCTATGCATTTGCCAAAATCCATAGAACTTTACAACACAAAGAGTAGACCTTCAGGCAGGCAAATTAAAAAAAAAAATCATTTAGTAGGTTGAGAGATCCCAGGATGGAATGCAGACTGTGACAAAACGGTCTAATATATAACGTGTATGAAGCAACCTCACTGAAGAAGGTAGGGGACAGAAGTGCTGACCTAAGTAACTTTGGAAATGAACAGAATCTGGAAGACTGAAGGCAAAATGAACTGTGCATAAGCCCTCGATTCTAGTTGATAAAGTTGTTTCCCCAGGAGGCATGGGTTAACAATTCTAAAACCATTATACATGTAAATTGAACTGCAGTTGAACAATTAAGTAAATGGATGGTGTATGGTGGAGACAGGCTTCTCACTGCTGGAGTGGGAGGTTACAAATAAACTAGGGAAAAAAGCGTAATATAGATAAGGCTATTTACATATAGAAACATAAATATTTAAAAATATATATACATAAAGAGTTTAGTATACACGCATATATTTTTTCATTTTGTCAGCTGAAAAGACCTGAAAGCGAAGACATCATAGTAGCAATAAGCATGGCCTTTACCCCAATCTCAGTTCCTGCTATCATTTTCTAGTAAAAGGAACTAGGGATTCTTAGAGAAACGGCTGATTCTAAGGCTGGAGAAGTAAATACACAAGATAAGCCTAGAGCATCTTGTAGTGCTAGAAAATAGAAAAGTGGTTTTTAAAAAATTTGAAACAATTTGAGCAACAAAATAAAGTAGTATTAGCTTGTAACACAGAGTAAAAAAAAAATCTACAAATTGAAACTGATATGAATTATTGCATAAATAAATAGAGGAAAAGCGAAAATCTCCCATGTAGAAGAATTTCAAATAATTTATGTAGATAATCCACCTTCAAGAAATTGGAGCAAACCTCTCCACTCAAGTATGGACTGCACACACATAGTGACTTCTTTCCGGAGAGTACAGGATGGAAAAGGGGGGAAAAACCAAACCAAACAAAAAGCAGAATACAGAGGAGAAACCTGAGAAGCACTTTCTTTACCAGGTGATCAAGATTGACATCCATAAGAAGTCATATTGAGAGTTTATGCTATTAATATATAATAATGGTATTTTACCTCTTTGATCTTTCTCCCAAGAAAGATCATATTATCCTAGTTGAGACATGAAAAAAAAAAATCCAACAATCACAGTTGAGGAACATTCTGTAAAATACCTAACCAGCACTCTTTGAAACTGTCAATGTCATCAGAAAGAAGAGGAAAGATTGAGAATCTGTCATGGCAAAGAGGAGTGTGAAGAGATATGATGACTAAATGTAAAATGGTGTCCTAGGTGAATCCTGGAATAAAAGAGGCACATTGGGTAAAAACTAAGGAAATCTGAGTGAAGTAACGGTTAGTCTTAATGTATCAACATTGGTTCATTAGATGTAACAAATGTACTACAGTAATGTAATATCTTAATAGGGGAAACTGGGTGTGGGGTGTATAGAAATTCTCTGTACTATCTTCTTGATTTTTCTGTAAATCTAAAACTATTTTAAAATTCAAAATTTATTAAAATGTTTATTGATATTGACAAATTACTCCATAAAAATGTGTAAGTTTACACTTCAGCCAACTGAAGTGTATGAGAGTTTCCGTTTCTTCGTACCCTTGACAAAGTTGAACATTATCAATCCTTTCAGCATTTGTACATTTGAGAGGTGACAAATGATATCTCATTGTTTAAATTTGCAATTTTAAATTACGAGTGAGATTTAGCATCTTTCTACTTATCGACTGGTCATTTACATTTCTTTCTCTGTAGCTCTATGTTGCTATCCTCGGCTAATTTTTCAATCTGGTCATCGATCTTTTTTTCCTGTGTAGAACTTTTGGTATGGTTAAAAAAATTTCCTTTCCTTTCATAGATTTGCAAATATTTTTCTTTTGGCATTCTCTAAATTATTTTAAGTGCAGAAAATTTATTAAAGTTCATGGCAAAAACTGCAATTACTTTTGCACCAACCCAATAACTGCTTTATATAATGAAATCTCTTTCTTTACAATTTCAGGGTTTAATCATGTTTCTATTTTATTTTCAAATTAAGTCATCAGTGGCTTAATTACTGTATCTGGGTCCCTTTAAGCTAGTGCCTAATAATTTTAGGTGTTCTTGAAGTGATGTTCCAAATGGGTTCACAACTCCACTGTCAGCTCAAATTCTTTCTGGGTTTTGGTCTTTTTCTTCTCCTGCCCTGCCACTTGTTTTGTGAAAGGCCTGTGGAGGCAGATGCCTATACCTATTCTAGAGACACCAACACTCATTAGTGAGAAGGCTGTTGTCCTTCTATGAAGTCAGATTCCAGTCCTTGAGGTGTCAGAATCGGTTTGGTTGGTTCAGTGTCGTGGCACAAATGTCTCTCTTTTTAAAGTATATTTTTCATGTAGTTTCTGTAAACCTCTGGCAAATCACCAGTTATTCTTAATATCCTTTGCTGGTTTCTCCTAACTTCCTGTTGATTAAATCCTATATTAATCCACCAGGAATCAGTCACTGATTGCTTCTTTGTCTAACAGCATTCACTTCATTAGTGATCTCAGTTAATTTTATGGCTATAAGCTAATGCTTTATGTAGTCTCAGGTATAATTGTACCCTGGACCTATCTCCTTCTCCAGGTTTATATATCCAAGTGCCAGTTAAGTATTTCTACTTGTTTATCTGCTAGACAGCTTATGATTAATGTGTCCAAAATTGACTCCTTATCTTCACTCCCAAGTCTTCAGCCCTCAGTAACTGATAAATCCATATTTCATCTGCTCAGTCCAAAAATGTTTGAGTCATTCCTTATAGTTCACATCACACCCCAAATCCAATCTGTCTGGAAATGCATCTAGCTCTAACTTCAATGTATATTCATAATCCAAACATTTTTCAACACTCCTACTGATATGAACTTGATTCAAGACACTATCCTGCCCTGCCCTCTTTCCTCTGGAATTCCGCTCAAGCCCCTCACCGGCCTTCCCACTTATGCCCTTTGGTCCTACAATCTTATCTCTACATATTCCCCTGATAGATCCTTTTAAAACATGTCAGAATATTTCACTTCTCTGCTCAAAATTCTCACGTCTTCCCATATTATTCATGAAAACCTCACACCTTCACAATTGGCCTTAGAGCCCCACATTAGTTTATCGCCTGCTATTTTGCTGATATCACCTCCCATACTCCCCACTCACTCACTGAGAGCTCCATCTATTTTTTTTTGTTGTTGTTGTTCGTCTGGTTTTGTTTTGCCATTTCTTGAATACACTAAGAAGGTATCCTGAGAGACTTGGCAGTGCCCGTTTCCACCACTGAATGCTCTTTTCCCAGATAAGCACATGTCTTACTCACTTCTTATTTAGTTCTCTGCTCATATGATATTTCCTCATAGAGGTCTCCTCCAGACACCCTGTCTAAAATAGTCACTCCCCCCGCACTTTCCGCTTTATCTTTGCCACTGCCTTGTTGCCAGCTGACATGCTATACTGTTTGTTTATGGTCTAGCTGCTTCTACTGGAATATAAACACTATGTAGAACATATATTTTATTATATTCATGGCTGTATCTCTATCAAAAAAATGAATGTCTTTTTCTTTTCGTTTTTTGAGATGGACTTTCGCTCTTGTCACCCAGGCTAGAGTGCAATGGCACTACCTTGGTTCACTGCAACCTCTGCCTCCAAGGTTCAAGAGATTCTCCTGCCTTAGCCTCCCGAGTACCTGGGATTACAGGTGCCTGCCATCATGCCTGGCTAATATTTGTATTTTTTAGTAGAGAAGGGGTTTCACCACATTGGCCAGGCTAATCTAGAGCTCCTGACCTCAGGTGATCCGCCAGCCTTGGCCTCCCAAAGTGCTGGGATTACAGACGTGAGCCACCGTGCCCGGCCAAATAGACCAATGTGTAGAACTTAGTACATACTCCATACATATATGTTGCATAGGTGAATAGATTTCATTATGTGCCTGACCACCAAACCTGTGAGACACATGACTCTACATCCAATCCCATCTCTTGCCCATTTTCCCTCCTACACCATGTCGATATTTGCGTTCCCTGTTGCCTCTCTGGTAACCACAGTGGAGGCATTTATTGCTTTCTTGGTAAATAGAAATAAATTCTAAGGGCCTTGGCAAACTGGAGGGGGGCCCAAAAGACCAGAACGGAGACTCCTGGGAGCAAATTAAGAACATGTCACTGGGGAGAATAAACAGAAGTACAAAGAGGAGATGGCTGAAGAGTGGCCACGTGCCAGGTCTAGTATGAAGGTGTGCTATGAACTCAAAGTTTGTGTATCCGAAATTTGCATACTGAAACTCGTCATCAGCATGATGATTTTAGGAGATGGGGACTTTGGGAGGGGAGTAGGTGATGAGGGAAATGTCCTCGTGAATGACATTAGTGTCCTTATAAGATACTTTACCCCTTCCATCCTCTGAGGACACAATGAGAAGGTACCATCTGTGAAACAAAAATCAGGCCCTCACCAGACACAAATCTCCAGGCACCTTGATCTTGGACTTCTCAGCCTCCAGAATGATGAAAATTAAATTTCTGTTGTTTACTACTCAGTTTATGGTATTTTGTGACAGCACCACCAATAAACTCAGACAAGACTGATGCAGAGATAAACATCATTCAACCATTTTTTTCTGTGATGTTTTACTTCCACAGGCTCTCCGTTTCCTTTTATTAATTTCCAATTTCCATCCAAAAGTAGCAGGATGATATGGTGAAAAAAGTCCTAGACTTGGAAATGAGAAAGACCTGTGTTAGAATGCTGGCCCTGATACTCAGGGCGGAAAGAACCTGGACAAGTCATTTAATCTTTGGGAATGTCTCGCTCTCTAGGTTTGCAAGAGTATTAAGAAAGAAATGGTGGGGAAAAACTCCTTCATATCCCGTAATATCCCATACCCAATACAGAGCAGTTATTCAGTAAATGTAAATTAAACGTATTCTGTTGGCACGGATTGACAGTCTCGATATATGATGTTACATCCTTCTTGCTTCATTTATTTGTAGCATCAGCTGGTGGAATTAGGCTCATCTGTTGCCCTTTATTTTAGGCTCTTTTTCCACTCCTTGGATGTTCTTTTCTTTGATTCCATGGATGCATGGAATCCTTATGTCAATCTGCTTTTTCTTTCTATTTGCAAGATGCTAAACTTCGACTTTTAGAAAAAACAGGAGCAAAAGAGATGATGGTTGGATATTTTTATCCAAAGAATTGGAGGCACCAATTTATATGTATTAATATATGTACTCTCTCTGTCGCTCTCTCTTACACACACACACACACACACACACACACACACACACTTAGGGCCCATGGGGATAGAAAGGAGTGAAAATGGAAAGGAGGTAGTTTCAAAACCCCTGCCCCAGCATTGCTCACTCTAAAAGCAGCGCTGCTTCACAGAGCCCCCGGGAAGCCTGTAAATGCCTCTCCCATTGTATGATGTCAGCAGGTTCCCCATCAGGGAGCAGTAAGGGCAGGCGAAGGTTTAGAATTCCTGGGCTCTTGGGGCACTGAGTGCTTGGCACAGCCTTGATGAGAATGCACATAGGCACCTCAGGAGCCCTGGCTTCTGACCCACAGGAGGGAAGAAGAGGCTCCAGAATTACGACTGAACTTAAATTCTGGGAGAAGGGACCATCTCCAAGACCAGCGAGCATTATCCCAGAATGATGTACTTAACAACATTATAGGAAGTGAAAGCTCCCTTCAGATGCATCTGTCTGGGTGGCTACTCCAATTTTCTTAGGCTTCCCCTCTGAGTTCCAATGCACTGCAGAACAATTTTCATCTGAATTAAAACAAAGCCTTCTTTCCAGGATGGTGCCCTCAAAAAGTACACACCTTTTAGGGCCAAAAAAAAAAAAAAAAAATCTGTGTTCAAATTCCACCTCTGCCAGTTATTCCTGGTTACTTTTAGGAAAATTAGCTAATGTCTCTGAGACAGTTTCCTATCTATAAATTGGGAATGATAATACCTGTTTGACAAAATTTAAAATGTTAAATGACAAAGCATATGTGGAACATGAGTCTGCATATGTCAATCATCTCTCATCTATATAGAATAGACCCATGTCACAAAGCCTATTTGTCTTTTCCAGTTCTTGGAAGAATTTCTGAAGCCTTGGATATAAATGTTGACCAAAGGGAAGGACATTTGCATTCCTGTCAGAAATACTACACTGTACCTCCCATGTTATTTCTCCAATTTTGATCTCTCCTGCTCACCTTTCCACTTCTGAAAGACAACATGGCCACCCCTGGACCACCCTTTGAATATTCTCATGCTCCTCACTTTTGCTTGCTAATCAAGAGACCCAAATATATACTTGTAAAAAAAGACAACAGAATATGTGAGTAATGCATAATTCTTTGCTTTAACTCTTGCTCTTCTAACCTCCATTCTCTATATAGCCATAAAAATGCTCCTTTTTTTGTGACTGCATAGTAGTCCATAGCATATATTTACCACATTTTCTTTATCTATAACACCATGGATGGGTACCTAGGTAGATTTCATGTCTTTGCTCTTGTGAATGATGCTGCAATAAACGTGCAAGTGCATCTGTCTTTTTGGAGAACAATTTATTTTCCTTTTGGTATATACCCAGCAATGGGATTGCTGAGTCCAGTGGTAATTATATTTTAAGTTATTTGAGAAATTTCCAAACTGCCTTCTACAGTGGTTGTGTAGTATCCAAGCCAGTTAGAAGGAAAGCGTCATGCTCTGAGTTCGAATTCAGGAGTCCTTTTATTGACGACAACCGAGAGTCAGCTCACGCTCAAAATCTCTCGGCCCCGAGGAAGGGGCTTGATTTCCCTTTATACCTTGATTTAGGTAGGGGAGGAGGAGCCTAGCTGAAGCAGAGTTTTACAGAAGCAGAACAAGCAAGTTAGTAGGAGGAGTCTGGTAACCAGGAGGCAGGAGGTTTCCATAGCTGCTGGTTACTAAGAGTATTTCCATACAATCATTAATGGGGGTAGCAGGAGGACGTTCCATACAGTCAATCACCAAGAGAGATATTCACAATAGCAGGTGTGCTTGTCAAGCAGGATGTATAGGTACTGAGCACAGCATGACCCAAATCTTAACGGTTCAAAGCTCTGAGTACAGCGTGACTCAGTAATGCACCTGTGAGGGCTGTGGTAGGGAGGGGGAAGCTAGGCTGGAGCTTACAGCTAAGATGGAGTCAGTTTGGCTGACACAAGTTAGGTTATTACAGCTGAACTAATTTATATTCCCATCATTGGCATAGAAGTGTTCCCTTTTGTTTGCGGAGGTCATTGTCCTAAGCACATTAAGTCAGGAACAGAAAAGCAAATACTGTATGTTCTCACTTATAGGTGGGAGCTAAACATGGGGTACCCATGGACATAAAGATGGGAGCAAAAGACACTTAGGGCTATTAGAGGGAAAAGGGAGGCAGGTGAGCAAAGGGTTAGAGAGCAACCCATTGGGTACTGTGCTTAGTACATGGATGGTGAGATCAGTTTTACCCCAAATCTCAGCATCACACAATATATCCATGTAACAAGTCTGCACATGTACCTCTGAATCTAAAAAGCTGAAAAAAATGAGCTCCTTTAAAAAATTTTTAAGGATCTCACTCCTTTGCTACTTCATTCTAATGACCTCCAATCTCATGAAGACTAAAAGTAAAGACCTTTAACCCATTTATGCCAGAGGCTACATATGTGTATGTGTGTACGTGCGTGTGTGTGTGTGTGTGTGTGTGTGTGTGTGTGAAATCAGACCTTGGTGATGACCTTGAGCAGCAGGATATAACTCCCATAAGCTTAGTGTTCCAATAATGGAACACTAGGCATAAATTGGTGAAACTCCCCTGTAAGGTCCTCTCTTATTCCTCCCTTTGTTTCCCAGGTTGCCACTTTCTCCTCTGGGGTGATAAGCAGCTGCTCTAAGAGGCACATAATTCTGGCATTTACTGCACTACCAGATCAACAGAGTAATCTTCCTAAATAACCAGTCTCACTACTTGACTCTTGTCTTAAAAACTTTTACTGATTTATTTTTATTTATTGGGGAATGCTGCAGAAAGTGACTTAGTTCTTAAGCTCTGCAGTTAGATAAAATTTTGGCTTCACCTCCTGGGATCTCTGTAACCTTAGCACAAAGATCTCTTTGGCTCATTTTACTAATTAAATCTCTCGTTGGCTCACTTTATTAATAAAATATGAATAAACATAGCACCTTACATAAAATCTCTAGTACAGCACCTGCTCCTTAGTAAGTAATAAAAAATGGCAACTATATTTGCTGAATTATGTAACAGAACAACAGACTCTTTGTAGTATCATGCAAAACGCTTTTTAATATCATTTAAAGCTATCTCACTTTGAGATTTATCTTGCATATCTGTCTTAATGCATAGTGCTCACTATCTGTAGTTAACTTTTCATAATTCCCTAAGGAAAGTGTATTTTTCATGATTGCCCTTCCTTAGCATAGCCTAGCCTTCACCTCCATTTCCACCTGCCAAATTTCTACTCAACCTTCAAGACCCAGTTCAAAAATTGAATTAGGATGGTAGAATGAGTTCACCTATGTTTTACATATTCTTCATGAAAATCACTTTGAGTAAGGGAGAATATATTGTCTAAAAACCCAAAACTAATGAATTGTTAACCACGCTGAACAACGCAAGTGAAGGTCATCAATGGACTGTAATTTTGATGTATACTTAAAATGTAGAAAGCAGTCAGAATCTCTATTTCTGCCTATCTGGGGAACTTTCTGGAAAACTTCTGAAGAAAAAAACGTGCTTAGAAATGATAGATAAAATGTAACAAACATTGTTTCAGATGCATAGCTGAGCTTCTGAGAAAGAAAGATATATCTTCAGGGATCTAAACAGAGGGACGTGTGAAAATTAAATCTGTAAGCTGCCACCCATGCAGCGACTATCCCAGGAGCATTTGCTATGCTTACTAGCCAAGGGGTTTGAGTTTTAATGCCTGCCATCGAAGAAAACAAGGCCTTTGGTCTTTTAAAAATGGAAGTTGGAACCTAGAGCCTGAGTAAACCTGGAATCCTCAAGGGGCTACACTGCAGGTAAAATGATGTACTAGAATAATGTCTCTCTGCCAACAAAGGAGACTAAAAGGAAAATTGTCTGTCCCAGGATGAGCTTTAGGGTGGGTAGGAGAAACTCTTCCTCGTATATTTATAACCAGCTCTCTATTATGAAGAATTGGGGCCTAAGAAACCCTAAGCACACTAGGGCCCCATTTAATACCAAATGGAAATCCTCTCTGGAGAGAAGGACCTTCCAGGCATTCTTCACAGGGTTTTCAAAACTGAAGAAGCACTGAAAAAGGTATCTAAATTCAAAAAGAAAGGCTTAAAAACAAAATAAATCAAGCCAGAAAACGAGAGTCAGCAGAAAGAACAAACACCAGAATTAGACCCTCAATAACATTGGCTAATAAAATTGCTGGATTCAGAATATAAATAAGTTTAAAAAAGCATAATCAGAACCATAAGAAATCAATCACATATAAAATAAAAAGTACAAAGTAGGACCTCAACAAAAAGAAAACAAACAGACTGATTAAAAAATGGATGAAAGACCTTAACAGACACCTCACCAAAGAATATACATATATATTATATGGCAAACAAAATGTGAAAAGATTCTCCACATTGCATGCCATCATATAAATGCAAATTAAAATGATGAGATGCTAATACACAGTTATTGAAATGGCCAAAATCCAGAACACTGACAACATCTGGAAGGAATTTATAATGCACCTGTATGCAAATTTCTAGGAAAAAATGGAGAGAATGGGGATTTGGGAATTAAAGATATGATGGGTAAGGATTTTCTACAGTCAATAAAGGAACCATGCTTTAAGATTTAGAAGGCACAATAAACACTAAATAAAATCTGGGTACTAAAAATTTTGGTATTTTGATATTTTGAAAATCCACATTGGAACATGTTGCTTTAATACTGAAAAGCACAAAAATAGAATTTAGTGTAGCAGTTAAGAAGAAAAGAGAGAAAACAACTTTAAATTTAAAATTTATGAGACTGTTTTTCAGAAAAACAAAACTGTTTTAAAAAAGCCCCTTACTAAATTAATATCTAAGATACATACATCAGGAAGAAGAAACTTGGGTCCAGAGCAAGGACATGGAGACAAGAAAGGATAGTCAGCAAAGCAAAAAATAAATGTATAGATTTGTATAAATATTATTTATATGAAGCAATGATAACAGCAATGACTACCTTATAAGGGTGTTCATAACACCTTAGAAATAATAACCTACTAGGTAATAATTTAAATCATATGAGTATATGATAGTGACATTTTTCTAAGTTTCTTGTATAGTTCTGACAGAGATTAATTAAATTTTAAGCATTAACCCCAAAAGCACAGAAATTTAATGTACAACATGTAAAAGTGAAAAAAGGAAATCAACTGATCAGTTAAAAATAAGCCAAGAAAAAAGCATAAAATAGGAAAATTAGAAAGCAAAAAAGTCGACATAAATTCAAACATATGTTCATCTATACAACGTTTGTACACATATATAAACACATATCTGCACAAAAATGTTTACACTATTGTATATAATTAGATACATATGTACATACATATAGATCTTCGAAACTCAGTGTTATAAATTTTGCCCCTCAGAATTCATATGTTCAAGTCCTAAGCCCTGTATCTTAGAATCTGAACTTACTTGGAAATACGGCTATTGCAGATGTAATAAGTTAAGACAAGGTCATACCAGAGTAGGGTGGGCCCCTAATCCAACATGATTAGTGACCTTAGGAAAAGGATAAATGTGGGCACAGAGACGTACACACAGGGAGAACACCAAGAGAAGATGAAGGTGGAGAATGGTCTGATACTTCTGTAAACAAAAGAACTCCAAAGTTTGTCAGAAAACCCCCAGGAACTAGAGAACTGGCGTAGAGAAGGTATTTCCTCACAGACATCTGAAGGAACCACTGCTGGTGACGCCTTGATCTCAGACTTCCAATCTGCAAAAGTATGAGCCAATAAATTCCCGTGTTTAAGCCATCCAGTTTGTGGTACAGTGTTACGGCAGCCCTAGCAAGATAATATATTTGGTTCATGTGTTTTACAAAACCAAATACTTAAAAGTAAGGATAAACAAATGTTGTAAGTAAAATAATTGGAATAAAGATTTATAAGAAAAATTCTGGAAAAAAGAAATCTGGTGCCTTATAGTAATATCAGAATTAAAATGTTAACCTCAAAATCAAAGCTTTGTGGTGATAAAACAAAGCATTATCTTATCATTTAAAAAATAAATTTCACCAGGAAAATATGGTAGTTCTGAACTTGCATGTTTACATGGCTATGTGCACATTATGAAAGACTCAAAATTACTGTGGACAGCAGTAAGATAATTTAGTATACCACTCGCAGTATTCAACAGAAAAAGCAGACAAAAAAAAAAAATCTAAGAATATAAAATAACAGAATAGCGCAAATGACAAGTGGGTTGAGCAACATAATTTAGCAAGCTTGATCTAAGAGCCTTAGAACCCTGCTGCTAGATAAAAAAATATACATTTTTCTCAAGCATATAATAAACATTAATGAAAATTAATGCCTGCCAGGTCATAAAGCCAGTCTCAACTAATGTTCAAAAATTATTACTATGTGTATCACATTTCTTAACACAATACAACTTAAATTAGAACCTTTAAGTCTCTTTGTAGGTCATTAAGAATTTGCTTTACATATCTGGGTGCTCCTGTATTGGGTGCGTATATATTTAGGATCGTTAGCTCTTCTTGTTGCACTGACCCTTTTATCATTATGTAATACACTTCTTCGTCTCTTTTGATCTTTGTTGGTTTCAAGTCTCTTTTTTCAGAGACTAGAACATTTAAAAAATATGCAATGATCTGGGTAAGATTAGAGACTATTATTTTAAGTGAAGTAACTCAGAAATGGAAAACCAAACACTGTATGTTCTCACTGATATATGAGAGCGAAGCTATGAGAATGCAAAGGCGTAAGAATGATACAATAGACTTTGGGGATTTGGGGGGAAGAGTGGGAGGGTTGAGGAATAAAAGACAACGAATATGGTGCAGTGTACACCATTCAGGTGATGGGGGCAACAGGATCTCACAAATCTCCACTAAAGAACTTACTCATGTAACCAAATATCATCTGTACCCCTATAACTTACAGAAAAATAAAATTTAAAAAATATATAAATATTTCAAGAAAGAAAAACTAATAGAATAATGTAAATGCCATATATATATAAATATATATATATATATCTCATTTTATAGGATAAAGCTAAAAGCTCAATTAGTACAAAACTGATGTTCTTAAAAATTGTGCTAAAAATATGAAAATGAGATATTCATGTAAGAATCTAGAGCAAAATAGAATATTGATAGAGATGATTGAATAAGGAAAACAGTTAATATAAATACATTCAACAATAAAATATAAAACAAACTTAAAATAGAGAAAACCAAAGCAAATAGTTATTTAAAAAAACTAATAAAATAGATACGCTAATCCCATCAATGTATTGGCATGGTTTGTCAAGAAAAAGAGAGACAAGTTCTACAAGTAAAGAATATGAGAATTTATTGAAAAAGAGGGACACATATAGATGGAGGGAAGATTTAAAAGATAAATGAAAGAATGCTATTCATACAAAGTTAGGTAAATGAATTTGAAAACATTAAATGAGCAATTTCTTAAACACAAACAAAATACACCTTTCTAAAGCTAACACAGAATCAAAAAGGCAGAATAGGCCAATATCATTAAAGAAATTAAATATAATTTAGAATTATTCTACCACAAACAGTTTACAGGTGAGTTTCACCAAAATAATCAAGAAACAGAAAATTCTCATATTATAGAAACTCTCATAGAAAAGTCAAAGAATATGAAAGCAATACTATCACTCTTACTTTATGAGAACAGTATGACCTTTAAACCAATATCAGACAATGATTCTGTAAAAAGAAACTCTAGGGCTTATGAACATAGAGGCTAAAACTGATCAAAATAGCTCAGCAAATCAAATACTGTATGCTCTCTCTCTCTCTCTCTCTCTCTCTCTCTCTCTCTCTCTCTCCACATACATACAATTATGATGAAATTGGTTGTGCCCCAATTCTCTTATATTTGCCCCACAAATATGAGTTTAACTTTGGATAGTCTATTACTGCAATTTACCAAATTATCAGATTACAGGGAAAAAAATATGTGACTGTCTTATTAGGGAATTTTAAAAATTGATAAAGTTCAATACCAATTAGGTAAAAGGTTCTTAGCAATTAAATTAGAAAGCTGAAATGAGTTGAAACTACCAGACACACACACACACACACACACACACACACACACACACACACACATGCGCGGAGAGAGAAACTCCTTATTCATAGAAAAAGAAAAGTTAGCTGGGCACAGTGGTTCACGCACGTAATCCTAGCATTTTGGGAAGCCGAGGTGGGTGGATCACCTGAGGTCAGGAGTTCAAGACCAGCCTAGACAACATGGCAAAACCCCGTCTCTACTAAAAATACAAAAATTAGCTGGGCATGGTGGCAGGCACCTGTAATCCCAGCTACTGGAGAGGCCGAGGAGGAGAATCGCTTGAACCTGAAAGGTGGAGGCTGCAGTGAACCGAGATTGTGCCATTGTACTCCAGCTTGGGCGAAAACAGTAAAACTGTCTCAAAAAAAAAGAAAAAAAAAGAAAAGAAAAGAAAAGAAAAGTTAACCAATAAAATGTTAATTCACAGAAGAGATAACAATATATTCAATAAAAACATGAGAAGATACTGTGTCTTACCAATGTTCAGGAGAATGGAAATTAAAACTACAATGAAATACAATTTGATACTTGTCACTTAATAAGCAAAATTCAGAAAGTATGATTACACTAAATATTGTGAGAATGTAGAAAAATGTTACCTGTAGCAGGACTGCTGTTATTGCTTCCATCTCTTTATAACAATGTAGTAATATCAATTATAGTTAAAGATGAACATACTGGATGACCCAGCAATTCAGCTTATGGTTATAAATCACAGCAAAACAACAACAACAAAAAACACAGGGAAAGAAAAATAAAGCAGATTGGATTGGTCCAAAGGGAAAATGAGGGCAGAGAAAATTCACTTTGGGGAGAAGCGACTACCGAAGTCTAAGTTAGCTTTCTTACAAAATCTCCAGAGAAATAACCAAGCTAAGAGTCACCAAATACAAAGAGCTGGAGAGCAATATGGGGACATGATCAGAGAAATTAATTAAAGGACTAAATTTGCAGCGGCTGCTACAATGAACTTTGCTCCCTTCTCCATATTTAACATCTGGTGGCAATGGCATTTGCCCTTGAGACAAAGCCCTGAGAACTGATATATAAACAAAGTGAATAACTTTTCTTGGAAGGCCTTTGTAGCTTGAGTTTTGATACTGAGGAAACATACATGGCAGAGCTGGTAAATTTGTAAGAATATAAAGATTACTTCTGTACATATAGAAGGTTTTATTTTTCAAAGTTACAGTCAGTCTCCAACAAAGTAGAAGTGTACTTAACTTGGGAGACTTCAGGAATATGTCTCGTGTCCAGAGAAACAAGATAGAACACTCAAGATAAACACAAAATCTTTGGATATGCATCCTCCCACTCATTTGTAATTGCTAGTAACATGCTCTTGTAATGTCTAGGTGCACGGGATTTGGATTTCACGACAAGTAAACAGAGATATGCATTTGGACTAATAAAGTGTGTTCCAGCCTATGGTATTGTTCAGTCCAACTTTTAATTAGAAATAGGAGCAGCCAAGAATAGTCAAATATTTGGAAAACCAGGCACCTTGAAAGATGCGTCAGACTAAATATTCAGAAAAGCTTATGCCCTCCCCAAAATAAATTTAACTTATGACACAGAAAAAAATACTTCAGAATAAATATCTTCAGGCAGATTGAAAAACTGACTGCTATGAATCAAAATTATATTTCTGGAACTTATAGGATAATTAGGAAAAATAAATGAATAGATAAATAGCAGAATTAAAATAACTGAAGAGTCAATTAATGAATCAAAAGATTGAACAAAGCAATTAGCCTAGGAATGTAATGTAATAAGACAAATAGATGAAAAGTATGAGAGAAGAATTAAGAAGTATGAGAGAAGAATTAAGAAGTAGAAAAATTCCAATTTGCCCATTAACATTTCCAGAAGAAACAATCATATGTAAAGGAGGGTATGGTAGGGAGAATAATGGGCGACCAAATACATTTATGTTCAAATCCCCCAAACCTGTTACTGTATTAGGCTACACAGTATGACGGGCTGAATAATGGCCTCCAAAATATGCCGGCAGTATAATCCTTAGAACCTGTGAAATATTTCCTTATCAAGAGGGTCTTTGCAGATGTGATTTAAGTTAAGGATCTTGAGATGGGGAAATTATCTAGTTGAGTTGGATGTATTTTCAGTGGTTCTTATGCTAGCAATGCAGGAGTCAGAAGCAAAGAAAGTGATCTGACTAAGAAAGCAGAGATTAGTGTAATGTGGCCAGGAGCCAAGGAATGCTGACAGCCTCAGAAGCTGAAAGAGGCAAAGAACAGATTTTCCTCTGGAGCCCCAAGAAGGAACCAGCCCTGAGGACATCTTGATTTTAGCCCTTTAAGATTCATTTTGGATTTCTGACCTCCATAACTGTAAGAGAATAAACTGCGTTGCTTTAAGCCACCAAATTTGTAGTAATTTGCACAGCAGTAATAGGAAACTAATGTACATGGCACAGGTGAATTAAATTTACAGACAGAATTATAGTTGCTAATCAGCTGATTTTAAACATTTGAAAACTAATGTGATTCACATGTTAACCAGACTGAAAATGAAAAATCATATGATAATATCAAAAGTAGTACAAAAAACATTGCAAAATCCCATATCTAATCCTGATTAAAAATCTCACTCAGCAAACCAGAAATAAGAACGAACCTCTTTAATCTGATAATGGGTATCTACAAAAAATCTACAAGTAATGGTGAAAGATTAAAGAATTTTTCTCCAAAATACAAAAATAAGAGAAAGCTGTCCATTCTCAACACTTCTGCTCACCATTGAATTGGAAATTCTAGTCAGTGTAATAAGTTGAGAAGAGAAAAAAGGAATCCTGCTCAGGGAGAAAAACATAAAACTATTTGGATTCTCAGATGACATAATCATCTACATTTTCAAAAATCATATGAACTATACACAAACTTCCAGGAAAATATGTAATTTTAGCAGTGTTTCAGGATATAACATCAATATACTATAAAATATAAAATCAATATAAAATCAATTATATTTCTATATACCAGTAATGAACAATCAAAAAGTAAATTTGCAGAAATAATCCAATTTTCAAGGGCATAAAAATGTAAACTACTTAAAGGTAAATCTAGCAAAGGTGTTAAAAATATGTACATGGAAAACTGAAACCTCATGAAGTAAAAACAGAGGACCTACACAAATTTGGAGGTGTGTTACAGTCATGGGTTGGAAAACTCAACAACTCAAAACTTGTCAGATGGCCCCCAAATTGATGCAACACATCCAAATAAAAATTCTGATTCTTCTGGTATCAATTCATACAGAAATGCAAAGAAACAAAAAGTCAAAATCAGTTTGAAAAAAAATGTGCGAAGGATTTAAACTATCTGATTTCAAGACTTACTCTAAGTCTACAGAAATCAGAATGGTATGGTGATGGCATTAAATAGATGAATGGATCAAAATAGATTTTCCAAAAATAGACCCACACTTCAACGATCAACTGATTCTCAACAAAGGCACAGAAAGTAATTCAGTGTACAAAGTGTAGATTTTTCAACAAATGGTATAAGAGCAATTGAATATCTATCAAAAAAATGTCTAAGCATATTTTGAACCATATACAAAATTTTCCCTAGAAGAATAAAATACATAAATACAAAACCTAAAACTGTAACGTTTATAGAAGAAAATACAGAAAAATTATTTGTGATCTTGGACAAGGCAAATATTTCTTAGATACAAACTAAATCATGATTCAAGAAATAAAATATTGATTAGTTTGACCTAATTAAAATTAAGTTCTCTTTAAAAGGCACATTTTAAGACAAGAGAAAGACAAGTAACTTGCTTAAAGTAAATATTAGCAAGCTACATAACTGATAAAAGACTTTTATTTAGAACATATAAAGAACTCTCAATACTCATTAGTAAAAAAAAAAAAAAAAAAAACTCAGTACAAGCAAGAGATTTACCAGGCATTTTAACAAAGAAGATATACGATGCAAATGAGCATTACATATAAAATGGTGTATATCAGTGGTTATGAAGGAAGTGCACGTTAAGATATAAGCAATGAGATATCACTACATATGTATTAGAGTATCGAAAATTAAGAAGACTGACCATACCAAGTGTTGGTAACGATACAGAGCATCTCAAACCCTCTTACACTGCTGGTGGCAATATAAAACGGTACGATAATTTTGGAAAACAGGTTAGCAGCCTCTCAAAAATCTATACATACACTATCCATATGAACAAAGCATTCAATTCTGATATGGTTTGTCTGTATCCCCACTCAAATCTCATCTTGAATTTTAGTTCCCATAATCCCCACATGTCATGGAAGGGACCCAGTAGGAGGTAATTTAGTCATGGAGGCAGTGACCTTCATGCTTTTCTCGTGATAGTGAGTTCGTT
>NW_016107632.1:869783-883608 GCF_001604975.1 Cebus imitator
GATCTCGGCTCACCGCAACCTCTGCCTCCTGGGTTCAGGCAATTCTCCTGCCTCAGCCTCCTGAGTAGCTGGGATTACAGGCATGCACCACCATGCCCAGCTATTTTTTGTATTTTTAGTAGAGACGAGGTTTCACCATGTTGACCAGGATGGTCTCGATCTCTTGACCTCGTGATCCACCTGACTTTTACTCCCTTTTCTCGGCACTTCTCCTTGTTGCTGCCATGTGAAGAAGGATGTTTGCTTCCTCTTCTGCCACAAATGTAAGTTTCCTGAGGCCTCACCAGCGGTACTGAACTGTGAGTATTAAACCTCTTTCCTTTATAAATTACCCAGTCTCACGTATGTCTTTATTAGCAGTGTGATAATGGACTAATACATATTCCTAGGCATTTACCCAATAGAAATAAAAGGATACAACCCTACAAAGATTTGTATACTAATGATAGTAGCGCTTTGTTTGTAATCCTCTCAAACTAATAACAACCTAAATATCCATCAATGGGGGACATCACGTTGTTTACCCATATAAATTCATAGGGTTCAATTTAAGGATTAAACTATTGCTACATGCAATGACATGGATAAATTTCAAAATAATTATGCTGAGTGAAAAAGGCTGAAAAAACAATGGTACATGTTGTATGATTCCATTTATATCAAACTCTAGACATGCAAATTAATGTATAGTGAGAGAAAGTGGATCAGCGGGTGCCTGGAGATGAAGTGTGGGAGCAGGGGGTTACCCATGGGGCATTAATGAACCTTTGGGATAGGCCACGCTTCTTTTCTTGATTGTTATAATGATTTCATGGTTGCACACATAGATTAAAACTTATTAAAATGTGCACTTTAAATATATTTTCTTCTATGTCAATTATACTGCACTGAAACTAAAGAACTTAAAAATAATCACAATGAATTATAGATTATTGAATATTGTTGTTAAAAATTAATTATAAATAGTAAATCTAAATATGAATGATAAAACCATAAAATTTCTAGAGAAAAACAGAAAATATCTTTATAACATTGGGAAAGACAAAATTTTGTTAAGCTCCTTTGATACAAAGAAATTGTACAGGATAAAGTTGGCAAATTTGATTAAGTTAAAATTAAAATTTATGTTAATTAAAAGACAATATTTAAAAAGTAAAAAGTCCAGGCACAGAGTGAGAATGGATAGCTAGGTAGATCCACATAAAGGTCTTATATCCCAAATATAGGAAAAACTCCCACAAAGTACTAAGAAAAATATAAATATCACAATTTTAAAATGGGAAAGATATTTTTAAAGGCATTTCACAAACGAGGCTACAGAAATGGGCATTACACTATAAGTAAAAGATGCACAATCATGCTAGCAGATAAGGCTATATGCATTAAAACCACAGTAAGATACCACCCCCTACCCACCAGAATGACTAAAATGAAAAGTATGAAAATACCAAAGGTTGACAAGGAGCTTAAACTCTGCTAAAATTTAATATAGGTAATCCCTATCACCAAGCAATTTCATTAAACAGAAATACATTTATAAAATCAAGAATAAATGCTAGGAAAAAACCTAAATACGTCTCAAAAGTAAGTTGAATGAATTGTGATGTATCTATAGAGTGATATATTGTAAAGTCATAAAAAAGAACAAACTATTGGTGCATGCAGCCATATAGAATTTCACAAACCTAATGTTGAGAAAAACAAAAGCCAGACACTATAGAGTGTATTTTGAATAGTATCGTTTAACTAAAGCCAAAAAAAGCAAAGCTAATCTGAGGTCCCCTGAATCAGGCTGTGGTTTCCTTGGTTGGGGCAACTAGTGAGAGGTTGTGGCTCAGGCAGGCCAGGCTTCTTGGGTACTGGTAAGGTTTTACTCTTTAATGTTGGTGGAATCACAAAGATGTATTCACATTGTGAAAATTCACTGAATTTATGCTATGTGTACATTTCTGCGTGCATATTATTCTTCAATATAATCTATTTTTAAAAGAATAAGAAACTTTCATTAATAAAATAACTATTTCTGAGTTTCTTTATATAAAAATGAACATGAAAGAAGAATTGCATAAAAAGAGGGAAAGAATAATCTATGTCTTTGTTAGCTTGAAAATGAATACATATTCTAAGAAAGAATAAATAAGGAAACCCTGTCAGGGTGGAGTGAGGAATAGGGAGTAGTGAATGGATAAAAGACAGAGTTGGGAGAGAGAATTTTCAAGCTTTTGAAAAAAAAATGAAGTTAAAAAATCTGAAATTTGCAAAAATGAAACACGAAAGAAAGGGAAAAAAGCAAGGAGGCTAGGGGGAAGTAAAAGAGATGTTTGTCCACTCTTAAAGATGATCAAACACAGACCATGTGACAACTCAAAGGGACACCAAGGAGGAGACTCTCTGAGAAGAGCAGAGAATCATGTTAGGTACTGACAGTGAGAAAGTTGATAGGTATCAAGAACATCTGTACAAAGTAGAAATTCCTGACTTAAAACATTGCTTACACACTGGAAAGCTCATTTTTCTTGCAAAGCAAGAAATCTGCAGTAGGCGGTTGCTGTTATAGAGTTGAAAATATAAGGATGTCTGAGTCGTGTTTCTGGGTTCTCGTGGCTTTGGGTTGTCTCATGGTTTCAAGACGGCATCTGTACCTCAGGAAATCATGTCCAACATCCATGGACAAAGGTGAGAGAAAGACAAAGGATCTGAAGTCCAGGTTTTGGTCAAGTCTGTCCGTTTTAAATGGTTGTCTGGAGAATCTTCCTATGACTTGGGTGTGGCTAGAACTTTGTCACGTAGTTGCGTATGGCTGCATGGTAACCACGGAGATGCAGGTGCTGCCTAGGATTGAGTCAGTTAACCCACAGTCTGCCACTGAACACTACATCTAATTGGTAGGTTTGATCCTGTGTCTTGTCTTTTGGACTGGAATTCATCCTTGCTTAAAACTTAATCTCTTGAATATGACACTTGAGTCTTTCATAATCTGGGTCCTATTTTCCTCTTTGTCCTCATGCTCTTCTGCCCTCTGATTGACACTCGTTATAGTTTGGATATGTGTATCCTCCAAATCTCATGCTGAAATTTAATCCTAATGTTGGAGGGAGGTCTTAGTGGGAGGTGTTTGGGTCATGAGAGCAGGTCCCTCATGAATGGCTTGGTACTGTCATCATAGTAATGAGTGAATTCTCACTGTATTAGTTCCTGCAAGATATGATTGTTAAAAAGAGCCTAGCACCTCCCTCACCCTTCTCTTCCTTCCTCTCTCCGCAGGTGATGCCTGCTTCTTTTCACCTTCCACTGTGAGTAGTTTTCTGAAGCCCCCATCAGGAGTATGATGCCATGCTTCAAACATGCCTGCCGATGCCATGCTTCTCACACAACCTGAAGAACCTGTGAGCCACATAAACCTCTTTTATTTATAAATTACTCCACCTTATGTATGCCTTTCTAATCATACAAATAGCCTAAAACAGAAAATTGGTACTAAGGGGTACAGTTTTGCTATAAAGATAACGTGAAGATGTGGAAGTGGCTTTGGAACTGGGTGATGAGCAGAAATTGGAAGAATTTGGAGGGCTCAGAAGAAGACAGGAAGATGAGGGAATGTTTGGAGCTTATTAGAGAATGACCAAGTGCTTATGACCAAAATCCGATAGAAATGTGAATGACAAAGGCCATGCTGATGAGGCCTCAGTTGAAAATGAGAAACTCATTGGGAACTGAAACAAAGGCTACACTTGTTACAGCACAGCAAAGAACTTGGCCGCCTTGAGTCCATGTCCTAGGACCTTGTGGAAAGCTGAGCTTAAGAGTGATGATCTGGGGTACCTGGTGGAAGACATTTGTAGCCAGCAGACTATTGACGAAGTGGCCTGGCTGCTTCTAGTAGTCTGTACTCAGACATGAGAACACAGGGATGAGCTAAAGTTTGAACTTCTGATTAAAAAGGAAGAAGAGCATAAAAATTTGGAAAATGTTCATCCTGGCCATGTGGTAAAGAAAGAAACAGCATTTTCAGTATAGGAATTCAAAAGTACAGCCTGGCTGTGAGGAGCACCCTGTCTAGGCTGCCCTGCTTCCTGCTCCATGGTAGCCCCCTTCGTTCCTGTCCCCAAGACCAGCCTCCCAGCCTCATTCTAACCCAGGGAGGCCCCATGAACCTTAAATTGAATCCTTTTTGTTAAGTTACCCAGATTTGGTTTCCATTGCTGTCAAACAAATACCTCAACTGATACGTAAACCATTTCCATGTGCTGAACATAAACATGTCTATTCTTTAATCTGGAACTCTTGTTCTATTATGCATCTTTGCTTTTCCCTGCTTCTGCCTCCTTTTCCTTATCAGTTACTAAGGTCTCTTCCTTTTTTACCCTTCCTAAGGGAGGAAAAGAAAGGAGTGATCAATCCAGGATAAACAGAACTATTTACAATATAACCTTAAAGGTAGTCCCCCGCAAAAGAAAAAAATCAGAACTGTATTGTGTTGAATTCTATTGTGTTCCTTTAACAGTTCTTTACTGAGATGTATTTTAGGTACTATGTTAGCACGGGGGATACAAATGGACAAAAATAAGCACACAAGCCTTTCCTGGAGCAGCTCAGAGTCCAGCCTCACTAGACAGATTTAAATTGAAGTTATATTGGCAGTATAGAATCCTCATGTTTTACGATATTTTGCATGATGTGTATTAGCCACTTTGATATAAAGATATTAACAAAGTCTCACTCTATATGCAAAAAAGTACAGCCTGAGAGCAATGGCTTGTTGGAAAGATAGTTTGACTAAAGGGAGCCGGGTGCTAACAGTCAAGGCAATGGGGAAAAGTTCCCAAAGGTATTTCAGAAATCTTCCAGCAGCCCCTTTCACCACAGGCACAGAGGCCTAGTAAGAAAGCATGGTTTCAGGAGCCAGGCCCTGTGCTGTCTTGGGACACTGCTCCCTCCTGCATCCCAGCTACTCCAGCGCTAGCTATGGCTCACATGGTCACAGGTACTCCTTGACAACTTCCATGTGGTGTTAAGTCTGCAGGCGCACAGAATGTAAGCATCATGGAGGCTTGGAAGCTTCCAACTTAGATTTCAGAGGATGTGTCAGAAAGCCTGGATTCCCAGGCAGAAGCCTGCCACAGGGGCAGAGCGCATATAGACAGACTCTACTAAGGCAGTGCCAGTGGAAATATGGCATTAGAGCCACTACAGAGAGACCATACTAACTCAATGCCAAGGGGAAATGTGGGGTTGGAGTCCCCTCAGGGAGTATCCACTGCAGCACTGCCTAGTGGAGATGTGAAAATAAGACCACTTCCCTTGAGCCTCCTAGAATGTCAGAGCCATTGGCAGCATGCACCCGTGCTCTGGAAACCCCACAGACATTGAACGCCAACCTGTGAGAGCAGCCATATGAACTGGAGCCTGCAAAGCCATCAGGGCAGAGCTGCTTGAGGCTTCGGTGGCCCACCGCTTGTACCAGTGGGCCCCAAACGTAGACGTGAGACATGGAGTCAAATATTATTTTGGACATTTAAGTTTTAATGTCTGCCCTGCTGAGTTTTGGACACGTTTGGGGTCTGTTACCCATTTCTTCTGGCCAGCTTCTCCGTTTCAGAATGGAAGTGTTCACCTAACGCCTACACCACCATTGTATCTTAGAAGTATCTAAGAGTTTGATCTTAGAGTTTCAGACTTTGACCTTTGGACATTTGAATTGGTGCTGCAATGAGTTTAGACTCTGGGGGAAGGTGGAGATGGAATGGTTGCGTTTTGAATGTGAGAAGGACACGTGATTTGGAGTGCCAGGGGTGGAAGGATGTAGCTCAGATACATAACCCTTCCAAATATCACAGAAAAATTTGATCTCCCATGTGGGAGGTAGGACCTAAAGAGAGGTGTTTGGTTATGGGAGCAGATCCCTCATGAATGGCTTTGTGATATCCTCACAAGAATGAGTGAGTTCTCACTTTATTAGTTCCCATGAAAACTATTAGTCCAAAGAGCCTGGCACCTCCCTTGCTCCTCTCCCTCTTTCTTCCTCTCTCCCCATCTGACACCTGCTTTCTTTCACCTTCCACCATGAGTAAAAACTTCCCGAGGCCCTCATTAGAAGCAGATGCTGATGCCATGCTTCTTGGACACTCTGCAGAACAGTCAGATAAACCTCTTCACAAAATTTCCCAGCCTCAGGTATTCCCTTCTAGCAACACAAACAAACTAACACAGGACATTAAACTTCTTTCGTGAATAATTTGCTATTTCCTCTGCACACTAGGCTACTTTATCCCTGTGACATCTCACATGCCGCTCCCTCTGCCTGAAAGACATTTTACCCTGTCTAATTTGTGGTTAGCCTTTCTGACACCTCTTTCAGGAAGCCCTCCCTGATTCCAGCAGAGAATGCATTAGGTGCCCATCCTCTGGGTTCTTGCATCACTCTGTACAGTTTCCGTCAGAGCACTAGCTATGCTTTATTGCAACAGTCTGCTTAATTGAGCTTGAGGTGGCAGAAACTACGCTACTTATCTTTGTAATCACAGTCCCTGAGATAGTGGTTGCTAAATTAATGTTCATTGAAGGAATAAAAGAAAAAAAGAAACGGCAAGAAAGTACTCGCTCTATAATTTTACCAAGCGTAAACCTCAAAACACTAGAAGAAGGAATTCCTCTCCCGCAAGATAAAGCAACATCTGGCAGGCATCTGGAAGTCTCCCTCTGTTGAGAAACTTCTGGGAAATTAGAAATGCATGTAATAAAAGATGTGGACTTTTTTCTTTCATAGGGTGTTCACTAAGCCCCGTGGAGAACGGTAGGGAGGGGCTCAGGATAGCAGTCAAGCAGAACCTGATTATAGATCAGCTGTCAGACTGCAAGAGAAATCTTTCTCATCCTGGACAGACTGCTTGCTGAGGATCATTAACCATTTAGGACACGCCACAGTTTTATTTTTTTCCTTGAAATTTCTTTCTAACCTAGCAATATGAAAATGAAGTCCCATTATGACAAAATCATCTTTTATTCGTTATCAGAATCTCATCCTTTGAGTGTGATCAGGGAGAATTTAAGGTTGTCTTCTACTCCTTGAGTTAGCCAGAATGAATAAAATAGTGATTCTATTTGAGAGGGGATGAGAATTAGGCTTAGGCTAGGTGAACCCTATCTACGTATGTAGATTGAGCACCTTACTATGTGCAGAAAACATTACATACACTGTTATATTTATTTTATTTTAGACGGAGTTCTGCTCTTGTTGCCCAGGCTGGAGTGCAATGGCACGATCTCGTCTCACCGCAACTTCCACCTCCTGGGTTCAAGCGATTCTCCTGCCTCAACCTCCCTAGTATCTGGGATTACAGGTATGCACCATCACACCTGGCTAATTTTGAATTTTTAGTAGAGACGGTGTTTCTCCATGTTGGTCAGGCTGGTCTCGAACTCCCAACCTCAGGTGATCTGCCCACCTCAGCCTCCCAAAGTGCTGGGATTACAGGTGTTATATTGATTGTTAACAGGATGAGGTAGTTACCATTGTAATGAGGAAACTGAATCTTAAATGACACAGAAGCAGGATTAGAGCTAGGACCTGATTTTAATTAATTTATGTATGCATGCAACAAATGTAATGTATATCCCAGGGATACCGAATTGAGAAAAATGCAATCATACAATCATGACCCATCGTATCATTCAACCTCCAGTTCAGTAAAGCGTTAATTATGATGAACTGGGGTACTGGATACTGTGACCACACAGAACCAAGGACGTTAGTCTGCCGGCTCAAGGCTGGCTTCTTGGAAGAAGTAACATTTAAGGCAGTTCCTGCAGGACAGTTGGAGGTTAGACAGGTGATACTGGGGGAAGAGCTTTCCCAGGTAGAAAAGGAGAAAGTCGTGGAGTTGAGGAAGAAAGGGCAAGACTTGCTGGAGGATGGGCAAGGGGATTGCAGTGAGAGAGTGTTTTGAGAATCAAGGATAAAAGATCAGCAACAGACAAAGGGCTTATCAGCCACAGGATGGAGATGGATGTCATGCTGCCCACGTGGGAGGCCGCTGAGTGTCCATCTGGGGAGAATGTTGGATAACAATAACTATGACCATGGCCCAATTACCATGTTCTAGGCACCTCCAAAGCAGTGCACAGACACTAACATGTTGGCTTGGGTCACCGTATGACTGACTATCCAAATAAGGACACTTTTTTTTCTTTGAGACAGAGTCTCATTCCATCACCCAGGCTGCAGTGCAGTGGCATAATCTTGGCTCACTGTAGCCTCCACCTTTTGAGTTCAAGCGATTCTCATGCCTCAACCTCCTGAGTAGCTGGGATTACAGGCATGCACCACCACACCCAGCTAATTTTTGTATTTTTAGTAGAGACAAGGCTTTACCATGTTGGCCAGGCTGATCTCAAACTCCTGACCTCAGATGATCCGCCCACCTTGGCCTCCCAAAGTGCTGAGATTACAAGCATGAGCCACTGCACCCAGTCAGGACAATTTTTATGAGTAAAGATGGCATTATTAATAACTGTGCTGGGACACTGTGCAAAAACTGGGACTGTTCCAAGCAAGTATTGCCATCCTACATTTAACCCCTGTAACAAACCCAGTATGTAGGTACCATTATTATCTCCATCTTGTAGATGAGGAAACGGAAGCTTAGGGCAGGCACGTAACTTATCCAAAGGCACAATAAGCATGCCTCTCTGAGAAGTGACATTTCAGATCTGCCTGTTCTGAAAGATTTTCTTCACTGATGCTCCTAATATTGATCGATTTTCTACTCCGTGCCAGGTACTTGAGATACAGCAGCAAACACAAGGGACGTAGTGTCTGCCTTAATGAGGCTTCATTCTAGTGGAATGGAGCTAATGGAATCACAGAACTTACAGTTTATGTGTCTAGAAGACAAACCAAAGAAATAAATATGTAACGTAAAGTCAAGTCGTGGTAATTGCTACGCAGGCTAATGAGACGGAGCAGTGTTTCTCAACCAGGAATGATTTTGCTTCCCTGGAGGACATTTGGCAATGCCTGAAGATATTTTTGGTTTGTCACAGCTGAAGGAGGTGGTGCTGGTATCTAATGGGTAGAGACCAGGGATGAGGCTTAACATCATATAGTATACAGGACCGGCACCCTCACCCCATGCAAAACAGAATTATCTAGCCCTAAATGTCAATAATGGTGAGGTTAAGACACACACACACACACACACACACACACACACACACGTTGATATGTATGTATATCTGAATCATTCATGAGTATACCCAATAACATGATATAATTAACCTCAATATACTCATCACCCACCTTCAACAATCATTAACCCATGGCCAGGGATTTTATTTATTAATCTCTTTCTCCCCTTCCCTCTCCATTACTAGATTATTTTGAAGTAAATTCTAAATAACATGGCCTCTAAAATTTTTAAGTATGCATTTCTGAAAACTGACAACTTAAAAAAAAACACAACCATGTCATTGTAACACTTAAAATAATAGTAGTAATTTCTCAACATTGTCACACACTCAGTATTAACACGTTCTCAGTCACGTCATCTTTTTATTTTTACACTGGTTTTATGCAGTTTATTTGAAGCCAGATCCAAATGGGGTCAGTACAGCTAAACCTTGGTTGATAAATCCCTCAAGTCTCGATGGAAGCCAGAATTTTGTGGCCCATTTTTGGATGAACCGATGCTGAAGATGTAGTCTAGCCCCAAGAACTGGGATGGCGGTGTTCTTTATCAAGATGGCTAACACAGGAGGACGGGCAGGATTGCAGTTGTGGTGAGAGGTGAAAAGAAGATAATGATTTTGGCTCTAATGGACCCACGAGACACTCAAGTGAAAACTTCCACTTGAGAAAGAGAAGAGACACTCCCCTAGAAAAGAGCCTTGAGAAGCCCACACATTGGAGAAACACTAAAAAAAGAAGCTATCAAAGGAAGCAAAGAGAGTGGCTCAAGAGAAGTCAGAGGAAAACCGAGAAAAATGTAGATGGAAAACAATTCTGTTTGATTCTTTCCACTCAGACAGAAAGGCAGGCAGCCACCCCACCCACCCCACCCCTGCCCTGCCCCAGGCACACACATGCATGCAGCTCACCACCACCATCGACAAAAATCCTCCTGCCCACTGTTTCCATATAAATATTTCCAAATGGAAGTATGTTAACTCTGCATTGAGAATGTCAAATTTTATTGAAGTCATTCACATGATGCATAGCTTCATGTTATGACTGATAAACACATTACAAGTAGATAAGAGCTGGAATGTAAGAGATGAAATTGATTTTATTAATTTAACCCCAATTAAAGTTTCTCTAAGCAATTTCCCATGCTATTAAGCATCACATTACAAAGTTAAAGACTGTAATTACTATAAGAAGTGAGTAACAAAAAGGTGGGCTGTTAGGATTCTCTGAGAACTTGGAAGAAAGACTTTTCCTACAGAAATTCTGTGAGCTATCAAGGCACTCTTGTTCCAGAGAGCAAGGAGCAAAACTGTTTTGCTTATTTTGTAATAGATAAAAAGAACAATCCAACCCTACTTCCATGTCCTAAAAACGGAGCCATGTAAGACATGCCTTTGCTTTTCCTTCACCTTTTGCCATGATTGTGAGGCACCCTAGCTATGTGGAACTGTGAGTCCATTAAACCTCTTTCCTTTATAAATTACCCAGTCTCAGCTATATCTTTATTAGCAGCATGAGAACGGAGTAATACAACAAGCGCCTTTTTTGAATGAAATGGAGGCCATATCCTTGAGGAAGAACCCCACTCCTGGTACCAAAATCTGTATTAAGGGTGGGTCTGCTTTCCCAGTCCACTGACTCAAATGTTAATCTCCTTTGACAACACCCTCACAGACACACCGAGGATCAATACTTTGCATCCTTCAATCCAATCAAGTTGACACTCATTATTAATCATCACAGAAGGATTTGACATTAGCGTTTTACCAGAAGCGGGCCAAAAAAATATGAAGGTCTTAGTACTATCACAAAGCATGACAGAATCAGAACAGCGGTGATCTGGAGATCCTAATGTTACCAGAAAGGAGTCCTGATCCAGACCCCAAGAGAGAGTTCTTGAATCTCACGTAAGAAACAATTCAGGGAGAGTACACAGAGTAAAGAGAAATCAAGTTGATTAAGAAAGTAAAGGAATAAAGAATGGCTACTTCAGCGGCAGAGCAGTAGCAGGGGCCATTCAGTTGCGTATACTTATTGTTACTTCTTGATTGTATGCTAAACAAGGATTATTCATGAGCTTTCCAGTAAAGGGGTGGGCAATTCCTGGAACTGAGGGTTCCTCCTCTTTTTAGACCCTATATGGTAACTTCTGGACATTGTCATGGCATTTGTAAACTGTCATGGTGCTGGGAGGAGTGTCTTTTAGCATGCTAATGCATTATAATTAGCCTATAACAAGCAGGGAGGATGACCAGAGGTCACTTTCGTTGCCATCTTGGTTTTGGTGGGTTTGGGCCAGCTTCTTTACTGCAGACTGCTTTATCAGCAAGGTCTTTGTGACTTGTACCTTATGCTGACCTCCTATTTCATCCCATGACTCAGAGTGCCTATCCTCCTGGGAATGCAGTCCAATAGTTCTCAGTCTTACTTTACTCAGCCCCTATTCAAGATGGAGTTGCTCTGGTTCAAACATCTCTGACACTAACAGAAAGCACTGATGTGCCCAAAGTCTAAATTTATCTACATGAGAACTCAATCGAACACCAGGACAGCACTGCAGTGCCTGGCTACCACACCACACAATGTCATTTGTACACTGCGTGATCTTGAGCAAGTCATATATCCTCTTCACGTCTTTGGGATACAAATAATAATCCTCTACCAAAGGGTTCTTCTGAGAACTGAATATTATTTACTACTCCTTCAACAAATGTCCTTTAGAACTATCTCAGGTATTGCGCATAAACAGGATCGTGTTTTAAAATCTACTCTTCTTTTTTTTCCCTTTAGTTATCACCCATGTCCAGTAGCTATGCCCACCTGGCTTTTGGTGGTTGAGTGCCACCACTTGATCCCTGCCATCTCAGGGTCGATCTTTTTTTTTTCCCATTTAGTTATCATCCATGGACTTGCATTTCAAAACTTCCACCCTGTGAGTTGATTGTAGCTCAGGTAGTAGCCAGTAAGAGATGTATGGTCCAGCAATGGGTCTCCTTTTTATTCCAAAAAGTATCAGTAAAGCATGTTAAGGCGGTAGAAAGAAAAGTACTTGCCCATCTGCATAATAACATGTAACTTCTTTGGGGAAGAGAGTCCTTGAAAATTATATGAGCCCTGATTATGAACCCCAACCCTCTCTGCAGGATTCACTGTTAATGGTTGAATACCAACACCTGTCCTTGGCAAGACACGGAGTGCCAGCTCCACCTCCCACAGCCCTATACCCACCTCAGACCCTGTGCAGAACTGGGATGGGCCAAGTGGCCAGCACAGACTACCTTGTTATAACCCCCATGAAAGGGTTGGCTGCGTGGATGGCTTTTCCTTAGGCTCTGGACCAACTCCTATTTTGTGTCATCTTGAGATTATTTTTTCCCCTTCTATACTCTCAGAAAAGAAAAGGAAAGAAAATCTCGTCTGGCATTTCTGAGCAATTTTTGAACGGGTGGTTTGAAGCAGTGCTTTGCTATTTGATGTTTCTTTCAATCAACAGTAGGGCTGATGTGAAAATGGGCTTTAACCTGGTATAGCTGGAAAAAGTGTGGCGCTTTTACCCATGCTAATCTAGCAATCTTCAGTGAGTTCTAGCCAGGCTGACAATCATAATACCTGACTACCCCCTTTTTTCATTTATATTGACTCCTTCACTAAAAGAACACCTGAATCATTGTTTTGTGTGCTTTTTTTTCCTTTTTGATGGTTCTTCTGTTGCAAATTGGAAACTTTTGGCATGTACTGCTGATTAATCCTTCGGAGAACTCTGCTTTAAAAATTGTTTACCTCTAGTTCCTCTGTAAAGTGTGACATACTCATGTAGCCTTGGGAAAATAAAGGAACAGGGCAGTGAAGGGCACTATGACATATCCTGCCATGAAAAAAGGCTGAATGGTCTAAGATGGAACCAGAAACAGTGCCACAGAAAAACCCACAACTGAAAATAAGTTGCACAGTTCAAGATCATGATGATAGCTCGTATGTGCGGGGCATTGTGTGAAGCATTTCCATGGATTCACTTACTTCACTTTCATGATGATCCCTATGACAGTACTGCTTTAGTCTATTACCAACAGACATCTCCCCTGACACATCTTTTACTGGTGGAACAGAGAGGTTAGGGTCCTTTGGCTAGACAGCACAGAGCCAAAATTCAAGCACAGGAGGTTGGCTCCTTGCTCTTTGCCTCTGACCTATCTCTCACTCCCAATGTGAGAAAAATTTGTTCTTGCAAGAGGGAAACCTGTCCATCAATTACTTTTACAAGATGTGAGTCTGATCATGTTATGTGCCTTACGTGCCTTAGAGGCAGAATCCAAAGTCTTTAACTTCATACAAGAGAACAGTATGAACTGACCTTTATCCACCACCAGAGCCTCATTATTTTACTTGCCTATTCCCCACCTTCACCCCAAACTGTGACTCTCAGGAGCAGAAGTTGAGATTCAACTTTTTCTTTCATTTTGGTTCATCAACTGAGCCTCACTTCTTCAGTGCCTTGCTTTGTAGGTGCTAAATAAATCACTGAATTTTAAAGTACACTGTTAGAGCAAGGAGAGGAGAGGAGAAGAGGAGGAAAGGAGGAGAGGGGAGAGGAGGGGAAGAGAGAAGGAGGGGAGAGGAGAAGGGGAGGGGAGGAGAAAGGGG
>NW_016107632.1:883760-902613 GCF_001604975.1 Cebus imitator
GGAGGGGAGGAGAAGGGGGAGGGGAGGAGAGAATAGGGGAGAGCAGAGGAGGAGAGGAGAAGAGGAGGGAAGCGGAGGGGAGGGCAGGGGAGGGGAAGGGAGGGGATGAGGCCAAAGTTGCCCTCAGTGCAAGGTGCCCCCTCCTTCTCCCAAAACCTGAGAGTCCCATAGTGTATTTGCAATTTGAATTTGGCTTCCAGACTCTCAGCCTGTTCAAGTGCCATATGATTTATGGATTTCATTCTCATCTCCCAGCTCTTGAAAGCTGCCGCCTCCTCCCTCCCTCACTTGTGCAGGGTCTGAGTCAGTTAGGCACAAAACCCCAGCAGGCAAAGGAAAGGCTTCCTGACAGGAGGAGGACTTCAGTTCACACCTGCTCCTTCCTCTTTCCCATTGCTCCCTGGCTGCAATGCCGAGGCAGTAGGACCTATCTGACACCACGTGGTCAAGGCTGACACCCCAGGGAAGAAAAAGCAACAGGCCAAGTTCATGCAGGGCATGCTTTACCTAAAGTGTGCCATGGAAACCGCCCTGTGGAAACTCAGTTCAAAGAAAGAAAACCCCATATTCCCTCCAGCCCTCTACAATGTCAGGGGAGGGTGATCTCCATTGTTTATTAAACTTCTGTTCAGTTTTAAGTTTCAAAGTGGTCATCCCATGGAATCTCTGCTATTTGCACATGCGTGCTTTGGTACGAGCTCCTCTCATTTCCTGTAGCTCAGTTTCTTCACTTGGAAAATGGGGATAAAAATAGTATCTTTCTCATAGTAAAGATTAAAATGGGTTAAAATATGTAAAGTGCTTAGAAAAGTGTCTGGCACAGAGTCAGTGCTCATGTTGTTGTTGTTATTATTCTGTGTAAGGATTGCTTCAGGTTTAGACTGTTTCCACACATCCAACTGGGCAACCTTCAAAAATTAGACTGCACTTTCAAATTTGCAATAGAATGACAGGTCTTTTTCGTAAGATTTAAGATACAGGTTTGGCTGTGTTTAAGAAACACTAAAAATAAGAGGAGCTTGAGCAAGATGCAGGTTTATTCTTTCTCGCATCAATTTTGCAGCGCATACAGGTTCCCCACAAAGTCAGCAGGCGGTCCATTTGGTTGTGTGTCCTGCTTCCCTGTGGTGTATCCCGCGTTTGCATGGTCCAAGGTGTTCACTACCCCTTCACATCCCACCATGGAACAGTGGGGAGAAGGCAGCGGAAGCCGGAAACTGGACACCAGGTTCATCAACTCTCCTCACTCTCTGTTGATCAGGACCTAGTCTGTGGTGCTAATTCTCTGTGGCCTTGTGTCTGACCTCAAATGCTATTTATTCTGAAAGAGGGCAGAATGGTTTCAGGGGACAGAGTTTCTGTACACTTTGAGAGTTCATCATAGAATATCCACTTGCAGATTTTAGACAAATGAAGCTTAACCTAGGGACTAAGACGGAGAGGTAAGAGACTCGGGAGCCAGACTGCCTCAGTGTAAACCCTAAGCTTGACAGTCATCAGCTGTGTGAGCCTCGGTATATTTCTTGAGCTCTCTGTGCCTCAGTTTTCTCATTAGTAAAACACAGAAAGTACACTTAGCATCTAACTCACAAGAACTAATTGTATACACATAGATCTGTATCTATGTCTCTGTCTAGCTTAGAATATGGTTCATTTATAGTAAGTGCTATAAAAATGTTTGCTATTAATTTATTAGTAAGCTCTGTATTATTAGAAACTCAATATTTTTACTGTATAACATGTATATCTAACTTCCTCTGAGGCCATGGTATTGGTGGTAATGTATGAAGTTTAGCATATTGGTTAATCTTTTTTTCTGATTGTCTAATATAGTAATAAACTCTTAAGTCCTAGTACGTTGTTTTAAAGGTTTATACCTGTAACACACCTACGGCCATCTTGTACATTAGCAGTGTTTACATTATTTCAGGAAATAATTCCTGACCTAGACCAGAAGACTTAGAGCCAAATTATTTGCCATGTGACCTCAGTCTGTCATTTCTCCATTCTGAGTCTAGTTTCCTCCTCTGATAAGCAAGGAAACTACATCTCAGGGTGTGGATGAGATAGCAGGTGACAGTGAATGGGAGGGCATCAAGCCTTCCTACCTGGCACTGGATGGGTACACAGAAAAGCCCAGCTGAATCTGAATTTCTCAAAGACAGGTTGTGTCCTTGTCATTCTCTGAGAGGGGTCAACTGTGAGCAGTTTCCTCCATTTGAGGACTTTTGGAGAGGAAATAGCAGTTTTAGAAACCAGTGGCCTATAACCATCCTCTCTGCTGCATGCAGAAGTATTTTCCTTGAAAAGTAAAGTACTGAATCTTGCACTTAACTGCCCACTTCTTATAGTTCCTGTGAAAAGGAGGACAAACAGAAGTTATCCACAAGGTGACCTCCACAGTTGAGAATGTCCTTGACATGACAGCTGCCTTCTTCACCTCCATTTTTTTCCTTCTCACCTATTTCTCAGAGGTGGACTGTGTCTCCCCTGACAGGTCCTGGAGATTAAATCTTCCTTAGAAGGGGGGAAGAATCTCTGTTAGAGAGACGCAGCTGCTTATCTCAATGCAGTCTCTGCTGCTTCCACACCCTCATCAGTCCTGACTCTCTCAGTTCTCCAGCTCATCACATTTCTCTTCATTTCTTTCTTCTTCTTTATTTTTCTCCACCTGCCCCTATCTCTCAGGTTTGCTTTGCAAGATTAACAGGAAGTGAGTTTGTAGTCTTAAAACCTGATGTGATGTTTAAGTTCCTTCTCTTTTTTTAAGGCAGCTCAGCTCCTTCCCTCTTATGTGACATCCCCACTGTGGGGGAAAGAGGAAGGGAGCTGAACTCTTTCCATCTTTCCAGGAATACAAAGTTTGGGATCTAATCATTGCACTAGCGTGTGATCTTGGACACATCAAGCTACCACACATCTCTGAGATCCAGTTTCTTTTTTTCCATAAAAGCAAAGACAATTAGGTCCCCACTTTTAGGGAAAATTAAATCAGAAGACACACTTAAGGGACCTAGCACAATTCCTAAAATGAAGCAGACATTCAAGCAATGTGTTTTCTCTTCTTTGCTTTTATTATTGTCCATCCATTTCCAATTATTTTATTAATCTAAAGGCTGTGGAGCTTATCCACAACTGACTGAAGTCCCAACAACTTACAAAACGGGAGAGAGATCAATCTATTTCTTGTTGATATCAAGGAATCTAATCCTAGGTTACGGAGTACTTACCATGTACCAAGTCATTCTTACACCATTTCCATATTTGTGAATTCACTTAAAATCCTCCCAGTAAGCCTGAGAAACAGGTATCCTTGCCCTGGATAAGGGATTTCAGGGCTTGTCTGAAGTCAAACAGATCCAAAAGACAGAACTGCAAACTGACCCCGGGCATCTTTTGTGACACAGGTGAATGCTCTTTCCATAACCCCAGGCCACCCGTCTCCTCGGGGGCTGAGATGGTGCAGCTATTTCCAGTCAGGAATACAGAAACTACCATAGCAATTATAAATATAATACAAGGAACTGATTACACAAATGACAGGCGGGCTGAAATCCCAAAAGGGTTGCAGTAGTAAAGAGCGGCAGGCAATGCAGAAATTCCAGTAGGAAAAGCTGCTACAGACCTTAGTTAGAGCCTTTGAGCCACCAGGAAATGATGGTACTACCAGAGCTCATAAGCGGAGACCTCCAGTGGTAGCTGAAAGCAGTGAGGACGTCCCCGAAGAGCTGAATCTCAGAAGATCATACTGCAGCTGGGGATACCCAGGGAGAGTGGAAGATAAATACCCCAGCTTTTTTTTTTTTCTATCCCACCTTCTGCCAGTGCCTCGCATTGGGTGAAAGTACTGGGGAGACAACAGGCATAGGCCCCTGGGGAGTGTAATTCCTTGTGGGGACAAGCAGAACAGGATATAACTTGAGTAGATTTTTGAGAATAAAGAAACAAGAAGTCAGCTAAGGTGGCAGGGATGAAACAGAAAGAGATCTTAAAAGAAGACCCAATTAACATGATATACATACATTTAAAGAGAAGTTCAATAAATGATGCAAGCAAGCCCCCAAATTGGGGGTTCAACTTGGACTAGGAATTACAATGCATTTGGACACTGTAAGACACTCCCACCAGCGCCATGACTGTTCATAAATGCCATGTCAATGCCCAGAAGTTACCTTATATGGTTCCGAGAACTCCTCACCCTTTGGAAAATTCATAAATAACCCTACTTTTGTTTTTAGAATATCATTAGAATTAGGTACAAATATAGCTAGTCAGCAATCCACGAGTGCTCCTCTGCCTAAGGGGTAGCCCTGCTCTGTCTATGGAGCAGCCATTTTTATGGACACTAATAAACTTGCTTTCTTTCACGCTTGGCTTGCTCTTGAATTCTTTCCTGAGTGAAGCCAAGAAACGCCCCCTCCCCAAGCTGAGCCCATGCCTTTCCCCCCTTCAGGGGTTGAGATGGTGCAGCTATCTACCTGATCTACCTCATTCTCCACTCAGCAATTATATACTCATCCTTAATCTTAAGGGACTATGGAAGGATGGAGATCTGTCTTCAACAAATGCCTACTGATTGTATGTGTGTAAGCCTTGCCTAGCACTGGAGGAGTAAAAATCTCTGGATGCCTGATCTAAGCCGCAGAAAGGCAGAAAGTCTTTATTTTCCAGTTCAGAAGACAGGATGGGTAGGAAACCTTCTGCCAGCATTATCTTCATATGAAACTGTTGCAGTCTAGAATACACAAACTTTACAAGGAGGCTAAACAAGCAAAGGTCAAAGATTAGTAATAACAAGGTAGCTATTAAAGTCTTAGGAAGAATAAAAGCCACGTGAGGCTTGGGGGACCATTTCTGATAGCTGACTGGAAATAGTTGGGGTCACTTTCCTGGTTATATCTATGTAACTAGGTAGCTTGTTTCTATGTCTTTTGTATATTGGTCTCAACGTTTCTAAAGTTGTTAAGTGCAGCAAGTCTTCTTGGCTACTGCACAGACCTCTCCCACTTGTTAGGCTAGAAGATAGTCTATGGCCTGTCTATTGTTGAGGGCAATGTTGGCCAATGAGTCTAGGGAAGCCTGGAGACCCTGAAAGCCCTCTCCTATGCTTGTGGCCACGTGTTCTACAGCCTGAGCAAGGTTTCTTAAGGTGGCTTCATGGTAGCTGACGTCTCCCAAGGGGGTTGCTATTCCTATGGCCACTGCTGTTCCCAGGGGGATTAGTCCAATTGCTCTCTTTTGTCTAATTTTGGAGGTAAGGCTATGGACCATTACTTTACTGGGGCCCAACTGTCCTACAGCACATTTTCCTTGGAACTGAAAGTTGTCTATACAAGGATAGGCTGCGGTATATAAGGGGGATGTAAAGACAGGGACAGCGTTGCCTTCAGAGGACAGTTTATTCCATTGACGAGTGCAAAGGAATACCTATCCAGGAGGTGTACATGCATGATGGAGGGCTGTGAGGTTAAAGCAGTTAATCAAAGTAGGTCCCCAGGCAAGAATATTGCTGTCACGCTGGGGCAAAAGAGTGCTGGGTGTATTGGCTCAATGAACGATCCTTTAATAGTGGTGAATGATTTTCCCCCTTGGGGTTATTTCTTTAACAATTTGAAAACTTCTAATGCTTTTTCTGTCCATGTAGGGAAAGCTTCCATCTACCCAGTGAAAGTGTCTATAAGTATTAACAAATATTGCAGTCATCTGTAAGATATAAGTAAAGAAGTCTCCACTTGACTGTCCTGATACCTGCCCAGAGTGCCCATCAGTTTTAAGGGGGCTCATTTTTATTAGACTGTACTATCAAATGAGAGGTGGGACACAAATGGGTGGTATCGGGTTGACACTTGGCAGAGAAAGCCATTGGGTAAACCAGGGCAGATACTAACTGCCAACCTATGTCGTATTCTCACAAGGACTGGCTCTACAGAGACAACAGGGGATGGTCAAAGACGGACAATTAAGCATGTCAATCTCCTTCTGGGCAGATCAGTTACGCATGTCTATGAGGTACACACACTGAAGTCTTTTGGTTATTTCTTCAGTTGGTACAGTCAATGGTAACAGTGTTGTTACAAAGCCCTAAGATTTAATGTCATGTTCATCTTAGTGGACACAAACCGTAACTTAGCTGTTCCATCCTGTGGTTATGGTGGCAGATCCAACAGTTGGAAAGATTGTTTCCTGAGGCAACAATGCTGGAAAATTTGACAAGTGAGTTGTCCTCCCATTGGGCCCACGTGATAAAGGGCACGTGGAGGAGAAAGATTAGAAGGAAACAGTTGCCCATTTTGGCCCATCCCTTTAAGCCCAACAAGGACAGAGGACAGAATTTATTTGAGGAAGAACATGTTATTTATCTATCTATCTGCAGTACAATGGTTTTAGGTCTTCTAGGGGTTTGCAGGTGTTGGTTGTGGTGTCTTCCTCTGACACCTGTGAGGACTCACAAGAAACAGGTTTAATCCTGGACAAATGCAGCCAGGATCCCCTAGGGATTCCCTGAAGTTTAAAAGCAGTGGAGTTGCTTGACAATACCGGATAGGGGCCCTTCCATTTCGGTTGTAACAATCCTTTGGGGATCCTTCTTTATAAGTTTTAATAGGGCTAAATCTCCGTGTTTAACAGGGAAGCTATTCTTTTCCTCTGTGGGAAAGAGCAGTGCTTTATTTCCACGTCCTTGAAGGGCTTTCTGACCCTGGACTAAGTTGACAATATGGATGTGACTTCTATGTGCCTCTTCATCAGACAGGAGGTCTGAAGTTAAAAAGGGCTGTCTTAGTCTATATTCACACTGCTGATAAAGACATACCCAAGACTGGGCAATTTACAAAAGGAAAAGTTTTAATGGACTTATAGCTCCACGTGGCTGGGGAAGCCTCACAATCATGGTGGAAGGCAGGGAGAAGCAAGTCCCATCTTACAGGGATGGCAGTAGGCAAAAAGAGAGCTTGTGTAGGAAACTGTCTTATAAAGCCATCAGATCTCATGTGACTTATTCACTATCACAGGAACAGCACAGGAAAGACCTGCCCCCATGGCTCAATCACCTCCCACTTCATTCCTCCCACAACACATGGAAATTCGAGATGAGATTTGGGTGGGGACACAGCCAAACCTTATCAAGGGCCTTCCATAAATCATTTCAAATGGACTAAGTTTTAAGGTTCCCTTTGGAGCCATCCTCATGCATATGAGGGCTATGGGTGGAGAGAAACTCAGGCCTCTGAGATCTCCTGGCAGAGTCTTCCTGATAACCTTTTCAAAACATGGTTGACCTTTTCTCCCTTTCCTGAGGATTGAGGCCTCCAGGAGGAGTGAAGGTGATAGGTATTGCCTAAGGCTAAGGAGACATGCTGGGTCACCTTAGCTCTGAAGGAAAGTCTGTGATCACTTGGCAAACTTTTTGGTAATCCAGACCTTGACGTTATTTCTTTAAGTAAGAATTTGAACACTTCTAATGCTCTTTCTGTTCGTGTAGGGAAAGCTTGTGTCTGCCCAGTGAAAGTGTCAATTTGTATTGACAAATATTGTAGTCGCCTGTAAGGTGGCATCTGGGTAAAATCTGTTTGCCAGTCTTCCCAGGGTATGGAAGAACACCAGTCTTCTTGGTGTTGTTCAGGTTTAAATAGGGGTAGGGGTACGGGGTGCCTTCCTGGGTTGTTATGGGCACAAGGTTTACAGGCCCTGATGACCCTTTTTACAGTCTGGAATGGTCCCTTCCCGAGTAAAACGTGGGAAACCAATCTGAATAGAGAATCCCATCTCAAGTGTGAAGATCTGTGGAAATGTTTATTTTTCAACGCTCAGCCTCAGGGATAGTTTGTTGCTTTCTAGCAACCACCCTGAGGAATCTTTTTTTTTATTCAGCCCATTTAGTTTCATCAAGTGTGCAGTGTGTTGGTGCTGACATGAGTGGAGTATCAGCTATTCGTGTAGCGGCTAACATTACTGACCTGTCCTTAGCAGTGGTCTTGGCTGCCACTGCACTCTCCCTGATAGAGATGCCTCCTTTTTTGGTGTATTTCTTTTGGGAGTTTGAGAGCATCTGAAAGTTCCAAGATCTCAGAGTGATGTTGTATGGGGGATCCCTCGGCTGTTAATAGTCTCTTTCTTTCTATATGACAACATAAGCATGGAGTAATTCATATTTAGAATCTGTAAATAGATTGATTGTTAAGTGTTTTCCCAGCTGGAGAGACCTAAATAGTGATTAATTTCACTTTTTGAGTAGAAGTGTGGAGAAGTAAAGCTTTGATCTCAATTACTTCTTGTTGGCTAATCACAGCATAACGTATCTTCTTAAATCCCTCAAAATAAAGCAATTTCTGTCTATAAACCACTGAACACAGGGTTAGGCAGGGGCTCATCTTTAAGTTCAGGCCTGCCAGAGTAGGTCTGTTCCATGGTTTCCACACAGAAGTGGATGAGTTGGAGATCTGTTTCCGGGGATGTGAGGTCTGGCAACAGGGTAGCAGGGTTTAAAACTCAATATACTTTAAAGGTAACATTTGAGGTGTCAAGCCAAAGGGCTGATATTTAAGTATCTGGCCCCCTGTTAACCACTGATGCTGTTTCACCTCTAGGATCCCCTGTACTTCATGGTGGGGGGGTCATGACACTTAACTGTTGTCCCTAAGTAAACTTACTGGCTTTTTCTACCACAGAAGAGTGATGGCCATAGTAACAGGTGTCTTGCCACTCACCTGGTCTAGAATTATGCTTTAGCTGTTGAGTTAGAACACCCAAACTGACCTTTATTTTTCAGCCACATAGTGGGTAAAATGTTTTTCTCAGTTTGGGTGTCCCAAAGCAGGGACTGTTCCAAGTTTTTCTTTTAGCATTAGAAATCCTTTTGGCAAGTTCCACCCCAATTTGAAGACTCAATCATTTCCTTTTAGAACTTCATAGAGTGATTTTGCTACGATCTCAAACCGGAGAATGAAAATCTGGCAAAATCCAGCCATTCCCAAACATGTTCTTAACTGTTTCTTAGTGTGAGGGAGCTGGAGTGCCAGGATGGTCTCTTCATTTCTGGGCTGGGGTCCTTGTTCCAGGAGGGAACGTGTATCTTAAGTATTTAAGCTTTTGAACAGAAATGTGGGCCTCATGGGGAGATCCTGATATCCTTGATTTTCAAAAAAATTAAAGGCCTGAATTGCATTTTTTCCCCAGAATCTTCCCTAATAGGGCTGAAAATTAATAGGCCATCCACATATTGCAGGAGAGACCCATTTGTTTACTGCAGTTCCCTTAATTATGTTGCCAATGCATTCCCAGTGGGATGGGGTCTCTCCCTAAAGCCTTGGGGAAGAACACTCCAGGTAAACTAAGAACTAGCATGAGAATCTGAAATAGTCAGTCTATTCAAATGCAAAAAATACTGGGAGTCTCCATTTTTCTTTTAGGTATAAAGTCATATAGTAGAAAGTTTCCTTTAAGTCTAATATCATGCACCAATTAGCATCTTCAGAAACTTGGGTCAATATAGTGGAAGGATTAAGAACTATTTAGGTAGACTGGTGCTGCTGCCTCATTAACTGTCTCAGATCCTGAACAAATCTATATTCCCTATTTGGTTTGTTTACAGGCAGGATGGGGGTGTTAAATGGGGACTGACAGGGTTGTAGTCATCTAGACTTTAGAAATGTCACTATCAGGGGCTGTATGCCCCGTTGTGCTTCAGGTCTCAAAGGATATTGTTTTTTCCATAAGTAATCAACATCGGGTTTCAAACTAATCTGGACTGGGGGTACATCGACAGCTCTCAGGAACTTCCATGCCCGAAAATGAAGAGTTTCCTTGAGAAGTAATGTGTAATGGAAGGGAGATCTATTTTTTAAGCTTTTTTTCTTCTTCTCCAAAATAATGGTTTAAAAATTTTTTAATCTTATTTTTTCAATACGTTATTGGGGTACAAGTGGTATTTGGTTACAGGAGTAAGTTCTTTAGTGGTGATTTGTGAGATCCTGTCACACCTATCACCCAAGCAATAGACATCGCACTGTATTTGTTGTCCTTTATCCCTCGCCCCCTCCCACTCTTCTCCCCAAGTCCCCAAAGTCCAGTGTATCATTCTTATGCCTTTGCATTCTAATAGATCAGTTCCCATATATCAGTGAGAACATACCAAATTTGGTTTTCCATTCCTGAGCTACTTCACTTAGAATAATAGTCTCCAATCTCATCCAGGTCATTGTAAATGCTGTTAATTCATTCTTTTCATGGCTGAGTAGTATTCCATCGTATGTATATACCACAGTTTCTTTATCCACTCGTTGACTGATGGACATTTGGGTTGGGTCCATGATTTTGTAAAGTAGTATTGTAAGATAAAGAACCATCTTCAGGCCAGTTTTCTTGGTCTTTCAATTTGTATCGGACACAGATATTGTTGCAGTAAAAATGGGTTTATCTTTAAGCTGTCTAACCTGAATTTGCTCCAGTTGCCTAAAAGTCACCCTATCTGCAAGTCCTTTGGGGTTCTTGCCACTGTACCCATATCTAACAAGGATTTCCATAGAAGCTTTTCTAGGTCTAGCAAGAGCCCAGTTATTTTCCCTTTCAAATTTCCATCTCCCCTTTCCCCAAGAATGGTCTACAGAGGAGTCACCACCAATTTCCTCAAAGAGAGTATAAGTACAGTTGTTGGGGTGTGACAAAGTGAATTATGAAATATGAGTGGGCAGTGGAGTGATGACCGACTCCACCGTAAAATACATGAGGAGAGATGAAAATAAAGTGGCAGGATTCAAAGTCTGAATTCCACAAAAAGTGAAAAAAGTGTTACGGCTTTGGACAAAAGAGGAATGACAAAGATGACAAGAAAAGATGTTGACACAGACCAAGATTCCTCTAGGTTGGAACTCTAACCCACAACCCTACAGGGATGCCAAAGAACCCAGAGCATTCGAGTTGCAGCCAACAAGCGTCCCACACCAAATGCTGAAAACCCCAGAGCACCCAGTGGGTGGCCAACAGTGAATGTGGGACTCTGACCCACAATCCCCCCCTACAATGGGACTTTCACCCATAACCCTAGAGGGAACAAGGTGTCTCTGATATCCCAGAGTCAGCACAGCAGGGGACCGCTTAAAATAAGAAAGGATAACGTTCAAAACAAACAAGAAAATATAAAATGGATACAATTGCCTAAATAGCCAAAGCAAATTCTATGAAATCAACAACAAAGTAAGTGTAAGCATGCATTTTGGCACTAAGAGCGGAAAAGTAAAATGGCTGGTCATGAGAGACTAGAGAGAAAAAGGTCCAAGAGAAGGGGTGACAAAGATGTCACCAGCCAGATATGCTTCTGTCTAGGGTACTCAAATGACGCATGGCAGTGAACTGACTACCAAGCTAGAGGCTCTGTTCCCTTTTCCTGGTTCACTCAATATCGAAGGGGAACAAAGCAGAGACTCACCCATCTATGGAAGCCAAATGGTTCCAAATGGTCTTTAATTTGGGGCCTGGGTGAAGTTTTTCATTAGGTTCCCGTGGCTTGTTCATTGCAAGGAAACATGATGGCTCCAAAAAGAGCCTTCAGGTACAGCCCAGCTCCTCAGTGTTAACAGCCCCACAGAGTTACAGCTCCGCACCTCTGATCTGCACTGAGCCGGCAAAGACCCATCTGTCCTATTTGTTCGTTCATCCCTTCATGGTTGCCGGGAAAGCTGATACAGGTGAACCCCGAAACTGGGGCTTAGCTTGGGAGGGTTCTCTTGGCTTTGCACAGGAAAGAATTCAAGAGTGAGCCAGCAGGGAAAGAAGAGAAATTCATGAGAGCAACAGTGTCCAGGAAATTGGCTGCCCCACAGAGAGAGCAGGGTTACCCCATAGGCAGAGGAGCACCTGTGGATAGCTGGCTAGCTGTATTTATATCCACTGCTAATTATATGCTAAATAGGGGGTGTTTTATTCATAAACTTTCCAGAAAAGGGTGGGGAGTTATTGGAACCATATAATGTTACTTCTAGGCATTTGTAACACCATGGCATTTGTAAACTGTCATGGTGCTGGTGAGAGTGTCTTATAGCAAACGATGTATTATAATTAGACTCGGAATTATAATTAGACTCGGAATTATAATGCATTGCATGCTATAGAAATTTCATGCTATAGAAATGTATTTGCATGCAAAGAAACTCGTGAACCAATTTCTTTGCTACATCCTACTCTGATCAGCACGGTCCTGAAAACAAGTCCTATTCATTTCCTTCCTCAAAAGAAAAGGTATTTGACAAAGGAAGGAGATCCCACTTCCAACTGAGGTCACTCTCAGACAGTACAGTTTAGCTGGGATCCTAAAGGTAAAGCAGTATTTTTCCAGGGAGCTGGAGGAGAAGCACAGCTCAGAGGAACGAAACAGCCCATGAAAAGTTATTGTATTCGGAAAACTCTCTGAACTTGCGTGTGAATGGGGCAGGAGTCCTTAAAAAAAGAGTTGTTATGAACACTGACGACTGTTCGATAGATGCATTTGACAGCAGTAACTTAAGCATATCCTGTGAATAACCCTACATGGCAGACACACCTGAACGTGTGTTTGGAGTTCTAAGCTAAAGAATCCAGAAGTGGCCAGCCTAGAGATTTATTCCTTATTAGTGAGAAACATTGGAACCCCTGTACTGCGGAGTTTCACAGGAAGTACAGGGGACTGAGGCCTTTGTTTCTAAGTTAAATTCATGTTGCCAAGGGGGGTTCGTTAGAGGGAGGGTGCTAAGTGAAAATGTTATAATACCTGATGCTTTTTGCAAGCAGTAGTGGTTCTTTTGTCCAGCCAGCCACCACGGGACTGCTCTGCATGTAAGTTTCCCACTAATAAAACCCTGTGTCTTAATTTATTGGCTCTGGGTCTCCTCTTCAACTTTTTAAACCCAGTGCCTTTTCTATTAAAGTTAACAGGGATCTGGACATGACAGTGACTCACTGTGGCATTCTGGGGGAAGGAGAACTGCACAGAGCAGGGAAGAAGGCCATCTTGAGGACGGCAGTAGGTGCTGGTTCTGAATTCCCTTATGTTCATTGCAGCTTAGAGTAGAAAAGGTTTACAAAACCTTAAGGCTGTAACCAAGCAGTCAGTAACAGCTGAGTACAGATGATCAGACCTATAACCAGGAGCTCTCCTGCAGAACCGGGAGGTCTTCAAGTACATCCAGTGAGGGTCGAGCTATGGGCAAATTTCCAAATTGTCCTTCAGAGCCAGAGAGGCAGCGCTGATTCTGTGTTAGAGATCAAATGCACATTTGTCTGTATCTGACTGCACAGAGGATGTGAGAGACCCACTGCACTCCTTTCTACTTCCTCTCATTTCTGTTTGTTCCCTGAGATCTGGCATCCACCCTTCTGTGCACAGCAGGTGGATTCCATCTCCCATATCACAGTTATCTCCAGGGTTCCTTTGTATTCTGGCTTCTGATTGGGTTCAACCTATGGGAGGCACCAGCTGGAGTCAGAGCGTAGAAACCAGAGTGATGCTTCCTGCCAGCTGAGGTGGCTCCTAACCCTAAGATGACAGCACTTCCAGCCTAGGATGATAGCTTCCCATTCCTGCTAGCCTCTGGATGCTTCACCACCCCTTACGAGTCCTCTCAACTCTATCCAAACCTCCATAACCTATCCTTCTGTTCCACTTTCACAAAAAGTCCTTTGAGTGTGTCATTTGTTTCCCTCAAGGACCATGACTGATCTCACTTCCCTAGGATACATACATTGTCACAACATTTCTATCCACAGGATATCACAAAACACCTAGATCGTATCAGCAATGAACAGGACCTCAGACATGCATCCCCAGGTATAACCCCCTCATTTTGCATTTGTGGGAACAAGAGCCCGATGGCAGGAGCCTATATCATAGCTAACTTGTGCTGAAATAAGAGAAAGCTTTTATCCCAGAGCATTTTTCACATCACACTATTTGTCTGCCTTAATTTAAGTAAAAGTAATAGTTTTTTGGTATTCAATTACCTCTTGCAAAACTAAAAAGAAAACATTTTCATCATAGCAGAACGGCCTTACATAACCAAGAGATTCAATAAGCTGCTATTAAGCCTAACATGTACTGAAGATAATAGTAATTTATGTTGTGCCATATTTTCTTGTTTGCACTGGAGTTTGGTGTGTTTATAGAATAGAAAATTCCTTTTACATATTCTATGTCTGTTCAGCCAGCCTTTCTTGCCTGTGAAGCTTAAGAGGGCATCTATTATTAGAAACAGTCACCATTCGCTAGAGAGAGAAAGTAGGAGGATCCTGCTCGGACCCCGCACCTGCCTGTAAGGAGCCTTGGTGCTTGAGGAGGATTCAAGAGCTTTCTCACACATTTCTGTCAAAATGAACATCGTGATGGTCTGCCCAGATCCTGGTGAGCCTTCTTCAATGCCCCTTCATTTGTGAAGTGATCCTGTGTCCTGGACCATGGGTCATTTGCTGGGGATGGGAGGCACTGGACTCAAGTTAGCCAATCGCAGGAATCTGGACATAGAACTGGGAGACTGCTGAAGGTAGAGGCGAAGAAAGAGGCTGAGGGTCCAAAACCACGTGGTCAGACAATGCTGGAGCCACGGTGACTGTTCTCCATGCTGTGGGCTGGAGAATGGAGCAATAAAACCACGAAGAGCAGTAACGTGGTCTCTGCCAGCAACAGTTCCTGCATGCACTTGTCCACCTTCCTGCCCTGGGATTATGATACATATCCCATTTCTGCTTTTATTTTGCTTAAAGCATACATCGGTCCCTGTTACTTTTATTTTTTATTTTTTGAGATGGAGTCTCGCTGTCACCCAGGCTGGAGTGCAATGGTGTGAATGCAGCTCACTGCAATCTCCGCCTCCCAGGTTCAAGTGATTCTCTTGCCTCAGCCTCCTGAGTAGCTGGGATTACAGGCACGTGCCACCATGCCCAGCTAATTTTTATATTGTTAGTAGAGATGGGGTTTCACCATGGTAGCCAGGCTGGTCTTGAACTCCTGACCTCATCATCTGCCTGCCTCAGCCTCTCAATGTGCTGGGATTACAGGCATGAACCACCATGGCTGGCCCTGTTACTTTTTTAAATACAGTCTCACACCCTGAGGAGTTTCCAGTCAACTATAAAGAGAGAGAGTTTCCTCAAGAGACAAATTCAGAAGTTCCAAGCTGAAAGCAGATTCGTAATCTGTCCTGTGGGTCATGACACCCTGAGGAACATGGTTTCTTTACATTCTTTTCTTGAGCATGAGGTGGCTCAAAGAAAACACCATGTCACCCAAACAAAGGGAGAGTTTCCTGTAATAAAAAATTATACACACATACACACATGTATTTTATCATCATGATAGGGACCAGAGAGGTTAAGCGGCAAATAAATGAAATAAATGATTACCATGTATCAAGGACCTACTATGTGTCAGTCACTTCTAACAATTTTCATTACTTAATTCCCAGAATTTCAGCAGGTTAATATGTTTACCTACCTTGCCCTTTGCAGATGTGAAAATGAGGTCAGAAGAGGTCAAGAAATATGAAGCTGGCTGTGTGCGGTGCCTAATGCTTGTAATATTAACTCTTTGGGAGGCCAAGGTGGGTAGGTCACAAGGTCAGGAGATTGAGAACATCTTGGCCAGCATGGTGAAACCCCATCTCTACTAAAATACAAAAATTACTTGAGCGTGGTGGCGCGCACCTGTAGTCCCAGCTACTCTTGAGGCTGAGGCAGGAGAATCGCTTGAACCCTGGAGGCGGTGGTTGCAGTGAGCCAAGACAGAGGTAAAGGAGGAAGGCAGGCAGGCAGGCAGGCTGGCTTAGCTAAAACAACAAATACGTGGTAGAGGCTAAACTCGGAGGCAGGACATTCTCTGCACAGGCCTTTGACTCATTGACAGGCCTTCTGCCTTGAGGAACTGACCTGATTATTTCCTCCGTTTTCAGCCCCCGCCAGTTCTTTAGGGCTGGCACCACCCTGATGTCTACACCTGCCAGAAACCCTGCCCGGTGCCGAGTCTGTAGCATGCCAATGTTTCTTCAGCCTTAGTGTGGTTGGAGCCACCTGGAGGACTGACTCAGACATGGACTGTTGGCTCCACTGCCAAAGTGTCTGATGCAGAAGGTCTGGGGTGGACACTGAGGATTGCATTTCTACCAAGCTCCAGGGTCATGCTGATGCTGATGTTCCGGGATCACAGTTTAAGAACTTGGACTAACGCCTTCCTTCATTTGACAGAGTAAGACGCTGAGGTTCAGCAGGTACAAGTGACCTTGCCAAAGCCACACAGTGAGTAAATAAACCTTATAGCCCAGACCTGCAGGCCCTGGTACTCTGTCTTTAACTCTGCTCTGTCCTGCTTTTGTGCCTTTCAAGGGTGATCGCCAAGGTAAACACAAGCCTGGCAGTCAGTTTTTCAGTTCCTTTAGGGAAGAATGATTCAGAACGCTAAAGCGAAGGGGAATGTCTATGTCTTGGTACTTTCACTGAACCTAGAAAAAAACCGTAAAAGAAAAAAATAATTATTCACTACCTAGAGCCATTTCATAGGGAGTGAGGTCCTTCCTATTAAAGAGAAAAAAAAGTAAAAAAAAAAAAAGAAGACCTATTTCATCTCAGTCAGGGAATGAAGGGATGGAGCTTGAGAAATCCGGTTCTTAGGTTTATCCTCAAACCCTTTTCTGCTTGGGCTATACAGCAGCAATTGCCCTTCTTTACTATAAGCTCATTTTACGGATGTGAAAACCAAGGCACAAAGGCTAAATAAACTGTGCAAGGATACACACAGCTAGTAAAGGCCAGAATTCAAACTCAGGCAGTCAGGTTCTTACCTGCTCTGCTTCTGACCATGGTGGCATAGTGTGGCTGTCACTTTGGGTGTCTAATCAACACTTTATGAGAAAAGAAAGCTAATGAATCTCAGCACAGTAAGCAAGGCATGCTTTTCTCAGTGACAATGGTTCTGATTTTGATTTGGGGGTATAGATGGCTTCCTACATAGGTAAAATTACTGAACTCTTAAATATGTCTTTGAATGGCATTTTAGACAGCATTGTAGACTGAAATGCCTGCAGGAGCCAAACAATGTAATTTCGATTAGAGGATGGATATCCAGTCTAAGGAGGGCAATAGCCACATACCTCCATGAAATTTGTGACATGTAGAAATATAAACCCATTGTTTTTAAGATGTCCTAATTTTTTTCTGGTTTCAAATTTATTCTTTTTTAATTGAATAAATGTATTAAATACAAATATATTTTATATTTATACTTATATAAAATATACTTATATAAAGACACCGACTATATATAGACTATATATTCAATTAAATTAATACATATATTGATATTAATTTAATTGAATATATACATATAGTCTCTCTCTCTCTGTCTATATATATATATAGTCAATATTGGCTGGGCGCAGTGGCTCATGCCTATAATCCTAGAACTTTGGGAGGCCAAGGCAGGCAGATCACCTAAGGTCAGGAGTTCAAGACCAGCCTGGCCACATGGTGAAACTCTGCTTCTACTAGAAATACAAAAATTAGCCAAGCGTGGGAGCAGGCGCCTGTAATCCCAGCTTCTTGAGAGGCTGAGGTAGGAGGATAGCTTGAACTCAGGAGGCGGAGGTTGCTGTGAGCCGAGATGATGCCATTGCACTCCAGCCTGCGCAAGAGAGCAAGACTCCATCTCTTGAACAGACGAGATTGGGCGCGTTCAGGGTGGTATGGCAGTAGACAAGACTCCATCTCAAAAAAAAAAAGAATACATATATATATATATATTCTTTTTATTTATATATATATATATTCTTTTATTTATATATATATTCTTATATATTTTACTATATATATAGTAAAACATCATATTATAGACCACAAATATATGTGTGTATATATATATTCAATTAAAAAATATATATAGTCAATATTTTTAATATATATATACACACATATATATTTGTGGCCTATGATATTTTAAAGTATGTGTACATTGTGGAAAGACTAAGTAGAGCTAATTAGCATGCATTATCTCACAAACTAATTTTTTGTGATAAGAACACTTAAAATTTACCCTCTTTGTGCTTTTCAAGAATACAATACAATTTTATTAACTGCAGTCATCATGTTTTACAATATTCTCTTAAAGGTACTCATCTAACTGAAATTTTATATCCATTAACCAGCATCTCCCCTAGCCATCCTCCCCTGCCAGCCCCTAGTAACCACCACTCTACTTTCTACTTTCATGAGTTCAACTTTTTAAGGTTCCACATATAAGTGAAATCGTATTAGACTTTGTGTGTCTGGCTTGTTTCACTGAATACAGTGTCAATCAGGTTAATCCGTGTTATGGCAAATGACAGCAGTTCCTTCTTCATCAATACTGAGTAGTACTCCATTACGTAAATATACCACAGTTTCTTTATCAGACTTAGGTTGATTAACAGACTTAGGTTGATTCCATATCTTTGCTATTGTGAATAATACTGGAATGAACATGGGAGTGCAGAGATTTCTTCTATGTACTGATTTTATTTCCTTGGAATATATAACCAGCAGTGGGATTGCTGGATCATATGGTAGTTTTATTTTTAATTTTTTTCAAGAACCTACACACCATTTTCCATAATGAGTATACTAATTTACACTGTTACCAACAACGTGCAAGAGTTCCCTTTTGACGACATCCTCTCCAACCCTCCTTATTTTTTGTCTTTTTGATGACAGCCATTGTAACAGGTGTGAGGTCCTATTTGGTGGGATTTAAATGTGCATTTCTGTAATGATTTGTGATATTGAGAATTTTTTTCATCTATCTGTGGGCCATTTGCATGTATTGTTGTGATCTATGTGTATTCAGATCCTTTGCCTTTTTTTTTTTTTT
>NW_016107632.1:902678-921607 GCF_001604975.1 Cebus imitator
AGCTCACTGCAACCTTCACCTCCTGAGTTCAAGCAATTCTCCTGCCTCAGCCTCCTGAGTAGCTGGGACTACAGGTGTGTGCCACCACACCTGGCTAATTTTTTGTATTTTTAGTAGAGACGGGATTTCACCGTGTTAGCCAGGATGGTCTCTATCTCCTGACTTCGTGATCCACCTGCCTTGGCCTGCCAAAGTGCTGGGACTACAGGCATGAGCCACTGTGCCCAGGCTTTTGCCTGTTTTTCAATCTGGTCATTTGTATTCTTGCTGTTGTTTGTGTTCCTTACATAATTTGGAGATTAATCCCTTATCAGATATATGGCTTACAATATTTTCTCCCATTCTCTAGGTTGTAACTTCATTCTGTTGCTTCTTTGTTGTGCCGAAGTTTTTTAGTTTGATGTAATTTCAGTTGTCTATTTCTGCTTTTGAGGTCATATCCAAAAGTTCACTGCTCAGACCAATGTCATGGAGCTTTTCCTCTGTTTTCTCCTAGTAGTTTTACACTTTTAGGTCTTATGTTCAGCCTTTACTCCCCTTTGAGTTGATTTTTGAAAATGGTGTGAGATATGGTCCAATTTTATTATCTTGCATGTAGATATCTAGTTGTCCCAATACCATTTATTAAAGATACTGTCCTTTCCCCATAATGTGTTCTTGGCACCCTTGTTAAAAACCAATTGACAATAACTGCATGGATTTATTTATGTGCTCTCTATTGTATTCCATTGGCCTGTATGTGTGTTTTTGTGCCAGCAACATGCTGATTTGATTACTATAGCTTGGTTTCTTTGTTTGTTTTGAGATGGAGTCTCATTGTGTCACCCAGGCTGGAGTGCAGTGGTGCAATCTTGGCTCACTGCAACCTCTGCCTCCTGGGTTCAAGCAATTATCCTGCCTCATCCTCCCAAGTAGCTGGGATTACAGGTATACGCCACCATGCCCAGCTAATTTTTGTATTTTTAGTAGAAACAGGGTTTTGCCATGTTGGCCATGTTGGCCAGGCTGATCTCAAACCCCTGACCTCAGGTGATCCACCCACCTCAGCCTCCCAAAGTGCTAGAATTACAGGCATGAGCCACCACACCTGGCCAATTACTATGGCTTTGTAGCATATTTGAAGGCAGTTAGTTTGATGCCTCCATCTTTGTTCTTTTTGCTCAAGATTGCTTTTACTACTCAGGGTCTTTTATGGTTCTATACACATTTTAGGAATTTTTCCTATTTCTCTGAATAATGTCATGGAATTTTGATAAGGACTGTATTGAATCTGTAGATTACTTTGGATAGTATAGACATTTTAACAATATTAATTCTCCTAATCCATGAACATAGGCTATCTTTCCATTTATTTGTGTTTTCTTCAATTTCTTTCATCAGTGTCCCTCTAATGGACTGGATACCACACTCAGGGTTATCTGGGTGGTAGGTTTGGAAGCTCGTATTCAAACTACACTCATTTGTATTGTTTCACTTCTTTGTTAATTTGATATTTATTGAACACATATCTAAGTCAGGTATTCTGAGTATAAAACAAATAACAAGGCATTATACTATGGAGTAAAGTAGGTACAGGTTCATAGGCATGTGTTTTATTGTGTTCAGGCTGCTATAACAAAATTCGATCGACTGAGTGGCTTAAAAAGCAGGCATTTATTTCTCACAATTCTAGAGGCTGGACATCCAACATCAAGGTGTGTACAGAATTGGTTCTTAGTGAAGACCCTCTTCCTGGTTTTCAAGTGGCTCTTCCTCATTGTGTCTTCACATGACAGAAGGAGAAAAAGACAGAGAGAAACAAAGAAAAGTGAGCGAGCGAGAGAGAGAGAGCAAGAGAGAGAGCGTGAGAGCGTGCACGTACATGAACTGGAGTCTTCCTTTGCTTATAAGGTCACTAATCTCATCATGAGGGTGCCATCTTTGTGACTTCATCTAATCCTCATTACCTCCCAAAGGCCCCAGCTCAAAATGCCATCACATTTGGAGGTTAAGCCTTCAACATATGAATCTCAGGGGAAGTCTCCCACTATTATTGTGGGAGTCTAAGTCTCTTTTGGGGGAACATAAATGTTCAGTTCATAACAGTATGTGACCTACGCAGTTGCACAGAGCCCTATGCTCAGAAGATCCCTATACATGGTTTAATATTCGGCCATTAGCATCTTAAAAATCTTAATAATTTTGAAACATAGGACCTTACATATATTTTCCCTGTAACCTAAGAATTACGTAGCCAATGTTTGAGTCAAGAAACAAAGATTTTCAACATCAGCATGATAAGAAGTTCCAAAGACTGTTCAAATGCCATCTAGTATAATCACTCACTGAACCTCTGAAACCTCTTTGTAACATTCACAGATGTGGTTGGAACAGCTTTCACGACAGGGAATTTATCTACAATTGCCCATTGTCCCTGAGTGGTAGCAAGAGGTTACCTATGCAAATGATAGTTAAACTTGGACCTTCTATTTAGGGTGCCCAGGTAGATCTGACCTCCGAGTCATCTCTGGATCCAGAGGGCATCCTCACCAAGTCCATTACATTTGGGGTAATATTATTTACTCTGATGTTACCCCAAATGTGATAGACTTCACAATTATAGTTACTGAAACACATATGGGTCATCTGAAAGTATGGAATGGTTCATTTGGAAGCAAATACAAGATGCTTGCAGAAAGTGGAACCAACATATGGATTAATAGTAATGAATTGTTTGGGTACCCGGAGTGATATTTGGTAACTCTCAGAGTGGTATCCTGGATAAATAAAGCCTTTGGAGGCAAATAGAGCTTAGGGAGCTCTGCTACTTACTAACCATGAATGTTTGGCCAATCTATTAATCTTTATAACCTTCTCCATCTATGTGTAAAAAAGGAGTAGTAACACCTACCTGATAAGCTGGTAGCGAGCATAAAATAGTATTAAAGAGAGTATTTAACAGAAGCACTAGAATAGAGGAGGTACTTAAAGAATGTTACTTCTCTCACTTTCTCCTTCAAGAACAGAATAAAAATAGTTTTAGACTATTACAGGAATAATAGATGAGAGTTAGAATCTAGTCTGGGACCTTGGAGATCACCTAGTTCAACCTAAGTGTTTTACAGATGGAGAAACAAAAGCATGTATAATGAAAGTTGGGCATAAGGAAGAATCTTTCAAGTAGGAGGATGCACAATCTCCTCTACAGGTTTTTTCTTTTTTCCTGGAACATAATGTATTTATACATGCAATGACCCTGCCTGAAGGCTGAAAATTAGATCAAATGAATCCTAGATGTCATTGAATAATATATTTTAAAATACCTTGTAAACTAAAAAATTGAAGAATGTAACTTACTTTCTGGAGCATCTGTTATGTAACTGGTATTGTATTTATAGCCTTCACTTGTTTTATTCTAGCAGCATCCCTGTGGGGAGAATATTATTTCTCCAGTTTGCAAATATGAGACAAAAATTAGGTCCAGTGAGAGACAGTAGCTGGCCTAAGGGCACAAAAGGTAGAAAGCAGCAGAGCCAGGATTGGAACTGGGCCTGTCTTGCTCTTGTCTATTTACCGCTGTACCTCTTACTCTTACACAAGTGTAAAGACTTGTTGTTGCTATCTACAAACATTGTGTATATTCATGATCACATATACCAGTGAGCACCTGTCTATCTGACTCCTAACCAAAGTTGTTGTTTGCATGTACATTTAGTGAATGTTAAAATCCTTAGGTGTCAAAGTGAGGCCTTCTTTAGAGGCCTGAGAATGAGTTATTTCGTTACAAATGAAACGGGCAGGCACCAGGCGCCCGGACTTTTATTCATAGCCAATACCCATACCCAAGCTGTTGCACTCCATTGGGCTGTGTACATAGAAGGGATTTCAGATCCGTAGATCAACAGAGGCTCGCCTGACCTGAACACTGAGCAGAAAAGTCAATTACAGAGAAAAACCCAACACTTGGGAATATCTCCTTCTGCGAGTTATCAGACCTCGACACAACTAGAGGGGGTTGTAGTCAAGTTGAAGAGCTTTTACATAAAAAAGGAATCGGCTGGTTAAATCTATTCCCTTTTCATCCCGAGGGATAGAAATGGGGCCATGAGATGGAAGTCACCGAGGGTCAGACTTGCCTTGACATACAGAAGAAATCTTTCTTCATCAGAAGGGTGTGAAGATGGAAAGGGCGGCTTTGTAAGGTAACGAGATCTCTTTCACTGAAAGTATATAAATACAGGTTGTATGAATGTTTTTAGAGGATACTGAAGATGACATTCAAGCGACAGATGGCTGACTGTGTCAAGAAAGGTAACAAATTCTTCTCTTAAATACAAGGACAAGGTTCTGCTGGCATCATAGCCACCAAAGCCAAGAATACCCAAATCTTACCCTCATCCCAGTGACCCCTTCTCTGTGAAATCCTTGAGAAAATTATACCCACAAAGAGCAATGAAAATCAAACTCAAAACCAATATTGTATTATTCACTGGGCCAGTGTGTTTTACCCCAAAGGAGAATATATAGCTGGGTTACAGCAAAATCTCATCTATACGTCCGTTAGGATTTCTATCGTCCTTCAAGTCTCATTGGATTCTCCTATCGCCAGCTCCTTGGCCTGTCGCATTGATCATGAAAACAAAATGCTTGGAAGATATGCATACAAGAAAAAAGGAGACAAAAATCACAAAAGCTGGATATTGAGTGGGATCCAGATGCACAGAGGAAGCATGGAGGGAAAGCCCAAGGGCATTTATGCAATGATTCAATGTATGGAGGCTGTGCACTGGCATTTGTGGTAGGATTTATGATCTTCACTGTCACCCATTATTCTGGTAACTCCTTTGCCTGGGTAGAGAAATTAGCAGGGACAATGGAGAGGAAATTTCCCTTCCCACTTGCATATTCTCCCTCTGGTACTTAGTAATGTATTAGACCATGGAGGGGTGGCCAATGAGCAGGAGCCACTGTGAGCCGAATTTCTGAATCAGCATTCGGAAGGATTTCTAACAGAGCTGCTCCAAAATATAGCAGGCTGCCTATTACAGCACAGCTTCTCTTGCAGCAGGGACAAATTATTTATTAGGTCTACATGCTCCAGGATACCTAGCACAGAACTGGTGGCAGAAAACTGTTGGAAAACTGTTGAATGTGGGCTGAGTACGTCACTACAAAGGAACTCAGAGGCCAGAAGACTGCTTAGAAGGCTCCAGAGGAGCTTCTTGCATGAAATTGATCATTACATGATACAGCCTCTAAATTATCCATATCTAAAAGTCTGTGACTTCAAGTTTGGGGCTCATTTGCTTATTTCAGAGTGGGTCGGATATAGTGCAAACATTTCTCATGGTTAAACCATAAAACTAATCTTTGAAGAACACAGATGTAGCTTTTAGTGATGGGGAAAATTGAGATTCTCAGAATGGCAGACAGAGTCTGGTCTTGGGAGTCAGGGAGTTCAGATTGTGGTTAAAAATTATGTAAAATAATAGCAGATCTATTGTCAAGAAAAACTGCACAGGTTGGTACCTTAAACTGGCAGAGAGTCTATGTGGGAGGCTAAGGGTGAGGCTTCGGCTGGGTTACGTTCATGCCAGAAACAACCGTTTAGATGTTGTTATATTTAACTCTAGAAGACAAGGCTATGGTCACAATTTGGAAATTCCCAAATGATATCTTCCTTGTATTTCTTGGCTTAGTGACCATAAAGGCAGATTCTAAAGCTCACATCCAGTTTTGTAAAGTTCCCTTTAATTTTTACACTCTTCTGTACTTTTCATTCTTTCTTCATTTAATGTGACTCCCAAATTGGTATCACCAACTTGAACCTCTTCTTTGAACTTCAGATTCATCTATCCATTGTGTCCTTGCTGTTTGTACTTGGATGTCTAATGATCAGCTCAAGCGTAGCATGCCCCACACCTGCTCTTCCCACAATCATCTTCATCTTGGAAAATTACAACACTGTCTTTATAGTTGGTCAGGCCAAACCCCCCAAGGTCATTCTTCATTTATTTCTTTTTGCCACCAGCCTAGGTCCAAGCCAAATCTGTTGTGTCTACCTTCAAAGTAGAACCTGAATTTGACCATGTGGGAGATGATGTAACTATTCTCTGACTATCCTTCTCTACGACGCTGCAGCCCCCATCTCACCCAAGACCCCCCAGAGCCCAGGAGTTGGATGGCGACACCCTCAGCCCTCATAATAGATCGCAGGGAGGGGGCACCCTCTATGTCCTCATCTCTGCCCCTTGTGTCTCTCTCACACTCACACATCTGCCCCTCAAGCATTTCAGCGTGGGGACTGGATTGCTCCTTACACCCCAGGGGGCTGACCCCATCCAGCCCAGGGCATTTTAGGGAAAAAAAAATGAAACGTGGGGGGCTTCTCATCTCCCCAAGATCCTCTTCTGTTCAGCCAGATATTTCCCATATAAATGTTTGGATCTGCCTGTTTATTTTGGTGGGTGGTCTTTCCTCCATCCCCCACCATCCATCCCTCCTTCTCAGTCTCTGCCCCTTGGCCTCCAGCCCCTAGGAGACTAACTGGGTTGGGGTTCCTTGGGGTTTCCCTTTCCTCCCTCTTTCTGTTTGTTGCTCCAGCTGGCTATATTGCTTTTTAATATTGCACTGAAGGTTTTTTAAATAAAATTTTTTTTAAAAGGAGAAGCAAAAAAAGCCACAGACATTCCACGAAGCACATATCCCTCAGTAAGCAATAAACTTTTGTTACTCTATGCCACAGGGATAACAGGGATCTTTTGTTAGTAGGCTATGGCATAGCCTATCCTGACTGATACAAACCACTTCCCATCACCTCTACTGTGACCATACTATTGAAAGTCTCCCTCATCTTCTGCAGGCATTATTACTGTATCCTTCCTATTTCTACTCCTTCCTGCTGTAGTTTATTCTCAACACCATGGCTGAAGGGATCCTTTAAAAATATAAATTGGACCATACCACTTCTTTACTCCGTATCTTCCAAGGGCTTCTCTTCTCATTCAGAGTAAAGAACAACGTCCTTATACAAGTGTTTACAAGGCCCTACATGATGCTGCCACTCTCACACCCAGCACCACTAGTTTTCAGATCTCAGATCCCACTCATCTCCCCACACCCAGTGAACTGTAGTCACAAGAGCCTCCTTGCTGTTCCCCAGACATGCCAAGTCTGATCACACTCTAAATGTTTGCACTCTCTGTTCCCTTTCCTGATTGCTTTCCCCTCAGCTACCTTCACGGCTCTTCTATCACTTTCCTCTTGTCTGTGCTGTGTTCCTATGTCTTACCAGTTATCCTCAAATACTCCCTCTCCAGCTACTGCTTTAAATTTTTCTCCATAATTTATATTATCATCTGACATACTATACCTTTACTTTACATTTACCATCTATTTTCCTCCATCTAACGTGTAAGCATCATGAGGGCAGACACTGGTTTCATTAAAAGCTACATTACCCAGTGTTTTGACTGGTATCCAGCACATGGGTCAATAAATATTTGCTGAATGAATGAAACAGTGAACTTTTTATAACCATAAAGGATACATACAATAAAAAAGGGGATACAGAAAAGAAAGCATTTCTTTTAAAAAGCAACTTAGTCGTGGTGGAGACAGATATTTACACACAAACACATCTCAAATTTCAAGTTCACATTAATGAATACCATGATGTGAGTGGCGTCTCTGATATATTAAGCTTCTCACTGTGAATTCAATTGGCACCCTGTATAGTTGGCACAATATATTCATTTCTCACTTAAAAATAAAATTCTTTTTAAAAACCCTGTCCCTGTTCTGCTGATAACAATAAAAATCAAGAAAAAGCTGAAATAAAAATTACCATATTTTATATTTCTGTAACACTTTATGGTTTTCAAAGATCTTTTATATGTTTTTGTCTTTCAGCAACTTTATGGGGAAACCTGGGTCCTCGCCATTTACAGATGGGGAAACAGAGGCTTAGAAAGTTGACGTGACTTGCCCAGACTCATCACAGAACAGAAGTAGAAATACTAGAATTATAACTGATTAGAATTCTAATCCTGACACCAGGGCCGATAATCTATTTTATTCTCCAAATTATCTCACTTGACTTAAGGCAGTATGAAGTAAAATCATATAAGTGAAAATTCTTTTCCAATGGTACAAGATATGGCAAATGCTTTTATTATTATTTTTACGACTGCTGTGCTACCATTCATATGGCATATTTTGCAAACTGTGACCTCACCTGGAAATGAAGAGTTTGGACAAAAGCATCTCCTAGAGTCTTTTTCAGTGTGAATAGTCAATGATTTATTTTCCTTTAAGATCCTCTGGCATTACTAAATGGACCTCGACAAGTCTTTCCAGAAAGGATCAAAGAAAGAAAGGGCTGTCAGAGAAAAGAGACAAACACGAGAAAGTTCAGCACCTCCAAAAAAAGTAATTATTTTAGAACAGGAAAAGCCAGCCAACAAAAACACCGTGCTCAAGGGTTTCAAGTGAAACTGTCTTTTCAACCATAGCTTTAATGGAAACTGCTAATGAATCAGAGCACCTGGTAAGGAATGAATAACAACCTCAAAGGGAGTTGGGGCTAGGAGGGAATGCAGAGGCTGATCTAAGAGTCAAACAGGGCGTAGAGGTTGGTTTCATTGTGTTAGGAGGAATAAGTAAGCACACAGTAGGCATCCCATCAGCGCTGGCTGAATGGGTGAATAAATCATGAACACGCTGCTGAATGAGTGAATAAATCATGAGCACAACATGTCTGTGACTTATTCACTCAGTCATCAAGTGCTGATGGGATGCCTACTATGTGCCAGGCATCACGCTCAGAGGAAGTTCATTTTCCGTTTGTGTTAGGAAGTAAGGAAGCACAGGAAACAAGTTAGTCAAAACTCTGTGATATTTCAGTGACTTAAATAATCACTCTTCCTTAAATATTAAAGAACTGGAAAGAACTACATGGGTGGCTGGGTACTGGGGTAAACTGAAAAAGAGGCATTTGTTGGTGGGGGTATACCCTGCCCTGGGTTACTAGGACTGTGGTTATGAAATACCACAATGAGTGGTTTAAACAACAAGTGTATTGTCTCAGTTCTGGAGACTAAAAGTCCACAATCAAGATGTCAGCAGGGTGAGTTCCTTCTGAATGTGTAAAGGAAGTGGCTGCCCAAGGCTTCTTTCTACTTGCTGAGGGATATGTGCTTCATGGAACGTCTGTGGCTCTAATCCGTATTATGTTTACTGCATGACTCAGGCTGGCAAAGCAGCTTCTATCTGAAACATTGCCATCTGCAAAAGAGGCGCTGACCAAAACAAATAACAGGAGCAAGGATAAAAAGTCTCCCAGGGGAGGAGCAGCACAGAGAGAGATCCAGATCGTTAGAGAACAATGACATCACCTCCCACATAATCAAATTCAGGTTCTACTTTGAAGGTAGACACGACAGATTTGGTATGGGTTTGGACCTAGGCTGGTGACAAAAAGAAATACATGAAGAATGACCTTGAGGATGTGGCCCGACCAACTGTAAAGGCAGAGTTGTAATTTTCCAAGATGAAGAGGATTGTGGGAGGAGCAGGTGTGGGGCGTGCTAAGCTTGAGCTGATCATCAGACATTCAAGTACTTCAAATAAAGTTACCTTCTCAAGTATTGGGGGCCAGGATTTCAACATATGAATTTAGGTGAACATAATTCAATCCATAATACATCCTTTCTCATGTACAATCAGCCACCTTTAAGGGTGGCTTGGGTAATTTAGTCCACTTGAGCTAAAATGTAGTGAAAGGCTAGCAATACTAAGGCACTAGGCATATTTTGAGGTGACTGAAACAAAGCTCCTGCCCTGAGCAGTCACTGCCTTCATGTTGTCATCTTGTGTAGTGAGCCTCTCCCTAGAGGCCGGGATCTCCCCAAGCATTAGGCATATGAATATGAATATGAGATGACCCTAACTGTCCAAGAAATATATAGAAACATTACAGAATGTGAAAATGCACCTAACTGAAGGTTGAGACTCCGGTGACAACACTGTTCTGCAGATGACATGCTGAAGGATATGAATCGGAGTTAGCCAGAAGTCACAGGGGACACCTCTGTTTGTCCTCCTTTTTATTAGCTGCCAGTAGGCTGGAGACCCAGGGAAGAGGTGATGCTGTGGCTCTAGTTTAAAGTCAGACACAGGAAGAATCCTCTCTTCCTAAAGGAGGTCTTTCTTTTTCTCTTATGGTTCATCTAATGGATTGGATAAAGCCCACCCACATTGTGGAGGCAATCTGCTTTGTTCCAAGTCTGCTGACTTAAACATTAATCTCATCTAAAAAAAATACCTTCACAGCATGTTTTCTAGATATCTGAGTACTGTGACCTAGCCAAGTTGACACAAAATAATTAACCGTCACACCCTGTTCCCAGTGTGCTAGGGGATACAGAGTTTTCTCAAATGCCTGGATTTTACTCTCAAAATAAACAACAGTACATTCTGCTCCATTCCACTTGGTATCTGCGGGTCTTCCACATTAGCTCACAAATGCCCCGAGTGTTGCTGGGGAGCATCTGCACATGGCAGTTGGTCCTCTGGTCATGAAGACTTCAAGCATGCAGGATGTTGATTACACGTTCTTGGGAGATGTCAGCAGACAAGGTCTCAAAACCCACAGTGATGTCCCCTGTCCTGAGATTCCGAGATGCCTGATGTACAAGGTCTGAGAGCAGAGCGTGATTCTGCTGTGGATGATGAGACTACACTGGTGAGGCATCCTTGGGCTACAGTGCAGGGCTGGTTCACCAATCCAGAACAGCTCCCGGACACTCCTGTGTCGTCCCTCATGGCAGGCCTGTCTCCCCAAGGGCCTGGCACTTTCTTTACTCCATGCCAAGACTGGGATCACTCTCGAGAAACAAATATCACATCCAGTCCATCCCATTTTTCTTCACAGTGGGCAATGCCACCTGGCATTAAATTGATGTGTCTGTCTCCTTCACTAGAATGTAAGGACTCTGAGGGCAATTCTCTGTTTTGTTTGCTGTAATTTCGTAGTAGCTAGAGGAGTATCTGGCACATAGTGTCACTCAGCAAATAATTGTGGAAGGAAGGGAGGAAGGGAGGGAGGGAGGGAGGAAAGAAGGAAAGGCAGGAAGGGAGGGAGGGAAGAAGGAAGGATGGAAGGAAGGAAGGAAGAAGGAAAGAAGGAAGGAAAGAAGGAAGGAAGGAAGGAAGGAAGGAAGGAAGGGAAGGAAGGAAGGAAGAGAGGAAAGAAGGAAGGAAGGAAGGGAGGGAGGGAAGAAGCAAGGAAAGAAGGAAGGAAGGAAGGAAGGAAAGGAGGAAAGAAGGAAAGAAGGAAGGAAGGAAGGAAAGAAGGAAGGAAGGGAGGGAGGGAAGAAGGAAGGAAGGAAGGAAACAAGGAAGGAAGGAAGGGAGGGAGGGAAGGAGGAAGGAAGGAAGGAAAGAAGGAAGGAAGGAAAGAAGGAAGGAAAGAAGGAAAGAAGGAAGGAAGGAAGGGAGAGAGGGAAGAAGGAAGGAAGAAAGGAAGGAAACAAGGAAGGAAGGAAGGGAGGGAGGGAAGAAGGAAGGAAGAAAGGAAGGAAGGAAGGAAAGAAGGAAGAAAGAAAAGGAAGGAAGGGAGGGAGGGAAGAAGGAAGGAAGGAATAAAAGGAAGGAAACAAGGAAGGAAGGGAGGGAGGAAGGAAGGAATAAAAGGAAGGAAAGAAGGAAGGGAGGGAGGGAGGGAAGGAGAGAGGGAGGGAGGAAGGAATAAAAGGAAGGAAACGAGGAAGGAAGGGAGGGAGGAAGGAAAAAAGGAAGGAAGGAAGGAAACAAGGAGGGGAGGGGAGGGGAGAGGGGGGGTGGGAGGGAGGGAAGGGAGGAAAGGGAAATGGAAGAGAGGAACAGAGGAAGAAAGGAAGGGAAAGGGAGGAAATTAGCGAGGAAAGGAGGGAGCAGTGATGCTGAGACCCAGGGCCCCTGCCCCCGACCCTTTTCCTCCCAGTAGTCCTCCTCCTCCTCATGGCCACATCTCCCTGTTACATCTTTTCCTTTCTAACTCCCTCTAGATCATCAGTAGATGATCACAAACCTTAGTATCAGTAATTACATTACTTGTCAATTATTTAACATGAGCCCAGCACCATTCTAAGTGCTTTATAATAAATCCTCATGTCAATCCTATGAGGCCTATGTTAGCATCCCTACTTCATAAAGAAACTGAGGCACAGAGAGATATTAAATTTGCAAGCTTACAGGACTGGGATCACTACTGGAAACAGGAATCTACCCATATAATTATATTATAAATTGTACTGACATGGTAGAAGGATCTTAGAACTCTTAGTTGTTTTACTCTTTCATAGTTAAGACACATGTTTCATAGTAATATTCATTTTTAATATGTTAATTCCTATTCTGTGTCCTGTATTCGACAAGCTATAAATGTACTTAATAGGGAAATGTTGAAAAACTTTTATATATTATTCACAGCGTCTGAACCATGGCTGAGTACACGGGATATATGCTAATAAACAATTGTACTGTGACCCATTGGGGTATTCCTGTCAATTCAGTTCATAAGCCTGTTAGAATGTAAATGTACTCATGCTGAATCCCTGAATCATCTAACCTCATTTATGCTCTGTCCTGCCACTAACATTATCCAACGCTTTCCATTTTATTCAAAAACCAAATCATGAATTCCTTAACATAACATTCCAGTCCTCCTAACCTGCGCCACCTTATTCTCCCTGCCCTGCATTTCATCAGTTTCACAAACTTTCCTGAGACCTCCTGTATCTTCACAACTGTCCTTCTGTTTAGAGTGGTACCTATTCCTAAAAATGAACATTTCCTATTTTTTTTCTCACCTCAATAACTCCTATTTACCCTTCAAAACCCGGTTCAGATATCACTTTCTCCACGCAGTATTTTTTGGCAAACCTACTGCTAGTCCGTCCACTCTAGCTGTGCACCCCTCATCCTAGCACGCAATGTAATGACAGCACATAATATATTACATCTTAACAAAAGAAACATATTCATTCCTGTATCATCAATATCTAAACCAGTACCTGGCATGAGCTATGTATTTATGAAGTTTATTTTTTTGAAATGATTGTACTGCTCCCATCTTCTTAAAAAAAAAAACAAGCTGGTAAAGAATGGCACATAAGATATCCTAATAGCATGCTCAGTAATCAGAACCAATCCGGACGCTTTAGATATGTAGCCATCTGACGCCATGAACTACTGACTGAAAACCAAGCACAAAACATGTCAGACACACTGAGCAGATTTAAAATTTTAAAAACCCGAAAAAGAAATGCTCAAAACCCCCTGGATTCTACTGAGTTAGAGTATAAGACCCAAAATGTATTCCATTGCAAAGGTGAAGTAAGTCCTTTTAAAATGTAGATTTTTACAGGATCTCTTTAAATGGTTGTTTTTCTTGATAACAGAAGTGGTTCCCACCATTTGCACAAAATTGAAAACTATAACAACATATAGAGAAGAAAATTAAGACAATACATTCTACATTTTTAAAAATAATGGCTATGTACATTTTTGTATATTTTTCCAGCCCTTTTCCCTACTGGTATATTAAAAATTAGTGCCAAAATTCAGTGAAAAGTGTTTACCATTCTAATCTTTTCACTTAATAATATATTTTGAGCTATTTTTTCTGGGCCATTAAATATTACTTGAAGACATGATTTTTTATGACAGAATATTATCTGCTCACATTTATTTAGCTGTACTCTCCTTGCTGCGTATTTAGACTGTTTGCTTGTCGTTCTCTTGCTTCTATAATGATGCTATGATTCACATGCTGGAACATAAAGCTTTATCCAACATTAGCCTGCATGACATGGCAGGATAACATCTTCAAGGTTATAATTCTCCTGCCCAGAGATTATGCGGGTATACATTTATGGACTACGTATATTGCCCAGACTCAGTTTGGAGGAGCCTAGACCTGGGGACAAGGATGAACCTGGTCATTGGCCATTTCCAGACATGTCTGACCAAAGGGCAGCCCTCAGCATATATGTGGCAGGGACCCTTGTTCCTGAGAAGAAGAACTTTGCTCCCCAAAGAATATCATTTCCTAGAGAAAATGCCACATGGTTATACAGAAGCTTTATCCTTTAATATTGTTTGAATCTGTGTCCCCACCCAAATCTCATGTTGAAATGTAATCCCAAATGCTGGAGGTGGGGACTGATGGGAGGTTATTGGATTGTAGGTGTGGTTTCTAATGGTTTAGCACCATCTCCCCTTGTTCTGTTCTTTTGATGGAGATCTCACGAAATCTGGTTGTTTAAAAGTACGTAGCACCTCACACTTCTCTTTCTTCTGTTTTGGCCATATAAGATGTGCCTGCTTCCCTTTGTCCCCTTCTGCCATAATTATAAGTTTCCTGAGGCCTCCCCAGAAGCCAAGCATTTGCTGCCTAGGAAAGCAGCAAAAGTAGCCCAGGGCCCTAAATCCAAGGGGAACACTCACTCAAGCCCAGGCAAAGATGGGGTTCATGTCCCAAAGGTCTGATCCAAGGGCAACCTGGTCAATTCAATGTAATAAGCAGCAAGCCACTGGCTTTGAATTCTCCTACGTCCCCACGTTCTAATCCTGGCCTTGGCAGTTGTCGGCTGTTTGATCTTGGGCAAGTATCTCACTACTTAATGTCTCAACTTTCTCGTTTTAAGACAGAAGAAACAATATCTACCTTGACTTACAGCTGTACTATTAGAAGTGCTTTATAAAATAGAACAGTGTTATAGCACATAGTGCACAACCTGCAAATCATAGTGGCAAGAAGAACAGAAACAAAAAAAGAGCAAGGGAAGGAGAAGTGTATTATATCAGGTATGCTGGAAAACGAATTCTGAGACAGATAGGCATATGCAGAAGATTTCTTGGAGAATGATCTCAGGAGCAACGCCTCTGAGAAGTTGAACTGCCTGATACTGCAACAGAGACTTTGGGATAGCCCTTCAGAGTCAGCTTGAATTGAGGCCAGGGAGCCAGGCTCAGCTCCCAAGCAATGACAGGGAGCTAAGGCTTTGGGTGAGGCAGCTTCCCTCAGCCAACTCCTCCAACATCAGGAAGAACAAGTATGTCGGCCCCAAAGAGGGGAGCTGGTTGTCAAACCATTGTGTTCACCGCGAGAAGAAAACCTATCATTGTGAAATGCTTGCTTCTACTGTGTTCCAGACACATCATGACAAAGAAATAAAATACTTTCCCAATTTATTCTGTTCCAGGCACAGTTCCAAGTTAAAATGTTAACTCATTCCCTCCTTAAAACAGTCCTATAAGATAGGCACAGAGCTCTTATTGCTAAGAACACTCACATATTAAAAGATTGACCTAATATCGCCCAGCAGTGCATGTCAGAGGCAGGATTTGAACCCAGGTGGTCTGACTCCAGGGTGTGTAGGACAATAAAAAATAATCTGTGCTGGAGGAACGCCGTTTCACCTGATGTGAGGCGAATTCCTATTACAGGAAGTGTATACATTTTCTATTGCTGCTAAAAAATGACTACAAATTTAGCAGCTTGAGACCACACCCACTTATCTCACAGTTTTGTAGGTCAAGTCTGGTACAGTGTGATTCAGCTGGGGTTCTTCCTGGAGTCTCACAATGCTGAAAGGTGTCAGAAAGGCTTTGTTCCCTCCCGCAACCTCCGGGGAGTGAAACCACTTCCAAGCTCATTCAGGTGACTGGTTGAAGTCAGTTCCTTGTGGGTATCCAACTGGGGTCTCTATTTCCTATCTGGCTGGTGTCTGAGGGGCAGTCTTTGCACCTAGAAGGCAACCACATTTCTTCTCACGTTTTCCGGTTGTTCCCTGCCCAGCAACAGCAGGCTGAGTCCCTATCGTGCTTTAAAGTTTTCTGAATTCTCTTCTTGTTCCTCTATTTCTTACTCCAACCCTTTCTCTGCTATTAAGAGCTCATGTGATGAGATGAGGCCCACTCAGAATTCAGGATAATATCCTATCATAAGTTCCATGAACTTAATTGCAATTGCAGAAGTCCCTTTTGTCATTTACCACAACATATTCATAGGTTCCAAGGAGGAGGGCGTGGACATCTTTGGGGAACTGTCCTTACTACCATGGGCAACTCAAGAAAAGAGGCACTGCCACTGTGTCATCACAGCGAATGTTGACCCTAAGTTTTGTCTTTAACATAGGCAGCCCCCTCCCCATCCATATAACCAGCACCCAATAATGATAAGTGTGGGCACCACAATTCCACCATAGCTATTATTTGGAATCTTCCCCTCTTTTAGTATTTACTCCCTACTTTATAGTTGACATTCTTCAGATTTTGATCTTTCTGTTTTTATCTCCTCTTTCTAATTCTGTCCTTGTCCCTTGGGCTTATTGAGGAACAGGGCTTCCCTGGTCTTCCCTCATGTCGCCTGGAATAACAAGACTGCTTCTGTGGTTGGCCAGGGGACTTCTCCACCTGCTTGACCTCCCCTTTACTTCCCTAAGACCCACACTGCCCAGCCTCTGCCTCCCTCTCCAGCTCCTTCTTGCTCTGTTCCTAACTCCCCTACAGGGCAGAGACCATCTTATTCATATCTGTAGCCACAGATTCTAAAATAGCAGCAGCACAGGGTAAGTAATCAATATAAACTTGTTGAATTTTGAAAGGAAGGAAGCTGAATGAATGGATATACGGATGGACAGAATGGATAGATGGATGGGTGGTTGGGTCGATGGTTGGGTGCATGAATAAGTGAATTGAATGAACACAAGAGCTTCATAACTTATTAGCACTGCCCTTTCCTTAGTGTGATGATTCATGAGGTAGGCCAACAGGGTGAAACCCAAATGTATTTTCCTTTATAGTTTATTTATTAAACAAATATTTACTGAGTGCCTACTATAAATTAGATTCTATAATAGGTTCTTCTGGTGATAAATAAGACATGCTCCTTGATCTGAGTGAAGTTTGCTTTCCATCAGGGAGTGTGGCTATGTACACAGCTGTTTCAGTTTTCTTCCCTCATGTCTTTGGACCCAGCCCTTCCTCATCTACAACTACCTTTATTTCTACCATCATTCCTCTCCTTTTTAAATGACACCCAGCCCCTCAACCTGTGCCAATCATTCTGTAAAGAAGTAAGTTTCCCTACAGTTACACTTTAGAAACGATGTATTAGGAAGATGTTGGGAGCTGGCTAAAAGTCTGTGGACAGGAAAGATGATATACAGTAATTTTAAAGAATTTTGTCATTTTGATTGTATAGTGGTTACTTCTCAGGTCACTGACCCTTAACTCTCATTCTTTCTGACATAGTTAGTCTAATTTTGGCTCCAGTTCCACGATCAGAACTAAGTGAGAGAGACACCATGTCTGTGGCCAGATAAGAGGACTGCGAGCTTTGGGGCCAGAGTGGCTGGGTTTTTGCTATTGTTTCTTTCTACTGGGGCAAAACTCAAATGACAAAAATTAACCATTTTAAAGCGAAGAATTCAGTGGCATTTAGTATCATTCGCAATATTGTGTAACCTCCATCTAGTTCTAAAACAGTTTAATTTCCCTAAAGGAAACCTGATATCCCTTAAGCAGTCACTCCATTGGCCCTCCCCAAAGGCTCTGACAACTACCAGTTTGGTTTCTGTCTCTGAGGATCTTCCTGTATTGGATAGTTCATAAAAATAGAGTCTGTATTAGTCAGTTTTGTGTTGCTAGAAAGGAATATCTCAGGCTAGGTAATTTATTTAAAAAATGAGTTTACTTAGTTCACACTTCTGCAGGCTGTGCAAGCAGCATGGTGCCAGCATCTGCTTCTAGTGAGGCCTCAGGAAGATTTTACTCATAGCAGAAGGTGAAGAGGGAGCCTGCATGTCACATGGCGAGAATGGGAACAGGAGAGAGGAGATGAGATGCCAGGCAGCCTCCTCTTTTTTTTTTTTTTTTTTTTGAGACCGAGTCTCACTCTGCAGCCCAGGCTGGGGTGCAGTGGTGGCATCATGGCTCACTGCAACCCCGACCTTCTAGGTTCAAGCAATCCTTCCATCGCAGACTCTTTGGTAGCTGGTGCACACCACCATGCCTAACTAATTTTTTTCTGGTTTTTTGTAGAGGTGAGGTCTCACTATGTTGTCCAGGCTGGTCTCAAACTCCTGGACTCAAGTGATCCTCCAGCCTTGGCCTCCCACAGTGCTCAGATTTTAGTCATGAGCCACCCTACCCAACCTTCGGGCCACTATAACAACAAACAGCTGCCATGGAAACTAGTAAAATGAGAACTTGCTAATTGCCATGGGGAGGGAACCAAGCTATTTATGAGGGATGTGCCCCCCACAACCCAAACACCTCCCATTAGCTCCTACTTCTAACATTGGGGATCACATTTCAGCATGAGATTTGTAGGGGACAAATATCCAAACCGTATCAGTCATATGACATGTGACATTTTATTTCTGTGTTCTTTCACTTAGCATATTATTTTTGAGGTTCATACATACACATTGTAGAATATATCAGTACCTCATTCCTTTTCATGCCTGAATAGTATTCCATTGGTTGGATATACCACAATTTATCCATTTTTACATTGATGGATGTTTGGGTAATTTCTACCTTTCTGCTATTGTAAGGTATTCTACTCTAACCATGCATGCACATATATTTGTTTAAGTCCCTGTTTTCAGTTATTTGGGGTATATACTTAGGAGTGGAATTATTGGGTCATACAGTAATACTATGTTTAACTTTTTGAGGAACCACCGAACTCTTTTCCACAGAGGTTATAACACTTGATGCTTATACCAGCAATGTACAAGCATTCTAATTTCTTCACATTCTTGCCAACATTAGCTAATTTTTATTTAATTATACTTATCCTAGTGGGTGTGAAGTAGTATCTCATCCCTTACCTGTATTTTCCCTATATTCCATTCTCAGGTTTATTCTTCAGAATTTTTTTTTTTTTTTTTTTT
>NW_016107632.1:921682-925651 GCF_001604975.1 Cebus imitator
CAATTCTCCTGCCTCAGCCTCCCGAGTAGCTGGGACTACAGGTGTGCGCCACCATGCCCAGCTAATTTTTGTATTTTTAGTAGAGACGGGGTTTCACCATGTTGACCAGGATGGTCTCGATTTCTTGACCTCGTCATCCACCCGCCTCGGCCTCCCAAAGTGCTAGGATTACAAGCGTGAGCCACCGCGCCTGGCTATTCTTCAGAATTTTTGCTTCCTTTATGGCAACATAGGTCTTGCCATCTGTAGGAAACCCTGTATTTTTTACACATCCCAGCTGTATTTTTCAGGGGGTGCCTTCTGGGTTTTTACAATACATCAGAAGATTCAAGTTCCAGCCTCTGCCCACAACTTGCTAGCTGCATGATTTTGAGGAAGCTCATTTACCTTGCACAGCCTCAGTTTCCTCATTTGTTTACCATCTGAGGATTGTCCCTTTCTCACAGGGTTGGTGTGAGACTCAAGCAGGCTGTGCACAGTAAATGCTTTGTTGGGCTATTGTTACCATAGGACAGAAGGACTGGGTCTTTTTTGACTGTGTTTGGCTAGCATACTACGTGGTCACAATAGATCATCAAAGAAAATTTAATGAAAAACTATTACTATAATTATCAATTCATTGTTAAAGCTCATGGGAATGGCGTAGAGATGGAGAATTATATTATAGTTTTCTTTAAGCAGAGAAGTTTAACAGATTGAAATATCCATGCTGGAATGCATATAACCTTGGCCTTGCAAGAGGATACCTGCCTCCCACACATGGTATAATCCTGCATCCACTTGCCAGACTCACTAGGGACCCAGTCTCCACAAGGCACATCTTGCTAGCATCTTCCTGGTCATGGTATGAGATAGAAAGGCAGAGCTATTAAGGTATCAACTCATGGGCTGTCCAGGGCCTGGCTTTAAATAGGCAACAAAGGTACCACTCTTTCCATGCATGGGATGCACTTTGTCTTCATCCCCATTAGGGAAAGAGGTTCCCAGCCCCAACTACTCACAACAGGTCCCGATACTCACAGATCATGGTACTTCAGTTTCAGGGTTAACACACTAGGTTTCCACATCATCTATTTTTTTAATGCTTTGAACAGAACCATGTTCTTATTATTATGTAAAATATTTTATCTGTAACTTCTATGCATTTAAAACAGAACAATGGTTCAGAACACATTCATGTCTCCAAAGGGATGTGAGGGAATATTTGTATGATTCAATTACTCAGGCCTGTATGGTTCTTATCATACTCCTCCATTGATTGATTGATTGATTAATAGATAATCAGAAAGTAACTATAAAAATCTTACTATGTTTGGTCTTTATAACATCTCTGTGTGGTTGATGGTATTATTATTCGCATTTTGCAGAAAAGGCACTAATTTGACACGTTCAGAATCCTCATGTGAAACTGGAACCTCATTTCATTCTGACTGCCAGTACCACTAAATGTGACATATGCGTGCATCATGTGGTTATAAAAGAGCACATATATGTCTGCACTTGCACACACACTGTAAATACATTTTTGGTCCATGCTACTAATCAAGATCCAAAAGGAACTTTCCTTAGGACTTGTCAACACTATCATTTACTTTTCATCTGTTTAAATCGCAGAATTGTTCACTTGTCTTTCCCACTTGGATTGATGGGAGAAGCGAGGGCCTTTTCCATAATCCCAGCCTATTAGCAGGCTACAGAAAGGGTTCGCTTTGCCTTTCCCCACTCCTTTTTCTAGAAGCCAAGGGATGTGTAGAGGTGGGAGCCCTGGATCCGACAGTAATGGGCTGTAATTGAGTTCTCAGTTTGTTTTAACTGCCTGGGTCTGATTGCCTGTGAAAATGGTTTGGTTTTATGTTCTTTGTGAGGCTGCGTCAAGCCCCATTTGAAATAACAAGCGCCTTCCTTTCACATGCATCTGCTCAAAGCAGAGATGAGTGGAGGAGGAGGAAGAGGGAGTGGAAGATTCCTAGAGAACATGAAAGAAGGACTATGAGCAATCATGTGCGTAGCTGAATGTGCAGATGGGAGAGATGGTGCTGAAAAACTGCCCTCAGCCTACCTGCATCCTTGGAAGATGACAGGTGGAGTACACATTTGGAATCTTCCAAACTTCTCCTCCATCCAGCGTCTCCTGTGAGGCCTGGTCAGGAAGGCACTGAATGACATCTGACCCATTTCTGTGGACAAGTAAAATAACCTCATGAAGGAGAAGTAGGGGAGGTCAGAGATTAGATTCACTACCCAGGGACACTATAGAACCCACTAGAGAACTTCATACCACCTCATCCTGGCTACTTCTTATAGAAGCAGCTCTCAGAGCTATGATCTCCAATTCAGTAGACATCAGCCACATGTAGCTAATGAGCACCTGAAATGTAGCTGAACTGAAACATAAACCTGCTTTTAGGGTTTAATGTGATAAAAGAATATAAACTATTTCATTAATATTTTACATTGATTCCATGTTGAAGTATTTTGAATATATCTGGTTAAATAACATTATTAAGACTAACTTCACCTGTTTATATTTTTTATTATTTCATTTTCATGCTGCTATAAAGGATTGCCTGAGGCTGGGTAATTCATAAAGAAAAGAGGTCTAATTGACTCACAGTTCAACATGGCTGACAAGGCCTCAGGAACCTTACAATCATGGCAGAAGGTGAAGAGGGAAGCAAGGCATTTTTCTCACGGGGGACAGGAAGAAGTGCTGAGTCAAGGGGGAAAAGTCCCTTATAAAACCATCAGATCTCATGAGAACTCACTATCACAAGAACAGCATGCACGTAACCACCCCCATGATTCAATCACTTCTCACTGGGTCTTTCCCTTGACACGTGGGGTTGATGAGAACTACAATTCAAGATGAGATTTGGGGGGAAACACAGACAAAACATACCGGTATTTTATTGTGACTACTAAAAAATTTACATTTACATGTCTGTCTCACATTATGTTTCTATCGGACTGCTGGTGTAAAGACTTTCCCAAATCCAGCATCCTCCCTTAGGCTGCAGCACAGATAACACAGGCTGAGCATTCTGCGCCATTTCACAGCGTACAACCTGTCACCTGTCTCTCACCTGCTTTGAGAAAGCATACTACACTGAAAAGCAGTGAAAGCTATGTTATCATAGAAGTTACATTAAAACTAATGTTTCAGAAAAGTGAATTTTTCAACACCACATGTTTTTGTTGTTTAATTAAGAGTTAATTCTTTATGAAATGCAGGCATCAGTGAGGCTCCTCCACAGCTGTCGAGATCTAAGTTAATTCTGCCTCAAGGGCTTCTAATCCCATAGCCCATGGAAGTCCCCAATTCCTGCCAGTATCCAAGGTGGTATAGGCAGGCTAGGGGGTTTTTCTTTTCTCTTGTGCTTCTTGGTCCCCGATTTTCTTATCTATCCACCCATCAACAGCGAATAGAATAGTCACCGTCTTGAGTTTGTACCACAAAAAATCTACACACCATGAATTCATGACTTTAGAAGACTTTGGTGAAGATTAATGCAAAGGGGGCTTTCTGGAGAAAAGCTACATCAAGTTTTGCAGACTTCTACCGCTTGGCTGGTGTATCAGTGAGTATTTGCTAGGTCTGCTGCACCAGGGTGCTGGGAGGCGTGAGTTTAGAAATGTACGAGCTATGAAGCCCCCTGCAAATTAGAAGTCACAGAAAGGGTTGGCCAGAATGAAAAATGTTCTATTTCTAGGTTATGCAGAATTGTCAAGTACTTAGCACATGCCCAGTAACGTATTTACAAATTGTGATGCAATACCATTTTGCAAGGTGTCCATCCTGAAAATTAACAGGGAGATAGCATATCATTATAACTAAATGATGACTAGGTATAATCACACTGCAGAGGGAAAATATTCTCAGAAACTTCAGCTTTCAGGACTATTGACTTAGGAGAATCATAGGCAGCCAGGTCTATACTCTCAGAGATGCAGAAATGGAGGAGGGGGAGG
>NW_016107632.1:926086-1043646 GCF_001604975.1 Cebus imitator
TTGTGATGTAGTCGCACCCTGTTGCCCAGCCTATAGTACAATGGCACAATCTCTGCTCACTGCAATCACCACCTCATGAGTTGAAGCAATTATCTTGCCTCAGCCTCCTGCGTAGCTGGGATTACAGGTGCCTGTCAACACGTCCAGCTAATTTTTTTATTTTTTGTAGAGACAGAGTTTCGCCACCTTGACCAGGCTGGTCTTCAACTCCTGACCTCAAGTGATCTGCCCACCTCGGCTTCCTAATGTGCTGGGATTACATGTGTGAGCCACAGTGCCCAGCCTGGTGCTTTAATCAATCAGGATATTTAATTCTAGATGCTGAAACAACCCCAAAATAAATCTCAGTGGTTCAATACAACAGGAGTTTATTTCTCTGTCCTTCACAGTCCTGGAAATGTCAAATGGCTCAGGTGGGCAGCTCTGCATTGAGCATTTATTTGGAAATCCAGCTTCCTTGTGTCACATGGCTCTGCTAACTTAGAATCCCGCACCTCCAGCCACAGGGACACGGGAAGAGCAGTGTTCATGCACTAAAGAAACGCACCATGCCTTATCTTCCCTCCTCCTCTCTTTCATTTCTTTTTTTTCTCCCTCCTTTCCTCCTTGTTTTCTTTCTTGTCTCCTCCAACCTTTTTTTTACCCCCAAGGAAGACTTACTGAGTGTGCTGGCAGACATAGTGCTATAGGAGAGGATGGTGAGTGGGAAGAATAATAACCTTGGTGGAAATTGGAAGCGGAGCCAGTCCAGCACAGTGTCTTCTTTGGGGTAGGAGATGGGGAGGGCCAGCATGTTTCCCTCCCACCTCAACAGATGGCCACCATGAGGGGCTGTGGAAGGATTTTCAGGTTTTAATTGAATTCACATTGGATCACACCACATTAGAACAGAAATGAACATTCAAAATCAGCTCATTCAACTACTCATTTTATGTGAGAAGATGTTGTGTCAGAGAGACGAGGCAGCTGCTGATGGCACCAGATCTCAGGCCCCGCTTGGCAGAGTGTGGAGCTCCTCAGCAGCCTTCCCTCAGTAGGGTCCTTTTTGTGGCCCTCGCCCTCACTTGGAGAGAGTTATGGCCACAGCATTCTGCACACCTGCTGTTTTTAATGTCACCTTTCCAGTAGTTAGCACTGAGTTCTCCACATGACAACCTTCTGGCAACCCCAGATGTATCTCAGTTTATTATGTACTCCTAAGAATGGCTTCATGAGCCCTTAATTGCTGTAGTGAAGACTCAGAGATGCTTGATATTCCAACTTGAAACACAGTCAGAGCTGCAAGAAATAGGGTGGGTGGAATTCAAAGGGAGGACCTGACAATACAAAGGTTGCGATTCCCCAGGAGAGCATATTCTGCCTTCCCCATCCATGCTGATGTCCTTGGTTTCTTTCCTTCCCTTTGTACCAGCACCCCTCTTTCTTTGCTTTTTCTTATTTCCCCTAGTGCTGAAGGAACAAAGCTAATATTTACTGAATAGCTACTGTGTGCTGGGTACAAGTCTATAATCATCACAACATTCCTCTGAGGTAGATATCATTGTCCCCATTTGGAAGGCGAAGAAACTGAGGCTCAGAATGCATATCTGCCGGATGTCACACAGCCAGTAAACAGAAAAACTGGACCTCAAAAAATTCTAGGCAGTCTGAATCCAGTGGCAATGCTAATTCTATCACTTAACTCCACCATTCCATTTCTCCATTTTACTAAAGCCATCTCTGGCTGTTAATTTTAATACCTACATTTTCTTTACTCTCTCTCTTAGTCCAAGAAGCCCTGGGCTTCTTGCTTCATAGAAAGGGAAGCCACAAGACAAAGAGGGAAGCAGCTTTCATTTTCCCCCTGAATTATCTTTTGTAAAAATATTACCGTAAAATTTTTTTTTATTAGTTGATTTCCTATCTCCATATTCAGGATTTTGTCTGTTGTGCCCAGCAACCTGTGAACTGAATAAGCAGAAGAGAGGGCTTTATTAAAATGATTTTCACTGTGTGCTTCTGTTCACTGTGCTAAATCAGGGCCTTCGGCAGTCTAAGGACAGTCCTGAAGGCAAAAGTCTCCAGAAAGAAAAAGGCACTTAAAGCCCCAATAGCACCTCCACCACCTTCCTGGGCTCCTGCATCCTGAATGCCTACCTCCAGCTGCAACTGGCTTGGCCACTCTTTACCATGCATGTTACATTCTTGCTGATATGACTCTTCATCTTTTGTCTCAAAGCCTGAGATGCCCAGTGCCACCTCCTCTGGTATATCCTCTGCTTCATCTTCCAGATCCACCTTACAAGTCACCACATGCTATAAGTCTTCTCTGATCTCGCTTAGCAAGACCTTTTTCTATACCTGCCACTTGTTGTCCAATTACCCCCTTTTGATCCCCTGTATTATAATAGTGATACATGCTTCTTATCACCCCTAGCAGAGTTTGACAGAGAAACAGGCATTACGGCAATTACATGGGATTTGGAGGCAGAGAGAATTGGGTTCATATGTTGGTTCTTCCACTGACCAGCTCTGTGATCCTAGACAAGTTATATTAACTCTCCAAGCCTCAGCTCCTTCATCTCTAACATTAAGGTAATAATATCTCCATCACCGGTATTATGGGGGCTACAGTAAGATGAGGTAGGAAAGACTTTACAGTGTCTGGCACATAGGCAGCTAGTAAATAACAGATATCATTTACCTTTGTTACAAAATAAACGTGGGTTTGAATCCCAGCTCAATCCCTTACTAATCATTTGACTTTAGGTTCTTTCCTTGAGCCTCAGTTTATTCATCCTTAGAATAGGGATAATAACACTTCTCTGATAGGGTCGGGATTAAAGATGTCATATGTAAAACGCATTGCACAGTGCCCAAAATGAGATGTCAGCATTTATTAAAAGTTCAGTGAAGAAGTTGCTAAATTAATAAATGGACACAGTGAGGGTTAGGGCTAGGGACACAGAAAAGATCAAATTAGAGATAATTTTGGATTATTCAGAGACTTACTCATATAACCAAATACCACCTGTACCCCAATAACTTATGCAAAAATAAAATTTAAAAAACAACAAAACCAGCTGGATGGATAAAGCAAATGTGGTACATCTACACAATGGGATACTATTCAGCCATAAACAGAACAACCACCTGTCATTTGCAACAACATGGATGGAAATGGAGGTCATTATGTTACGTGAACTATGCCAGGCACAGAAAGACAAACATCACATGTCCTCACTTATTTGGGGGATCCAAAAATCAAAACAACTGAACTCATGGAGATAGAGAGTAGAAGGATGGGAGGGGCAGTGGGAAGCTGGAGGGAGATGGGGTGGTTAACAGGTACAAAAAGAATTCGAAAGAACCAATAAGACCTAGTATTTAATAGCACAACAGGGTGACTATAGTCAATAATAATTTAGTTGTACCTTTTAAAACAGCTGTAAGAGCACAATCAGATTGTTTGCAACATAAAGGGTAAATGCTTGAGAGGATGGATCCCTCATTCTCCATAGTGTGCTTATTACACATTGCACGTCTGTGTCAAAACATCTCAGGTACCCGATAAATAAATAGATATATTTATCTACCTACCATGTACCTTCAAAAATTACAAATAAAAAAAATGGAAAGCCCTGGGGGAAAAAAACAAAGACTACATGACCACTTACTGAAGCTCTTACAGGAAAATTAAAGCACAATAATTGTAAGAGCCATTTAGTGAGCACCTCCTAAATGCAAATATTTTACAATGGTATCTCATAGCCTTATGCAGCAATCATTATTACCCTTAACAAAGCTCTAATTTAGATTCAAGCTTCTCACAGCTTCGTGATATCACCACTCACCAGCTGGGGGAATTCAGTTTTTGTTGAGAGTCAGGATGATGTTTGTCCAAGTAATGGAAAAGCAGCTAAAACTAGCTTAAGCCAAAGGGGAACTTTTGGTTCATGTAGCTTGGGAAAATATATAACTCTCTGGGAATTGAAAGAACTCTCAAAACCCTATGTTCTCCAGAAGCCCCAACTCTACCCACCCAAATTCCATCTGTTAAAATTTGCACATAATTCAAGTGCCAAATTAAATGCTGTTTCTCTTCCTTCTTTCATTTTCCTTCCCATGAAACACTGACTGCTCTATCCTCAAATCCCCCGAATACTTTGTTCATACATTTTGCCTTATATGATAGGGGTACCTATGTTTGTATTCACATATATGTACAGTATCCTGTCTGTATACGGGGCCAAAAATATTTTCAAATAGGTTAAAATAGCTTGCCAAATACATGGTTAAATGGGTGGATGTAAGTTAAAAATAGATCGAAATGAACAGATGGGTGAATAGATAGGTAAATGGATAGATAATAAATACATTGATAGATGATGGAATTGTAGCTTGATGAATGGATTGAAGGATGGGCAGATTAATGGGTAGAAGGAAGGGTAATTTTACAGATGACAGATTGACCCATGATTTTTGGAACTGGTAGAAATATGGTTGATTGGATAGATGGGCAGAGGTGGGGAGACAAGTGATTCAACCTCTGTATTTAACAGACTTTCCCTTTCAAGTATGTGTAGAAATTTACTTCCCTCTTATATAAATAAAATATACAACTGGAACAATTTTCCTTAGTTTTATTTTTTCATGGTAATACTCTTAGAAGATACCAGAAGAAAGTTTCTATTATATCTTCTTCAGATGAAGTATGAAGAAATGCAAGTAAAGGGTTGGCCCATTGTGATTTTTATATAACACACTGTAATGGGTTCAAGTATCTCACTGAAAAGGAAAAGGAAAAACAGATTTTATGTAGATTTATGGCAGTCTATTAATTTTGAGTTGATTCTGAGGTTCTGAGAGTAACACCACCCACTTTACTAGGGAGGGAAGTAAGAAGCTGGGGGTGAACAGAGCAGAAGATGGACTGGCTCATCACTTTCACTCATGAGGCAAAATGCCACTCCAAGATGCAAATCCTGCTCATTCCCTTTAACCCGCTGTCTGCCTGCACACCTGCTCCTGAGCCAAGCTGCTCTGTCTGCTTTGGAATGAGCAGCAGCAAAGCTGAACTCTGGAGGTAAGTCATGCAGAAACGTGATACAAATTCTTAGCACTAAATGTAGCACCTATGTTCTAGTCTGACTAAACTGGAATAGAGGGGAGCCCCCACTACCTTGGTGTTAGATGTAATGTGGTTCAGATAGGTTAAGGGTTCTTGAGGGCAAACAAATTTAGGTTGGTGTCCAGATTATTTTTCTTACTGAGAGACTTTTGTTTCTGGAAACATGATAAGCCTGGTACTTTCTCCCAGCAGCAGCCCCCCCACCCCCCACCTGCCAACACACACAATCTTTCTGCTGAAACAACTATCGATTGTTGGAGAAAACATTTTGGTATCTTTTTGAACGCTGCTTTGACCTGGAAAGAAGGTCAGTGATACTCATAGTAGGAACCTAGAACCTCAAGTAGAGCACTGAAGCTGCCGAGTGTCTGGAGGCCATTTCTGATCTTTGTGAAACTTAGGTATAAACATTTACAGTTTTATAGATCTCAGAGACAGACAACAAATTCCAGAGTCTGCCCAAGGTAAGGAGTGTCTAGCATAGGCTCTCCCAACAAAACCAAACCCTATAAAGCTTACATTTTCAGCATATGGGAGAATAATTAATAAGTACCCATCTCTTGGAAGACTTCAAAGTTTTCCCATCTCAGAAACTTCTGTGTAAATGTTTCCCATAAGAAGTTATTGACATAAACCAGCCATCATGCAATTTGCAGTCACAATTCACTCTACCCATTGAACATCTAGCTATGAATTCCTTTTAAAAGGGTCCCACTCTTATAGATCCTGTCCCTAGGCATTTGGGAGAAATTTAGGTAAATTTATTCTTGATAAAACCCATCTCGAATTATTTCCAGAGGTAAAGTTGGGGGAAAAAACTGCATATATCAGTAAAGTAAAACACTGGCTTTGTAGCTTTGTATAGGAGAGCTTCCTCTCACTTCCCTCTAGATACCATCTTTCAAAATGTAGGCTCTCCTTTGATTGCAAGATAATGTAGCTTTCTTTGGAGGGAGAAAATATAGTGGAAGGGTAAGTATAAGAACCAGGGGAGGAGGAGGAAAAAAGCAGGGGAAGGAAGAGAAGGGGGAAGAGCAGGAGGGAGAAAAGGAGGATTAAAATGCAGAGTACAGAAAGAAACATAATTTATATGACTGCCGCTCTATTGCTGGACATAAGTGTGTGACCAATTTTGATTAATATACATAAGGCTGAAAAGAATACCTTAACACTCAAATATTTGACTCTATTATTTTTATGTACTTAGAATAATGTCCTAAAATGACAATTGCTGAATTGAATAAACATTTTTATGTATTCTAATTCCCAATGAGATAATTTGCATAAAAGAGCCTTCTGAGCATCAATGAGGTAAAATAAGAATTTGAGGCTTAACTGATAATTCTCAAAGTGGAAGCCAGGATTCTGAGTTGCTAAGCATTACTTGTCATCAGCTATTTTCCATGCTTTCTGTGTCTGGATCACTCCTGCTTATGGGGAACCCCTATGCCTCATTCTGTTACTACACATAGATCAAACTCAAAGAATTTTCTTGGCCCTCATGGTTGTCTAATCCCTCTCACCCTGCCTTACTCATCCCCATGTTACCACTATACTCCATCCTTATTTTTAGCTTTCTACATTGAAACACAAGAAAGATATTTGTGTCTGCTCACTTTTCTAACCCCAGCGTTCAGAACAGATGTGTAGGATGATGGCAGCTCAATGAACATTTGTTAAATAAATAAGTGAATAAAGACTATTTTCCCTGCAACATCATCTTAATGAAAAGGCATCGTGTTGACTTTTCTTTGTTCACTGATTCTTTTAATCACCTAAGAAACATGTGATACACTCCACTTATATCCCATTTTATAGACAGAGATTTTGCAAGACAAGAGAAATTAAAGTGTTCTTAACATGGTGGCTTTTACTTTGTGTGTGTGTATATATATATATATATATATATATATATATATATATATACAATATTAAGTGGAACTTGTGCATGTTATCTTAATTATATTATATAAAAACTATCATAGCAGAGTGAAGTCATGGAGAGAACATGGGATTTGACATCAGGTCCCCTGAATTCCAGCTCCCGTTCTGCTTCCGTCAAACTCTGTGATTTTGGTGGAGTCCACTTTTCTCATCCATAATGTGGGAGCTCTTCCTTGTCTCACCAACTTCATGGGCTTATTGTGAACATGGCGAAGTTAATAAATGTAAAAGTTCTCAGCAAGCTCTAATTTGGCTCTATACAATAGTTCTATACAAATCTGGTTGTACTTTTATAACTATACCCTTAGGGAAACTAATTCTAAAATACCTGAAGTTTCTGGGCTTCCAACATTTATCTTTCTCTGCATATTTCATTTGCCTGACTTTGGTGGACAGGATAATTAATATTAATATCCAGGCTTCATGAATAATGCACCTGAACCAAGACATTTCTCTTCTACCTTTCCCATCTCATACTTCATTGCACAGGCTCAATGAGCCTCAGCCACTAACAAAAACCCTGCAGGAAATGAAGACAAGGTGCATCCTTGGGATGGCAGAACATGTGGCCATCCCGCGCCAGGCACCATCCACTGCCAGAAGGGAGGCTAGGTGCATACATATGCTAGTATGCATTTAATTTCCAAGTGTGGATCTTATTCTTCACAAAAACTCAATTGCATCATTCACCACCTATTGATTCAGTGCCTAGGGCTGGAAACCAGTCTGGTGGAAGCTTCTTTACACACTTGGTCAACAGCTTGTTCACAAGGTAATGGGCCTCAAGGAGGCACATCGAAGATGTTACTGTAAAGCAAAATAGAGGGAAGAGCATGTTCTCCTGATAAATATAATGATGTTACTACAACATTTCTTCAGCAGGCAACAAGATGAGAGGTAGAGGCAAGTTCCTGTGTGGGCAAAATAATTGCCCCATGTCCCTTACCAAAGAAGCACATTCTAATACCATGAAACTGTTAATGCATTACCTTTCATGGAGGGCAGAATTAAGATTGCAAACAGAATAAAGATTTGTAATCAGTTGACTTTGAAATGAATTTAGTTATCCTGAATTATCCAGGTGGGTACAATGCAATCATAAGAGCTAAAAGCAAAGAGAGTGTTAGAGTCTCATGATGTAGAAAAGATTCCACCAGCCATTGCTGGCTTTGACAACGAGGAAGGGGCCCAGAGCCAAGAAATGCAGACAGTCTTAAAAAGCTAGAAATGGGCTGGGCGCAGTGACTCGCGCCTGTAATCCCAGCACTTTGGGTGGCTGAGGCAGGAGGATCACGAGGTCAGGAGGTCAAGATCACCCTAGTCAACATAGGGAAACTCCATCTCTACTAAAAATACAAAAAGTAGCCAGGCATGGTGGCAGGTGCTTGTAATCCCAGCTACTCAGGAGGCTGAGGCAGGAGAATCACTTGAACCTGGGAGGTGGAGGTTGCAGTGACTCGAGATTGTGCCACTGTACTCCAGCGTAGGTGACAGAGCAACACTCTGTCTTGGGGGAAAAAAAGGCTAGAAATGGATTTTCCCCTAGAGCCTCCAGAAAGAAATTAAGCCCTGCCAATATCTAGATTTTATCCCAGTGAGTTTCGTTTCAGACTTCTGACCTAAAAACTGTAAGAGAATAAATGTGTTGTTTAAGCCAATATATTTGTGGTATTTATTACAGGAGCAACAGGAAAAGAATACAGTGTCACAATTCTGAATGTCATCTAGAAGTTTCTGATCAGAGATTCTGGCTTATTGCCCTAAAACCTAGAAAACTAAGATGATGAATCAATCTGGAAGTTAGAAAACAAAAAATACTATCTCTACACTAAAACTGGTGAACTGAAGATCAAAGATTCCTCTCTGAATGTCCATTCGCTCACCTCTGAGAAGGTTGAACATGGGTCTCTAGGGTCCTTATAAATATATAACCAAAATCTCCAGGAAGGTTTTGCTTCTGTGGCTGGTGACTGTTCCTGGTAGGAATGGAACCTCTCATTCAGCTGTGAAAGACTAGACGACAAACCCCAAGACTGCCTTTAGGGACAATGAACAAATATGTGAGGCATTCCAGAACGTTGCAGCATTTGGTATTTATTGCTGCACAACAAACCACCCTAAAACTCATCAGGTCAAAGCAACTAACATTTATTATTCCACAGTTCCTGGGAAACTCTAGGCATGGTTTTATTGGGGGCCTCTTGTTCAAGGTCTCTCTCTAGGCTACTATCAAAGTGTCAGTCAGGGCAGCAGTCATAGCAAGACTTGACTGGGGGAGAATCTGTTTCCAGTTTTACTCATGTGGTTGGTGGGCTTCAGGTTCTCCCTGGCTCCTGGCTGGATATTAGTTCTGAGCCACATGGCCTTTTGATAGAGCAGCTCACAACAGGGTAACTCCCTTCCCTTCAAGTGAGCAAGCCACAGTCTTTATGAGATCCGATATCGGAAGTGACATCTAATCCATCTCCTGCATTCTATTCATCAGAAGAGAATTTCTAAGGCCAGTTCACAATCAGTAGGAGGAGATGACAAAGGCATGAATACCAAGAGGTATGGCCAACCAGGGGTCACACATCTCACTTTCTCTCTATAATATGTAGGATGATGAATCAATGTATATTCCCAACTATTGCAAAGAATAAGGAGTTTGATTCTCAGATGAAGGGGGAAAACCGTATTTTATTACGGCTGGTTTGACCAAAAGTTAGGAGATTAATCATGAGCATAAAGTCATGACTTTGAATCTCTTGTGCACCTGCCACCTTCAGCCTGGCCTGGGACAGCTGAAGATGAAGGATAGGAGAATTTCTGCTGCACTCTCAGTATAGGCTGTCATCATTTCACACCTAGATGATTGCAATAGCTCCTTAATGGCCTATTGCCTTTTAATATTGCCTCTTTCCAACTCATTTTCTACAAAATAGAAAGAATATTTTAAAATAATTATGCTATGCTTCTGTTTAAAATGTTTCAGTGGTTCTCATGCACTTAAGATAAAGCCTAAAGCTCTTACCAGCTAACGAGACTAGCATCATCTGGCAGGTGCCTCTCTCTCCGCCTTGTTCTACATTTCTAGTACTGCTTAACTAGTACTCTCTAACCACTGTCATCTCAAGTCCCTTGAACTTGTCAAATGATTTCTTGCCCCAGGGCCTTTGCACATACTTGCATCAGGTACATGCTTCCTTCAACTCTATTAGGCTAATTTCTACTTAGTTCAAATGCCGTATCTTCAAGTGATGTAATTTGTAATCATACACATGGTTTTCCTGTTCAAAGCCTATGTCATTCATTCGACCCTATGTTTCAGAGGAGAATCATATCTCACATGCTCACCACTATGTATCATTATCTTTACTAAGTGCCTAGCACATAGCACTTGATAAATAACTTGAGTAAATGAAGGGAACCCAAGGGGCCTGAAACTCTGGCTTGGACCACTCACAGCTCCATCTTAGAGGTCTTAGAAGAACTGGATACACAAAGAAAGAAGAACAAGACAGGGAATTTACGTTAAATTTGAGCCAATAACCAACTTCCAAGAATAAGCAACACTGAGCTACATGTAAGATATCTTTTTTACTATACTTGCTGGCTCTAAAAATAGCCTTGAATCAATCAAGCTAAAGGCCTCCCACACCTATTTCTTCCCATTCTTCAATGAAGAAGAATACTGCCCCATTGCTGAGAGCCAAGCTTCTGTAGGCTTCCTAGAGACTTGCTTAGTCTAAGGCAACATCTATGGACCAGGCTATCCCTTGGGAGAAAAGAGAGCAGCCAAAAAGAAAACAAAGAGATAGGTGAGGCTGGGCCATGATTGACTTGTTGAAGGAAGAAAGACAAGAAGGTCATGGGTACCATGTTTTCATGCCCGTGACAGCTCTACCCATCGGGATCATGGTCCTTATAAGACAGCCCAGAATGAGGCTAACCAGATCAGCCTCCTCCTTCCAACTCCTCCTCCTTCATGGTGGAATGATCTGGTCTTGATTCTGCTACATTTTTGGAGGATGAATGATAGGAATTGTACAAGGGATGAATTCGAGCCTCAAACTCCTTTTCCCAGCGATAATGGCAGCTATTGGAATATGAAACTCCTGTGTGTATGAAAAATGGAAGCACCATCCTGAGCATTTTATTCTTTCCCCTTAGATGGCACTTTAAATTCTGAAGAGTAACTTCATATTTAATATCTCCTTTGATCCCTAAAGCACCTCCACAATATAAGCAATAGGCTTAGGTCAATTTTGCATATTTAAAAACATTGCATGAATATCTTTTGAAATAACTCAGTTTTAAATGACACTTCCAAAAGGTATTAGAGGATCTAGTCTTTTAATTAATGTATGCACTATTTGTGTAAACATTGAGTTTGGTTGTCAAAGACAAATCTTTTCCTCAAATATTGTTTCCATTCTTCATCATCTTCCCCTCTTTACTCCCCATTCTCCTTTATCTTTTATTTTGCTGAATGATTCAGTCCTAAGTCTATTAGCTGGAGCAGAAAGGGTAGCATCTGGACCTCTGGAGGAGAAAGCTACAGTAACCTTGAGTCTGGGGTCAAGCATGTGCAGCATAGGGAGGGCCACAGGTGAAGGCTGCCTCCAACAGGGCCCTGGGTCTTTCCAGGGTGATGGGGTGGGGAGCTTGCATAAAGAGGGGTGTTTGAAATGTCAGGGTCTGAAGCATGTAGGGAAATTGTCATGTCAAGGGAGAGTCATCCCAAGTGGATATGGAACCGTCCATACAAAGGGGCAGCTTCCAGAACCCAAGTCGGGGGTTTATTTCTGTGTGGCTGGTGAGGGGTTTGCCCAGTATAGGCAGCCAGAGCCTGAGCAGGAGGAAAAGCATGTCCATGAAGGACAATCTATGGAGGGTGTTTTGGCCCAAGAAGGGCAGGGGCATTCTGGGGAGGAATTAGCTTATAGTGGGGAGTCATGGCAGGAGAAAACGGAGGAGGTGTGACCTGGAAGAGGGTGACTTGTAAGATACCAACGTGTGGGGGCAGCCCTATGCAGGGATGTCTGACCAGCAGGGCGAAGGGGGTATCTACACGATACAGTGTTCCAAGTGAGTGATGGAATGAAGGGGTCATTGGGCCAGGGGAGTGGGTGGCAGCAGGAGCAGGAGATTGCTTCCATATCAGGGGATTGAGCTGATTAGTAAATAATGTAAGGATAGTGGGAACCATTGAAGGAGGGATAGATAAAAATGGAAAGGTAGAAAGTAAGAACAAAAAACATAGTTTTGTATTACAATTGGAGTGAATTCATGGTTTTTAATATAGATAAATGGTGTGAAAAGGAAATCCAAAATGGAACACATCATATCAGAAGTATCTAAAAAGGAACTGGGAGGGTGTGAGGACAGAACCCCAGTCAGGTACCTTCCCAGATGGATTCTGACTTAACTGGGCCAACTTGTAAAACCAGCTGCATTTGATTTTAACTATTTATACTTGACCTCATCACCAACCTCCTGAAGCGAGCTACGCCGAACTAGATTGATCATAAGAGACATCCTAAGTTGTTAACCAGCCATCATCAATCCTGGACTGCGCTAAAACCTTCCAGATGTGTAGATGCACAGTAGCACTTTATTACTTTGTAAACTTGTCTGGACAAAACACAGTTTAGCTCCTTGCTAGATCTGTGTCTCCTGAATTGCAATTCCAGAGACCCCCAATTAAAACATGTTTTCCTCTGTTTTCTGTTCTGCAGTGTTTGTGTTATTATCAGTTGACAAGAGATAGGAATATAAACGTGTGATTCTGAATACATGCATTCCCTGGCTCTGTTCATTGAGAAGATCTGGGAGTAGTGACATCCCAATAGCAATGAACATACCTAGAGCTCACATCTTGGTTTCGGAATAACATTTTCCAGTAAAAGAAGCCAGAGCTCCTTGGGAAATGGATGATTTCAGGGGCAGAGGCAAGGAAAGTAGATGAGCCTGGGTTATCTTGTGACAGAGAGAAATAACGCGTGCATGTTAAAGGGGAACAAAAGCCAATTCGAATGGAGGTCTGCTGAATCAGACATTCAAATTTGTACCGAAGAACGTCTTTGATCTATCTTAATAAAAGAGTTGTGAGGGGAAGGAATAAATTAGGCATTATACAGTTGGAGAGTTCAGTTTCCAATCTATGGAATTCCTGTGGGAAAAGAGGGCCTTAGTGATAGTAACAGTCAACAATTGCTAAGAGCCTTCTATGTTCTAGGTATTATTCTATATTTACTAACTCTGAGCTAATACCTTCTATAACCCTATGGGACAGGTTTTATTAATATGCATATTTCACAGACAAGCCTACATTGCTGGTGGGTAGTAGAGTCAAGGTTTCAAGCCTAGGCAGTTTGATTTCTGGATTCATCATTACTTTATTGGTAATAATAACTACTTTATTAACAGTAGTTAATACTTAGCAAGTATTTACTATGTCTAAGGCATGGCACTAAGTCACTTATTTTGTTTAATGTTTAAATAAGTTCTATCAATTAGGGTTTTCAGATGAGGAAAATCTGACCAATGACACTCAGTTAATAAGGGAAGAAGTAGGGATTCAAACCTGGGCTTATTTGATTCCAAAGCTTGTGTTTTAAGGTACCATACTATTAAGTTGGTGCAAAAGTGATTGCAGTTTTTGCCACTGACAGTAATGGCAAAAACTGCAATCACTTTTGCACCAACCTATGGCTGGTGTATCTGCTATTGGAAAAGTCAGAAATTCTGTAACTCTATCCAGTGCCTTTCACGGTTTCTCACTGCATCTGGATGTCAGACTGTCTGTGCAATGTCGTTAAAAAAATAGATATGAGATTTGATCTTTGTCAGACTCTGTCAACAACTGCCACTTTTAAATGACCCAGCCCTGTGAGTGGTTGGTCAGTTTGTCAATATATTTTTGAGTAACTTTTCCTAGCAGAAAACTGACGTCGAAGGTCTCCCTCACAGCAATGATCACACATGCTCATGTAATCCATCTTTTTCAAAGGCCAAGCTGATTAAAACCTCCCAACAGACAGCTAGGTTGCCTCCCGAATCTCCATCTAATAGGCTTAGAAGTAGCTGTCCTTTGTAGCTTTCACTTAGATGCTGTCAATTATGAAATGAAATGCCTGGGAAGTTAAGACTTGATAAACAATTGTAAATAAGTGAAACTGATGTCAAAGGTAGCTCTTCCTGTCATCTCAGAATTTCAACAGAGGCCCCAAAGTCCTAGATATTATAGTAGGTGATGGGTAGCCTCACATCCTAAAAGGAGGTGCCAGAGCCCCTATTCAGGACTGAATAGGACACAATACAAATAGTTTTACCAGCAGAATCACTTACATCCAGCTTACAAAAATACTGAATTGGAATTATTTGGGCAGAGGACTCTCCAAAGTTTTTTGGAGAGAGTTGTGAGGTGCTGTAGAATCTCTCTTCTCCTTTCCTCCTAACGTGGAGAGAAAGAATTCACCTCTTAATTTTAAACTGGGTAAGAGAGGGTCAATGGGGCCACATGGACAATTTGTCCTGTGCCCCTGTGGGTTGAGGACTGGTGTGAGAGGCTTTCAATGAACTGTAAATTCTGCTGGGTAGAAGACATGCTTTCACTGCTGGTGGATCAGAGGTGTGTATTTTCCCAGCCCAGGTATGAGCTACAACTGAGAGAGCTTGGCTGAAGCATCTTTGAAGTTTCTGTGCTTGAGGGTGCCTGGAGGCACCCAGTCAGAGGATAGACCACCAGAGGCCCAGTGGCTGATGGGAAACAAGAGGCTGCCTTCAGAGAATGCACTGATATCAGAAAAGGAATTTCCCTGCTAGAACCTCCCAAGAAAAACACACAAAATTGGTCCAAGAAAGAAGTCACCTCAACACCAACTTCCAACAGTGCCACCCACATAAAAAGATGCTTTTCTCCTCTGAGTCCCTCTTCATCTGGGCTGACCCTGAAGGAGAAACAAGAAGTGGGTTTCCAGCGGGGTAGAAGGTAATCAAGAGAGAGATAAGGAGCCAACCACATTTTCCATCTTCATTGAGGGACAGCTTCAAGCTGCTGGGGGGGAATATGCTTAAATCTGAATTATGTTTGACTTTGCACTGCATTATTAGTTTGAACCATGTAAAACCATCATTTACATAGATCAAAAATATCAGAAGTATTGGCAATTTCTTACGGTTCTACTTAAAACACTAGATTGGATTGGATAGTTTACTTACCACAGTAAAATTGTTCTTGAGAACAAAAAGAACTCAAAGGGCCATGGTACCTGCATGAGACTTTCCTCCAGGGTCACAATAAGAATGAGCCCACAGAGAAGGGTTGGAGACCAGTGGGAGAAAAAGTTAAGCTGTGTTACAGTTGCTCCCTGTCAAATCCAGTTCATTCCATTTAATGGTAAACATATATGATATATTTTCCCATTGGAAAAAAATAAAGCCTTGTTATATTCATGAGCTAATGTCTTTTGCAAATAGTGTTTCTTTAATAAATTGGTTAATACTGATTGAGAAAGTACACTGTTTGAGGCCCCAAGAATATATACTAAAGTGAAGACATATATGTAGAGAATAGAGTATAAATAATATAAAGACTACAATATATTCTAAAGTGAAGACTAAAGTGAAAAAGAATACAAAGTTCTATCTTGATATTCTCTCTGGGGATTTAGAAGGTAGGCGGCCACCAGGAAGCAAAACTACAAATAAACAAATGCATTTCAAGGTGTGATGAGCGCTATGAAGAAAACAAATGGTGCCTTCTGACAAAAATTATCTGGGATGTGGTGGTCGGGGAAGGTCTGCCTAGGAGGTGACCTGTGAACTGAGACAGGAAAGAAGAAGGAATCAACCATTCAATAATAAGAATTCAATCATAAATGTTATCCCAGGCAGAGCGACTAGCAAGTACAAAAGCACCAGGCAGGCGTGAAGGACCGAAAGGAGACAGATACCAAGGGCGATAATCAAGATCTTCCCTGTGACCTTGACCTGCTGGAAGGCTGAACCATCTCTCCTTCTTGCCACTTTCCCCAGTCCCCAGATTGGCACAGCCTAGGTGCACCAGTCAGTTATATTGAATGAACCTCATTTGTTCTGTTTGAAGAAATCCTGCCCAGACTTCAGATCCAATCTAACTTGAGAGCAAATTTTACAACAAGACAGAGTTTGGATACTAAGAAGGTATGCAGATTAGTGCAAGCCCAACCCCTTACTCAAAGCCCAGGTTCTTCTGGCTGTGAATGAGTACGTGACCTTTAAGTAAAAAGGAAAGTGACAGAAAGAGGAGATGAAGTAAGACAAAGGGACATTCTCAGTAATAAAGGGACTCAGAAGCATGATCAACAATAATTTTTTTTCTTGCGACAGGGTCTCACTCTGTCACCCAGGCTGGAGTGCATTGGGGTGATCTCGGCTCATTACAACCCCCACCTCCCAGGTTCAAACCATTCTCTTGCCTCAGCCTCCTGAGTAGCTGGGGCTACAAGCACACACCACCACACCTGGCAAATTCTTGTATTTTTTTTAGTAGAGACAGGGTTTGACATGTTGGCCAGGCTGGTCTCGAATTCCTGACCTCAAATGATCTGCTTGTGGCCTCCCAAAGTTCTGGGATTACACGCGTGAGCCACTGCACCCAGCCAACAATAACTTTTGACCCTCCATGTTAATATGGACCTTCTCCCTCAATCACTTAGAACTGCTATGGAAAGTAGATGCTACCCACCTCTTATTAAAAGAAAACAGAGACTCAATATGGATCATTTACTGCCAAATATCATATACCTAAATTGTGAAAAGACAGAATTTGAAATGAAGACTGGAGGACACCAAGTCCTATGTCATTTTTAACTATCATGTATGGCTTTAAGGTACAAACTGAGCTCATAAGAAAATGGACTTACATAGGGTCAACCTCCTGTATTCCCATTACTTTATGTCATTAAACCTTCCTTCAAAAATCACAATATTGTCATTATAATACTATGTTAGTTTTAGGCTTCTCTAGGACGCAGTTACTGAAAGAAGCCCTGGACTGTTATTGGGGTAAGTGTCTAAGGATCAAAGGAAGTTAGAGCAGGAACACATGGGGAGGTCTCAGACCACATGCAGGTCTGACAGCTTTGAAGGGAGAGTGGGAAGTAAGGAGGGCTCAGAAGGAAGAGCCTGGGATGTGGTGCAGCTCTGGGAACGTCTCAGCAGGGCTACTGGGTGTCCCAGAACAAAGATGTCCTGTTAAAAGAGTCCCAGCATAGGCAGATATGGTCCAACCCTAGTTCTTGGGTAATGCTTGGTTGGGAACAGCAGGGAAAGAGTGTGGACAGAATACAAATGCTGCAATGGATCCTGAAGTTGTGACAACCAGGGGCTGTCAGCCAACTTCACTCCTCTCTTCCCAGGTCCAGGGATGTGAGGTACTGCTACGGTTTAAATATGGTTTGTTTGTTCCCTCTACAACTCACGCTGAAATTTGATCTTCAAGGTGGCAGTGTTGTGACGTAGGACCTAGTGGGAGTGTTTGGGTGATGGAAGCAGGTCCCTCATGAATGGCTTGCTGCCATTCTCCCAGGAGGATTTGTTCTCATGTAAATTCATTAGTTTCTGTGAGAGTAGGTTGCTATAAAGCCAAAACATCCCTCAGGTTTTCCCTTCTTCTCAGCCACGCTGTGATGCAGCACAAATTCCACCATCAGAACCCAGGGCCAAGCTCTGGAACTTCCCAGCCTTCAGAACCACAAGCTGAACAAACCTCTTTTTAAAATAAATTACCCAGTCGCAGATATTCTTTTAAGCTGCACAAAAGAGAGTAAACTATGTATCTGGCTCCAGCGCACTCAATAATGCAGAGTGTTTTTACTCTAACCCAAGTCTACCCCAAACCAAAATAGTTTCTACCATAATATCAGGACATAAAGTAATGTGGATAAAATGGTACCACAACCTCTGGGGTCTCTCCCTATTTCCCTCAGTGTGTTCACTCTCCCATGGTCTTTATCTTTACATTCCTACTCAGCCCTATCTTTCAGCCTTTCCTTCCTCTTGTCCTAAGCCCCAGCCATAAAACATTCTCCCAGACACGTGAGCATCCCAAGCTGTTTTCCGTCTCCACGGCTTTACACATACTATTCCCCTATCTGGGAAATCCTTTCTCATCTTGCCTTCGATTAGCATTCATGGTTGCTTATTTTCATTATCCATTTACATGTCTGCCCTCCCCACTTAACCAAATGCCTGAAGTTCAGGATCCTGTGTATGATGCATCTGTGTTTCTTCATCCCCTGGCCCATTACCAAACACATAATAAAAGCTCAGAGAGTATTTTCGTAATGAGTAAATGAAAGAATAATTGAACGAGTGGCTATTATCACCCCCAGGAATCATGCCTGGGACTCTGGCCTTCCCTCTTATTCCTCATCCACGCAACCAGGAGTAGATGAAAGGTTTCTCCAAGCAGTTCCCGTAGGTCATTGTAACAATAGGCCTTTCTATTGTTTATCAATATCCAGTTCATCTCTACTTTGGCCCAGACACACAGGGATGATGGCCCTTCTCTGCCCCCTTCATGTTAGAACTGGCCCTACTTTGAACAATGAAATAGAAGAAGTGATGTGTGTCCCTCCATAATGGAAGTATTTCATTGCCAGCCTTCTCTTCTGCCAGAGAGCATCGTAGAAGCACATGTTGCCATGGAGGTGCAAGAGATCAAGCCAACCTGGGATGGGGAGTCACTGCATGGAAGGCTGGACGGAAAGCCACATGGCAAAATGGGAAGAACTAGAAAATTCCATAGTATTAATTCAGATCCTGCCAATACCAATGAAAGTATCCTTGAGAAAATCCCTTGAACAAGACAAGTGACCAATCTTTTACATGAAGAAACACTTCCTGTTTATGGAGGACAGCTGCTCTGGAGAGGCACCCACATTGACAACAGACATTACAGGAGTGGGAAATACTTTTTGGTGCGTTAAGGCCTGTGACAACATTTGAGATTTGTTTACTGCTGCTCTAACCCACTGTACTTGACTAACACAGGCACTGTCTCCTAGAATGTGAGGACTCAAAAGCTAACCGTCATTTGCACACCCTCCTGCATGTCAGATGTGAGCTTGCTCAACGACAGATTCCCAGGTTCCTCCTACAGAGATTTGAGATTGTCTAGGCTCAAAGGTCTAGGAATCTGTCTTTTTATCAGAGCTTTATTGGCCAGTCAGATGTACTGGGCTAAGGTTTAGGAATCTGTTTTTATCAGACCTTTAGTGGACAGTCAGATGGGCAGGCATACTCAGGAACCATGACACTGCAGAGTATTCAATATAAAGTTTTTCTTCATATAAAAGTTTGGTCACTGGGCTTGTTCAAGGGATTTTCTCAAGGATACCTTCATCGGTATTGGCAGGATCTGAATTAATACTATGGAATTTTCTAGTTCTTCACATTCTGTCACATGGTTTTGAGTGCAGCCTCCATCCCTTATCAGCTGTATGGTCATGGGCAGGTCACTTCACCTCTCTGAGCCCGCATCCCAGGATATAAAATGGATAATAAAACCACCTCTTTTGGGTTGTTGAGTAAATTAGGATGGGCCTAGTGCATTAAAATCACTCAATAATTGCTTACCTATCATCAAGAGACCGCAGTCCAGAGAATCACAGTAATGTGCTCCAAACCACAGCAAGCTTGTGCTTACAAAGAGCGTAGAAGGCAGGAATGCTTTTGCCTCCCTAGCTGCTGGTCTGTTAGCTGAGCCAGGAGCAGAAACTTCAGGTGAGAAAGGGTCTGGGCCACGGTCAAGAGAGCAGCAGGCCAGCTCTGCTTTGCAGGGCACTGGGACAAGGCTGGCTAGCTGCCTGGGACATGGGTTCTCAGGTACTGGGTACTAAGTGAAAGCCTGCAGCCAGGCGGCGGGAGTGCAATCTCTCTGCGATTAAAATACTAATGGATTTTAAATGGAGCTGCTGCTTCAGCTGGCAAAAGCCAAGTTGCCTTCAGGTTGTAATAGAAGATAGAGAGAGAGGAAAAGTAAAGCTTTTCAGCCCAATCCAAGAGCATTAATTTTAAACCGCCCTAACTCTTTCTTCCTTTCAGCCTATAGGCAATGTCTTCTCGAACGGGCAAGTTAGCAGTTCTACAGGTGGAGAGCTCAGACCACCGGGATCTGGAACAGTTTCGCTTTTTTCTTTCCACATCCAGGATCTTCTTCTGGGGCCTTCCGGCTGGGTTTAGTTGTCAGTTGCTTGACAAACACATATGGAGCTGTGAGGTAAGGACTGGGCTGGGACTGGTGTGGTGGACAAAGCGTACTGTGTTCTGGCCCCAACTCTGCCACTTACTAGCTGTGGGGCCTTAGAATAGTCACTTCCTCTCTACATCTTTCTTCATCTCATCTATAAAATAACAGAAAGACTTGGGAACAACTGGATCAGATGATAATAGTAGGCAACATTTATTTGTGCTGACCACATTTTCCTGGCCTTGTTATTTGGGCCTTACAGTTACGAACTTACTTAATTCTAACAGCAGCTTATTCCATCATCCCCATTTTACAGATGAGTAAACTGAGGTATAGGAAATTTAAGACACTTTCTGGAAAGTACATATGACTGTTATATTCTGGCTTTCAAGAATGTGTTTGGAAACACTGGGTCTCTAGACTGCCTGACTTGACCAGGTTATAGTTCCAAGGAGAAGAGCTGGACCTCCTGTTCTCAGAGTTTTCTTCCTTATTATATACAGAAGAGCATCACCAAAAATTTAATATTGTGAAAAACGACTTGAAACAGACTTCAGGAGTTCAGGGAAGAGAGAGAGGGTGGATCGGGAAGGTTTCCGGTGGTGTCAGAGGGCTTCGTGACAAAGCTGAGATTAAATTCAGTCTCTGAAGGGCTGGCAGGACTTGGATAAAGGAAGGAAGAGAGGCAGATATTCCTAATAATAAATAGGCACCACCAAAGACCTGGCGGTTAGAATGTAAATGGTGTCCAAGCAAGAGAGCAGTCTGGCCACCCCAACCTCGTCTTACAGCCATTTGCTCTCTTGGAAACTGTACTATCCTCCCAGGTTCAGCTCCAGAATCATCTATGTTTCAACCTTTCCATTTTTTAACTCCTTCTCTTTATTTCATCCCCTTCACCCAGCACAGATGTGGCTGCCATCATCTCTGCAGTATCTTGCTGTTCCTGCTGAACTGCGGGTTCCTTGAGGACAGAGAAGGGACTCTGTATCTCTTTTCCATCTCTATACCCCCAGGTCACAGAGCTTGGCAAGATGCAGTCAGCACTAGACGAATTCAAAACAGAGGTAATACTCATGACAAATGAGACTGGGGTATGGTGATGCCTGTCTGGCCAGCAGAAGAGTTTGGATTTGATCTGAATTTAGACAGGGAGGCTGAATGATCTCGGGCAGAGAACGGACTCCATCAAATTTGTGTTCTATGAAAGCTGTATTAGAGCAGACAATAATTAGAGAGGGCCAATGACCTATGCCCTCTTACCATGGATTTAATATCAAAAGAGGAGGAGAAACAGATGGTTCACATTCTGTACCTTTACTTGATTATTGATAAAGATTAGGGTGACAGTCATGATGACAATGATGATAGTCTTGGTCCAATTTTGTCTTTTGGATGCTCCTCATTCTTGAAGATTTTCCCTAAGCCATACATTTTTTTTTGGTCTTCTTTCTCCTTAATATTCCTCTCTGCCACCTCTCATTCCACATTCAAGTTATAGAACAATGCCTTTCACATAGTAGTTTAAAAAATGAAGACAGGGGCCAGGTGCAGTGGCTCACGCCTATAATCCCAGCACTTTGGGAGGCCAAGGCGGTGGATCACAAGGTCAGGAGATCAAGACCCTCCTGGCCAACATGGTGAAACCCTGTCTCTACTAAAAATACAAAAATTAGCTGGGCATGGTGGCATGTGCCTGTAGTCCCAGCTACTCAGGAGGCTGAGGCAGGAGAATCGCTTGAACCCAGGAGGCAGAGTTTGCAGTGAGCAGAGACTGAACCACTGCACTCCAGCCTAGGTGACAGAGTGAGACTCTGTCTCAAAAAAAAAACAAATGAAGACAAGCAAAGGTGCTTTCTACAGTGTCTGGACTAAGTAAATTTTAAGGCAAACCATCTGATCAAATATTTCCAGGAAAAAAATATGTTTTAAAAATTATCTGGGAAGCCTATTTGAACATCATACCACTCTTGAAAAGCAAGAATTCTGTGTAACTAATCAAACATCCTCCAGTTACATGAGAAACCCAGGAAAAGGTAAAAGAAAGATGGATCCTAAACCTGGAAGTCCAGAAGTGCCAAGAATGTATTTTCCAAAAAGCAAAAATAGATAGAACCCAAGATGAATTCTAAGTAAGGGCACGGAGGTCATTTAAACAAGGAGCAAGATACCCAAAGCTTCTCTAATTCTAGAATTGGGCAAGAGAATTAGCAGGCACTTAGAATTTCTATTAGCAAAACTAAAAAAGCAAGCAAAAGATAGCCACTTAAGAATAATTAGATGAACCTCACTAGTTGAAGAAACAAGGAATTGAAATTGTAGAGACATTTAAGCCTTCAGAATATAATTGTCTAGGTCTTAAAAAGTGTCTCCAGGATCTGAGAGATGAAGTCCAAGCTCTTTAAAAGAACACACACACACTTGTTGCTACAGCACATGGCTCTGCTGGAAACAAACAAAGCCACCCATATTTTAGGCTCTTATACTCATAAAGCATCTTACAGATACCTAAGAAGATCTGCTTCTTATTTGAGATACCACTTAAGACAGAATTGTATTTTCCCTTAACCTCACCTACATCTTATTGGCCTATTTTGGCTTCCAAGACCTGGCTGTCAATACAGGATTCCTCATTAAGGAAACACAGTACAGCTTCAGGTCCCCAGGTGAGTCGGCAGCTGACAACATACATCCCAGTGAGTCAAGGGAGATTGCTAAAGCAAATGACATTCACTCAATCACAGATGCATTTCTTCCCTCTTCCTCTACCACACATTAGCACACCCCCTTCAGGCACATATTTACATTCCCCCACACACTCATACACACATAGTACACAATCACACACAAAGCATATCACCCCTTTATTAACTTACAGACCATGAGATACCTAATCTCATTTGCACAATCACGGTAGATGTCCCACCACGGTTTTACATATACTCACACGCACACTCTCCATCACATTATCCCCCACATCCACTGATTCATACGCCATGTTTACTGTTCTAAAAATGCAAAGTACACCAGCATATAAGATAGGTCCTGCCCTCATGAAGCTTATATTCCAGTGGACCAGATAGCAAGCAAATAAACAATTATGTAAGTGAGACAGATTTAGAGTTGTAAGTATAAATAAGAAATTTAAATAGGGTAATGTCAGAGAAAGAGAGGGAGAGAGGAGTACTGAGCAGGATACATCAACTCCACCCTCATCACAGGCATTCCACCCTCGACCCCTCTACAGCAAACAGCCTCCCATACATGCTCTGCACACATGTGCACGGATACACGTGCATCCACAATGGCATGTTATAACTGTGATTATAAACCTGTACCCTCATCTCTCCTGCAGAAAAATAACTACACACTTAACTCCTTCCCTGCCATACCCAGCCACTTATCCCCCACTCACACCCTGACCTGTTTATATACCAATAAACCAGAATCACTGTCACATACACGCACTCTCCATGACATCTTCTGACACCTCACACACACTTATACATAGATATATCCACACGTGATTTCCCACAACCACACTTAAACTTCACCTACACGCAACATTGCGCCATATGTACTAGGAATCTATGCTGTGCACTCGAGTACCCATATATAATCCATATCCTTATTATACAAAAACACACACGTCATACACACACACACACACACACACACACACAGATCTTACATTTAGTCTCATTCTGCTTGACAATGGAGTGCCTCTGGTCTTGTTTACCAACTTACTTTAAGAAACACCACAACTCCTATGACTTCCCTACTTCAGCTGCAAGGACCATTCAGTCTGTGGTTCTGTTAAGAAAAGACAGAATTTAATCTCGGATTAGGTGATATCTGTAAATGGTGACGGGGTGGGGAGGACCTTATTTGGTTGAGACTCAAGTCAGAAACTTTTTTTCATTTCCCCTGAAGACAAAGCCATAGGAATTTGCCTCTTCCTTTTCCCCAAACCCTGCATTTGCAGTTTCCTAGCGGCCACTGGCCCCTCTCTAGGAAACAAAGGCTACGCTTGACAGCCTTTCTTCTCCTAATTCTGGCCCAAGTATTCTAAGAACCATGAAATGTCAGCCCTGAAATGGCACGTTAAAAATCATGAAGTCCAAATCTCTCATTTTTCTATTAGGAAAGCTCAGGTTGCCAGAGAGTTGCCCAAGGTCAAAAAGCCAAGAGGATACAGCATCTTAGACTCTTAGCTAGTTCAGATCTGTGTATCCTGCTGGGTGAATACATGAATCTTCCCATCAAACAGATCAGAACAGCCAGTGACAGGAAGGGAGAGGGAAACTAACATTTGTTGATTCAGACACTGGGCTAGGCATTTAGTATACCGCATCTTACATTCTTATGACACTTTGAGTCAGTGATTTTCAGTGGGGACAATTTTGCCTTCCTCCTCCTAGGACGTATTTGAAAATACCTGGCAGTGTTTTTGGTTGCCACAACTGGGAGAATGCAACTGGCATCTAGTGGGCACAGACTGGGGATCCTGCTAAACATCCTATAGTACACCAGACAACTCAAACACAACAAAGAACTATCTGACCCCAAATTCCAGTAGAGCCAAGGCAAGGAATCCCTGCTTTGAGTTTAAGCCTGTGCTTTCCAGTTTGTTCATCCCCTGATACTCAGGCTGCATCCTATCTTAGGCACAGGTGGGTTATAACAACAATAGCAATCACTTTTGTTACACAGGCTGTTACCCGTCACCTGCCTCAAGCCAGAAAGTATCAGTTTCCCTCAATGATGACTTAAGTGCGCTCAAGAATGGTATCTGGGCATCTCAAGAGACCTGAAAAGCTCTTCTGCTTTGATATCTCTTAGGAATTTCTCCTAACCAAGACGTTGCACACTGTGGCACTCCGTGATGGCACCTCCTCCCTGCCTCTGATGCCCACTGCCAATCACACTTCTGCCAGCATAGTTACAACCTTGACTAGCTCCTTTTTCCAGGAGCTCACAGAGAGCCAAAGCCTTGAATGCTCCACACAGAACAGACTCCCTCTTCCCAGCCTGGCATCTCCCTTGGTCATCTCAGCACCAAAAGAGGACAGTCTGAGCACCAATGTCTCAAGAAGACTTTTGATGACAGCAGTGGAAACCATTTCTTCAGCTTCTGTTTGCATTGTTTCTTTCTCTAGAATCTGGATGCAGGATTTTCCCTCTGGATTAAAAGACCAATCTCTGAGGCAGACACCTGCTTGCTTCTCCCGACCTTCCTCCTTCTAGCTCATGGACTGAGTGTGTTTCTTCCACCAAAGCCTGTAAGTAAGTTGGCCTGTGAAAACCTCATGGTAGAGTGTCTGCTGTACCAATCCTTTATCACTGCCTATTCTAGGCATTTTTTTCAGGTCAAATGTGAGATGTCTGCTATTAGGAAACTGAGACTTAGAAAGGTTAGGAAATGTGCCTGAAAACATATAATAAATTTTGGACCAAGATTATGACTTGCTCTGAAACCTGTCCTAAGGGCATCCACCTTTCTCCAGAGGTACAATCAACTGCTTACCTCCTTCTCCCTGAAGATGACAGAACAGCACATTCACTTTCTGCTAATTCACCCATCAACGATGAGACACCTTAAAGACATATTGTATAAAATAAATAGCTAAAAAGATTCCAGCCTCTCCTCTGTGCCTTCTGTTTCATTGCATCAACATTTTTCTTCTTCATATTATTTATCCTCAAATGTGAGGCGCATTAAAAAAAAAAAGGCCAGTTGCTTAAATCTGTTCAGGGGCAGGGCAAGCCCATTTCTACACGTGCGCTAACCCAAGCTGTTCCATATGATTTTACGAAAGTTAATTTACCTCAACCTTTTCTCCAAAGTTTGGGGTCACTCTCTTCCTTCAGGAGAGCTGTATTTTTCATTAAGCCAGAACCCACCCACCTCATCTCTCCATCTCTGGGGATTCTAACTGCTTGTTCTATGAGCGTTTTGGTTGAGCCAAGCCCAGGGATTTTCTAACAAGGTTCTCTGGGTTTCCTCTCCCCATTTAGAGAGCCCTTTCCAGACTAGGTCCCATGGGAACAGTGGTCCACATTGCCCAGACACCAGCTGAGGGGAAGCAGGCCTTGTGTGGCCAGAGTATCAAGATCTCTCCAGGAAAAGTCATCATGACGCAGAGTGGGCGGAGGTTCCACATTCTGAGCTCCCTCTGCCTTCTCCTAACCCCATGGCTACTAAACCTGCTGTGCATTAGGATCACCTGACAGGAGCTGGATTCCATTAGTTGGAAGTGGGACTCAGGGATTGGCAATTTTTGTGATTTTTATTATTCAGATAATTCAAATGTTTAGCGAAGTTTGGAAACCACTATTTCAACCAATTAGCAATTCTGCCAAGACCAGATATCCTGCAACCTGAGAAATTTCTGGTTTCATTTATCAACCAAGGCATCCTCCTGATGAAAGTTGGGCTTGAGTAGAATAATCTCATTGCAAAATCCAATGACTTTGTCGTTTCAAGCATTTGCTCACTCACAGCTGATTATTAAGGACCTATCGTGAGTCATGCTCTTTTGAGGTAACAGTTCATCAAAGGACAATAGTCCTTGGTGAGAAGAGACCTACAAGAGCCACCTGTATAGGTTCTGCTCACTCTGGACAATCCTGGCTTTAATGCCCAGTGTAGGCACGCAAGGTGTAGACACCCAGGTATTGAAAAGTGAGAGTACCCAGGGAATTTGGATTTTAGATGCTGCATGTGGGGTGGGGGATAGGAGTAGATGAAAGAGTTGGTGTTCCGATGGAGGTTCATGGATAGTTATACTATTATAAAATACTATAAAATTATAAAACAGTTATACTATTATAAAAGTTGTTATATACTATTATAAAAGTATGTAATTTATATAGACATATATAAACATAAATTATATATATTTATAAATTATATATATATAAATTATACATATTTATATAAATTATATATAAATTACATATATTTATAAATTATATATTTATATATGAATTACATATATTTATAAATTATATTTATATATCAATAGTATATAAAGTATACTATTATAAAGTATATAAATTATAAAATTTATATACTTTATATAAAATTATATAAAGTATATAAATTATATTTATATATAAATAGTATATACTTTATATATAAGTAGTATATAAATGATATACTATTATGAGAGTATATAACCATGCATGGCAATGATGATGTAACATGAATGGAAGATTATGACTAATCCAATTCTGCTCAAATATGGTCCATTAGGAAAAAACAATCATTATTAGAAAAACAATTATGAAAGTTTCAGTTGAAAATCATTGGACCTAGACTTTAGAATGAGAGCTAAATGCAATTTATTCTATGTCCTTGTATATTTTGCATCACAAAGGCTATGTGGTGATATTTCCAGAGTCATTTTCCCAAAAGCTCTTAAAAGCTATTAGCATCACATTTTTTTCAGTAGGAAGTAAGTTAGAAAAAAGGTAGGATGTCAAACAAATGCATTGTGTAAAATATAGACAATGCAGAAGGCACAGAATAACTGAAAGTTACATTTAGTTCTAATATTTACTATAGGTATTGTTAAAATGTTAGTGTATGTAACTTCTTTTTTCTGTGTGTGTGTGTGTGTGTGTGTATTTGTGTGTCTATATAAAGATTATATGGCCTGTTTTCTTTTTTTTGAGACAAAGTCTCTCTCTCTGTCACCCAGGCTGAAGTGCAGTGGCACGATCTTGCCTCAGTGCAACCTCTGCCTCCTGAGATGAAGCGATTCTCCTGCCTCAGCCTCTTGAGTAGCTGGGACTACAAGTTTGTGCCATTGCGCTTGGCCTATGACCTGTATTTTTAATTTAACACTTTAAGTAATTTCTTCTATCATTAAGTATTTTAAAATTATCTACATCAATAAGTATTTAAATGTCTGCTAGTTATGTACCTGACACTAGGTTTGGCTCTGGGGTTCTGAAGGTTAGACAACAGACATAGTTCTTGTCCTTGTGAAACTTGGTATCTAGTAGGGGCAGTAATCACATGATCATATGGATAAATGTAAGGAGACAACTACAATAAAAACTGAGATGTGAAAATGCATGGCTCTATGAGCTCACACATGGAGAAGACAGGCATAAGGGTGTTGGGAGGTATGATGGGTAGGGAACCTCAAAGGTGGGTTGAACTGAGTCCTGCATAAAGATACGTTTAAAACCTAACCCCAGTACCAATGAACATAACATAAAGAAATAGGATCTTTGCAGATATTAAGTTAGGGACCTTGTATTAGTCCATTGTCATGCTGCTGATAAAGACATATCTGAAATTAGGCAATTCACAAAATAAAGAGGTTTAATTGGACTAACAGTTCTACGGCTGGGGAGGCCTCACAGTCATGGTGAAAGGCAAGGAAGAGCAAGTCACATCTTACATGGATAGTGGCAGGCAAAGACAGAGTTTGTGTTGGCAAACTCCCTTTTTTCAAAGCCATCAGAGCTCATGAGATTCATTCACTATATGAGAACAGCGTAGGCCTCATAATTCAATCATCTCCTTCTGGGTTCCTCCCACGACACATAGGAATTGTGGGAGTTACAACTGAAGATGAGATTTGGGTGGGGACACAGCCAAACCATATCATTGTGACCCTGGCTCCTCCCAAATCTCATGTCCTCACATTTCAAAACCAACCGTGTCTTCCCAACAGTTCCCCAAAGTCTTAACTCATTTCAGCATTAGCTCAAAATTCCACAGTCCAACACGTCATCTGAGACAAGTCAACTCCTTTCCACCTATGAGCCTGTAAAATCAAAGCAAGTTAGTTGCTTCTTAGATACAATGGGGTTTCAGACATTAAATAAATACAATCATTCCAAATGGGAAATGTTGGCCAAAACAAAGGGGCTACAGACCCCATGCACGTCCAAAATTTCAAATAATCTCCTTCGACTCCATGTCTCACATCCAGGTCACGCTGATGCAAAAGGTGGGTTCCCATGGTCTTGGGAAAAACCCCTGTGGTTTTGCAGGGTACAGCCTCCCTCCCAGCTGCTTTCATGGGCTGGTGCTGAGTGTCTGCGGCTTTTCCAGGCACACGGTGCAAGCTGTTAGTGGATCTACCATTTTGGTATCTGGAGGACAATGGCCTTCTTCTCACAGCTCCACTAGGTGATGCCCCAATAGGGACTCTTTGGGGGGGCTCTGACCCCACATTTCTCTCCTGTGCTGCTCTAGCAGAGAGATCTCAAAGAGAGATCCCTCCAAGAGAAACCTCAAGAGAGACCATTCTTGATTTAGGTTATGCAAGCGCCCACTGACTACTGTTCTTATCAGAGAGAAGAGGGAGAAATTTTGAAACACGGAGGCAGAGAATAAGGCCCCATAAACACGGAAGGAGAGAATGGAGTTAGGAAGCCCCAAGCTGAGGAGTGTGAAGGGTTGCCAGCAGCTGCCAAACTTCAGGGCCTCCAGAGGAATCCAACCCTACTGATAATTTTAGATTTCCAATCTCTAGAACTGTGAGAGAAGAAATTCCTGCTGTTTTAAGCTACCGAGTTTGATACAGCAGGCCCAGGAAGTGAATACAAGGGCTCTCCTGAGGGAATCCCCTGCCAGCAGGAATATGAAGAATGGGAAGAAGTTACTGAGGAGGAATTCCAAAGAGATGAACCAGGTGGCTCAAGAAACCTATGCTGGAAAGCAGACAGGTAGATTTAAGGAACTCAAAGGAAACCAGTGTAGCCAAAGAGCAGGGCGTGTAAGTGTGACCAGATACACAAAAGTTCATCTTCTAGTCTTTGTAAGGATCATGGTCTTTATCCACAGGGTCATGAGAAGTCATTGAACGTCTTAACAGGTAGAGGGTGGGGAGGCTGGAGTATGGAGAACTGCTGGGGGGGAAAAGTGAGCGTGTGAGCCAGTCAGAAGGCAGGGCCCAGGAAGGAGAGGAGAGGTTATGTAAATTGTCTCATTTCATCCTCACATCCATGGAGTCTGGACCCTGCAGCTCACCCTCTTAAGAATTCTAAGTGAGATGGCTGCAAAGGTGGAGATGAAAGAACAGAATCTTAAAAGACTCACTGAAGGGCAGATGGAATTCTTGCAGAAGGACCGAGTGTGAGAGCACATTCCAGAAAAGAAGGTTTGTGCAATAAGGAGGAAAAGACATGATACATTCCGACAAGCAGGAAGCCAGGGTGCCTGGAATAGAGGCTGCAGATGCCATTTACACCACCAAAAGAAGGTAGTTGCAAAGCTGTGGCCTAGAAAACATCACATCTTCTCTCTTGTGTTTGAAGAACATTTAACATACAATCTACTGTTTTAACAAACATATTTTGCAATATACAATGCTGTTAACTATACACATTGTGTTATGCAGATTTCCAGAACTTGCTTATCTGCATAACTGAAACTTTACTCTTATTAACCACAACTCCCCATCTTCCCTTTCCCCAGCTCCCGGCAAACTCCATTCTACTCTCTGTTTCTGAGTTTGACTCTTTTAGGTAACTCATGTAAGGAGAATCAGGCAACATTTGTCTTTCTGTAACTAGCTTATTTCACTTAGCATAGTTTCCTCCAGGTTCATCCACGTTGCTGCTTGTGAGAGGACTTACTTCCCTATTAAGGCTGAGTAATATTCCCTTGCACGTTCACACCACATTTTCTTTACTCATTTGTCCATTGATGGAAAGCTAGGCTGGTTCAGTATCTTTGCTATTGTGAATAATGCTGGAATGAACATTGGAGTAAAGTGGAGATATCCCCTCAAGATCCTGATTTCAATTCTTTTGGATATACCCAGAAGTATACGTATATTACTAAATCATATGGTAGATATATTTTTAATTTTTTGAGGAAGTTCCACGTTGTTTTTCATATAGGCTGTACCATTTTACATTCCCACCCACATTGTATAAGGGTTCCGATTTCTCCACATCCTAGCTAACGTTTGTTATCTTTTTATATTAGCCACCATTATGTTAATTACATTATATATCCTTTTATTTGTGAGGTGATATCTCATTGTGGTTTTCATTTGCATTTTCCTAATCATTAATGATGTCTAGATCTTTTCATATGCCTGTTGGCCATTTGTATGACTTCTTTGGAGAAATGTCTCTTCAAGTCCTTTGCCCATTTTTAAATAACATTATTAGGTTTTGTTTTGTTTTGGTTTTGCTATTGAGTTGTAGTAATTCCCATTACTGAACATGTGAATTGCAAATATTTCTTTCCATTCTGTGATCAACAGATTCAACCTAATCTCTAACAGAATCTCAATAGCATTTGTTCTTACAGAAATGGAAAAAATATCTTAAAATTCACATGGAACTACAAAAGATCATGAATAGCCAAAGCAATCCTGAAAAAAAAAGAACAAAGCTAGAGAATCACATATCACTATTTCAAAATATATTACAAAACTTTAGTAATTAAAATAGTATTGTACTCGAAGAAAAATACCAGGTATATAGACCAATGGAATAGAGAACCCAGAAATAAACTTATACCTGTATAGTTAACTGATCTTTGACCAGGTACCATGAATACTTAATGAGAAAAGAGTAGTCTCTTCAATAAATGGTACTGGGAAAACCAGATATTCACTTCAAAAAATGAAATTGGACCCTTATCTTATACTACCTGTAAAAGCCAACTCAAAATGGATTAAAGATTTAAATTTAAGACATGTAACTATAAAACTCCTAGAAGAACACATAGGAGGAAACTTTGTGACATTGGTCTTGGCAGTGATTTCTTGGATACGTTACCAAAAGCATAGACAATAAAAGCAAAAATAGACAAGCAGGGCTACAATAAACTAAAAAGCTTCTGTACAGGAAAGGAAACCATCCACAGAGTTGGAAGTAAACCTCACTAGACTACATCATGGCTGCTTCCATTCAACATCTGAGGCCAATGCAGGGCTGGGAAAAGGAGAAAAAGAACAAATTGAGATCCAAGAGAGGAAGACAGGGGCAACAATTTCCCCTGTTCTCTGGTAAAAACTCTCTCCTCCTCTTCATTGCTTCCTTCCTCCTTTCTGTGTCATTTTTTAAAAAAGGGCCAGGAGATTTATTGAGCTACAGGGGTTGAGTCAGGAAGCCAAGCAGCAGCCATTATACTCAAATAAATCACAAAGCTTAAGCCATTGGAGCTGCCAGAAAGCTTTTACCTAGGGTCTACTACAAACATGTCTATACTCACCTATCAGCCACTTCTGGAGATTTATTAACAGGCTTCCCCCTGAAAGTCATCCCCTTGTGATCCTTTCTGTGTATGCTCAGGGCAGGGAAAACAAGAGGGGAAAACATGGGAGAAAAGCTGGTCAAATCCAGGTCATGCGACTAAAGAGTCTCCCATAGAACAATCCTTAGAGTCAAATGACTGGAAGAGACGTCCAAGGTCATCTGTTCCAAACCCCCTATTTACAGATGTGGAAGCTGAGGCTCAGCAAGAAGGGACTTTCTTTCCCATGACCTTTCAGTAGATAAGTGGGAGGAATTTCCTGAAAGTAACCTAGTAACACATTTTGAGACATGAGGTTAAAATCCCTAATAAATTTCTTAAAGTTCTACCAAGAAGTATTTATATATGCAGCTGTGATACTTATCTCCCTTGTAGAATTATAAATTATAGTTAAATGTTAAATTATATAATTATATTCCCATTCAGATGAGAGTTTCTGGCAATCAGAGACTTCTCTTTTGTCCACATATTCCAGCACTTGGAATGTAATTGGAACTGAGTGAGCAATAAATAAGTGGATGTTTGGATGGATGGATGGATGGATGGATGGATGGGTGGGTGGATGGATGGATGGATGGGTGGGTGGGAGGACAGACAGATGGATGGATAGATGGATGGGTAGGTAGGTGGATGGATGGATGGATGGGTAGGTGGGAGGATAGACAGATGGATGGATAGATAGATGGGTAGGTAGGTGGATGGATGGATGGGTGGATGGGTAGGTGGGAGGGTGGGTAGTTGGTGGATGGTTGGATGGGTATGTTGGAGGATGGATGGATGGGTAGGTGGGAGGGTGGGTAGATTTAGGCAGAAGCTTTCTCCTGTCTCTCTTTCAAAATGACATTTGTCTTTGGGACTTCTTTAGTGCTTTCAAAGGTTCTAAGCAGTGCCTAGGGTTAAGCCAGAGGAGATTGCAAAATTCAATGAATTTATTTATGACATTTTAATTTTACCTTGGTCAGCATATCTATCTCACAGAACTCACTCGTATCCTCTTGCCTCTATGGATGATAGAAGACTCCCCCTATGCAACATCACCTGGACCTGTTTTCTTCACCTGATTATATGCTGGATCTGTGACGAGCAACTGTTTTTCATCTAAACTTATCTATCCTGTCTTCCATTCCCTCATCTCTTTGTTAATTTATCTCTGCAAAGATAAACTTGGTAGTCACCAACACCTTTTTCCTTTTCATTGTGTAGGTATAAAATCTTAGAGTCACCTTGGACTCTTATCTGAAATTCCAGTTAAAGTGTCATTTAAACCACTTGCTCTTACCTTCCACGGCATCTCTCTATTCTTCTGTTCTTTCCTATTTCTGGTACCATTAACCTGTTTAGGCCTTCACTCCCTTTCTCCTGGTCATTACAGTGACAACTTAACGGAAATTGTACCCTTATCTTCCTCTCTTACCTTGATGTATTTAGTCCAGCATGGAAGTGATAATTTTTCTGGTCATATCCCTCACTCCCCACCTCACACTCACATACACACACGTACACTCACACATATTTTCACTTACCTTCACATTTTCTTCTCCTAGCCTCAGTCTCACCATTTGCAAAATAGGGTTAGTGGTAACTATTTCTCAGTGTTTTGGTGCCACGTTACTGAGACAATAACATATATCATCCTTATTAGATATGAAGGAGGCACTGCACCATGAGCTTTGCAGTATATACCATCTGTTCCTCACAGTAGTCCCAGAAGATAGGTATCTTTCACCTTCATTTCATAAATGAAGCCCCTGAGGCAGAGACTGGTTAAATAAGTTGCCCAAATATAAGTAATAGATTCTGAATCTAAACCCAAGCCTTCTCTTTTGGGAACCATTGCACTCGGTACCAAAGAGTACCACTTATACTCTATGTAAAGCACCTGTCAAACTTTCTGGCAAGATTAGGTGCTCCTTTAATATTTTCAGTCATAGCCGCCACAGAAACATGGACAGCATTGAAGTAGATCTTCAATATGTAGTTGAATTAAATGCAATTGAGGTCGGAACTCCCAATTTCATCCAAGTTGGAGTAGCTTGCATCAGATCAACTCTCTTGCCAAGAACAACTATAAAAGCTGAATCAACAACAACAACAACAATAACAACCACAACAGCAGCTGTTTGAGGGCACTGGAGAGCTACCAAGTCAGCCATGGCGAGAGGCGCCAAGGCCCCGGAGACAAAAGAAGTGCAGCAGGAGACGCCCAATAATCTTGGCTGCTTTTTCCCTAAAAGAACTTGATTTATTTCCCACAGGGGAGAAAAAGGCTTAGCTTTTGACAGGTTTATGGGTCTGGAGAGACAAATATTGGAGTTCACAGCTCCTAAGTCACCTGGGACACGAGGGACCCAGAGCCTTGTTCAAAGATTTCTTTTGTCAAGGCAGTCTGTTGAATTTGGACCCAAGTATCTCAGCACTGCCCACCTGTGCTCCCACTTCAGGGCTAATTTGTCATGCGTGAAAGCAACTTTAGAGAGACATTTTCCTTCGTCGCCTCCCTTCCCACAGCCTATCCATCTCAAATTCCTTTTGCTTCTGCCTCTTGAGTATTTCTCTAATCCGCCTTTTCTCTCCATCTCTAAAACCCAAGGTTGCTGCCTTGAACTGCTCAGATCTCCATTATCCCTCTCCTAGTTACTAACCATCTCCCCACCCAGACTCTCCCTCCTCTATTAGTTTTTTTTTTTTTTTTTTTTAGACAATGTCTTGCTCTGTCACCTAGGCTGAAGTGCAGTGGCACAATCTCGGCTCATTGCAACCTCTGACTCCCAGGCTCAAGCAATTCTCCTGCCTTAGCTTCCCAAGTAGCTGGAATTACAGGCGCACACCACCATGCCCAGCTAATTTTTGTATTTTTAATAGAGACGGGGTTTCACCATGTTGACCAGGCTGGTCTCAAACTCCAGATCTCATAATTTGCCTGCCCTGGCCTCCTGAAGTGCTTCGGAATACAGGCGTGAGCCACTGCACTTGGCCCTCTAAACTATTCTTTACAAAGATGCTAAGCCTATCTTCCTAAGGCAGATATCTGATCCACTGATACTATGATTGAAACCTTGTCACAACTCCACACTACTTTCAGGGGAAAAAAAAAAGCCCAATCTTGACAGCATGATCCCAAAGTCCATTTATGCCCTGTCCCCTGCAAACTTTTCTTTCTCTCTTTGTATCCCTCGCCCTCTGATCTGTCACCTCAACCTACTGCAGTTCTCCAGACTCTGCACACACATCACCACATAACAACCCATCTTCAAAAGAGTGTTCCACCCTTTACTTTCTGCCTTTACCTGGGTAGTTACTATTAGCTTTCATACTTAGCACAGAGAACAACTTTATCATGAGACCTTTCCTAAACGGGCCCTCTCCCCCAACCTGCGTGATCACGGCGTCTTACATAGCCCTCTATTACAGTACTTACCGTGCCTGAGAGAACTGGCTAGCTGCTCACTAATGCCCCTACTCAATCATAAACGTTCTGAGGGCAGAGCCTGTATGGGTTGCCTCTGCAACTCAGATGCGTAACCCAGCTCTTGCCCATCATAGCAGATAGGTTTTGAAGGAATAAAAAGAAAAGAGGCATGGAAAGAAACATCTGTGATGATACATCCTGCCAGTTTTATTCAAATTAGGTTATACTTAGCTAAAACCAGAGGAAACTCATTAGGTAAGACCTCTCTGCAGGTCTCAAGGCTCAGGGTAGATTGTTTATTATGGAAAAAGGTTTTGCTCAGGACTGTGATTGCAAGCTACAGATGCCCAACTCAAACTAGCTTAGGCAAACAGAAATTATTAATAGTTCATGCATTCAATCCACAGCAAGATCAGGGATGGTTGACACCAGGAACTCAAAGCTCAGCTGCATAGTCATCCTTTTCTGATTTGACCTCTGTCTTCAAGCTTTATTCTCCTAGATCAGGTTCTCTGTTCGTCAAGGGCATTGGGCAACGGTAGCACAGGCTGACATCTTTGCCGTCTCCTTTCTGCCTTCCTTCATTTCTTCAGTTGTAAAGTTCCAGGGAAGGATTCTGACGGCTCTGGTTTGATTTGTGTGCCCTCCCTCCCTCACACTGGACTAACTGTTGTTTGGGAATAAAGCACTCGGATTTTGTCCAGATGAAGCCATATGCTCATCTCTGGCCTGGGATGGGGATGAAGTGGATAAGAGGATGGCAGCTCTCCCTTTGGACCACATGGCTGGAGAAAGAATAGAAAGAGATGCAGTTCCCATGGCTGTCACAGTCATGGTTTCTGGGGCATCTTTGGAGCCAGAAAATCAAGCTAGTTTGTGTTAGTGGTAAATGATTCTAGACGAAGATTTGGAGAAGTCTGAAAATGAAGTGCATCAGTTTAACCACTACCACGTAAGAAACAACATTCAAATTTAGTAGCTTAAGATAACACCAATTAGTTCACAATTCTGCAAGATGACAGAACTGGCCCAGTTGGATGGTTTTTCTGGTCTTGGCTAGGCCCATTCCTGAATTTGTAGTCGGCTGCCAGTCAATTACTTTCTCTCCTTTTAGGAATTGACTGGCTTAACTGAGGTGCCAAGGGAGATGAGGCCATGTAGTCCTTGTCATCCAGTTGGATAGCCTGGGCTTGTTGACACAGAGACTCAGAATGTTTCCAAGACAATCAACAGAAACATGCAAGGCCTCTTTGGGCCTGGGCTCAGAACTGGCACAGGGTCACTTTTGCCACATTCTATCACCAGAGAAAGCCACAGGACAGCTGAGATTGGAGGGCAGGGGAAACAGATTCTACCTTTCTATGGTGAAGCTTGGAAAGTACAGGGAGGAGCGAGGAACCTTGGCCATTTTTGCAAACTACTATTAAAGGAGAGAAATAAGAAAGTAAGAGGAAACAGAAGGAAATGAAGGGTTGACAGCAGTGAGAGGGTAGAGGAACCAGGAGGAATGAAATCCTGGGCAGTGTGCTGAGGTGACAGGGGAGTGTGGCCTGATGGCATGTTGAAGGCCACATGTCAAATGCAGGTGTTGTCATCTGGGGGACAGGATGGTAGAGGCAGGAGGACACACACATCGTGGTCTCAGCCTCCTTAAACCTGGTTCCAACATTGCTCCTTCGATATTTCATCAAGCTATTGTTTTAATTGGCTATCCTGAGTAAGACATCAGGACTCTGCCTTAGCCAAGAACTGCCAGGTACAGGAACAAGCCAGGAAAGACTGTTAGGTTCTCTCCTTTTGTTTATGCATTTTGCTTTACAAAAATTAAAAAGATAAAAGGAAGGCAGCCCCTGTGTTCCACTAAACTGGCTGTTAGGGGACTCTGGAGGCAAATTAGCGAGCGTGTGTTATGATGATAGCATCTAGTTAAGCTAGCAAAATGGCTCCTCTGACTCCATCAGCGGATGGATCCGGTAGGTGGGAGCTCTCACAGTATCTGAGAAAGCCAAGCATTTGTTTCCAGCAGTCAAGTTAGAAGCTTTAGCAGACAGCAGCTCCTTACTCAGGAGTTTCTGCCGGGGGGGTAATGTACAAAGAACTGCCAAAAGAAGTGGGTGGAGAGAGGAACGATTGAGGAGGGGATCCTGGAAAGATCTCATGGTTTGGCAACAAAAAACCCGTATTTGTGAGAAGTTCTTTCTGTCACTTTTAAGCTGGCTGACCTTGCGCAAGTTATTCTGTGAACCTCAGTCCCCACATCTGCAAAATAATATCATCTACCACAATGGAACATATTAATGATTCAATGAAATATGCTGGTAATACAATAATGTGAAAAGTTTAAACACAAGGCATAGTTTTTGCTATTTTGGGAAGGTTCAGTTCCGCCAGTCAGAGGCAAGATGTGGAATGGATGGTAAAATTTGTTCCCTGAGCTATAAAAATCCTTTCTTCTATTCCATAGCCTCGAATAAATGAGACTTCTTTATCAGAAATTCAAAGGGAAAGAAGGAGCTCTCCTAGAAACCTTACTACCCTGCATCAGTAATTCCACCCAGAGTGATTTTCAGCATATTGCTTTAATATGTGTGGCAACATCATCGGATTTGGGCTGAACCAGGGCTCCTGGACTTACTGTCCCAGGCTCCAGGTCTCCAGAGCTCCCTTCCCATCACTGCAACCCTGGAAACTGTGACTTGGCTGGAGCGGTAATGAACCAGGGACAAACAAACGTATTTGCATTCAGACTGATTCAAGAAAAGTAAAAATAAATATTATCCACATTTTTAAAAGAAAATGTCCACATTAAAAATATATATATAAAACAAGAAAATGTAACAAGTACAACTGCACTTGAGTGGTTTACTATTTCTCTGTTGTCAAAGTCAGAGGGGGGTGTGTGTGTGTGTGTGTGTCTAAAACTGCCAATAATTGTTCCCTCAGCACACTGGACTTCTCACAAATACAGGTTTTCTATTGCCAAGTCATGAGCTCTTTCTGGGATCCCCTTGAAACCTTTCTCCTATCCACCCACTTCTTTTGGCAGGTTCTTGCACTTCCCCCTCAGAAGAAACTCCTGAGTAAGGAGCTTCTTTCTGCTGCAACTTCTAACTTGGCTCTTGGAAAGAAATGCTTGGCTTTTTCGGCTATTGTGAGAGCCCTGACCCGCCAGATCCACTGATAGAGAAACTGGGCAAGATTTGGCTATTTACACATGCATTCTTCAGCAAAACTTTTTGTGCACTGAAGCTTGTAGGTGCTAGAGAGAGAGAGAGATTTGAGGAATTTTGGAAGCAAGGCAGTGAACTGGTACCAAATAGCTTATGCACAGAGATGGTGAGAGGAAGGTAAGGACTGGGCTTCCCACTCCACTCCTTTTTTAATGATTATTTTCTGAGTGCTTTGCAAAGTGCTGGCACTTTATAATACATCCTCAGTAACTATTTTCTGAATGAATGGATAAAAAGTAAATGTAGGAACAGGCCATAAATCATGCAGCACCCCAACTAATATGGAATTTAAATTTTAAAATACACTTTGAATGACTACTTTATGTCTCTAGACCTAATCTATAAAATTCCTAAAAGTAAACATTCTTGCAATAACATTTCATCAAATGGAGGAGAAACAAGGCTTCCTATATGTCTTCCTGGCTCCCTGTATCTCTCTCTCCCACCCGTCTGGGACCGTGTCATTTACCATGTGTCTGCAGTTCTGAATGCCAATTCCCTACCAATGTCAGAGCTCCTGTGACCGTAGCAGGAGCAGGTTCCCTGGCTGAAGTTGAGAAGTTATATAAGAGCTGGACGGGCTTCTCAGCTAGCGAAGGATGGCCACCCAGTGAGTGAGCAAGACTGTTCATCTTGGAGTTCAAAATGGTTATTTTCATTTTTGTTTGCTTCTGCTCTTGTATTAAGGTAAATTACAAATGAGGTGAGCTACATTTATTCAAAAAGCATTTATAAAGCTCCTACTATTTTCCAAGCTTTGTTCTAGGCTCTGAGAATACAGAATGACATTACAAAAATAAAAATTAAAAAAAAGAGCGTATGCTGATATGGAGACATGCCAAATAATTTTTAAAAATAACAATACATACAACATGATGTGATGAGCAGTTTGAAGAAAAGTTAAAAAAAAAAAAGTAGAGGAAGTGGCAGAGAGGGGAGCCTGCTCAATTAATTGGGTGGCCAAGGGAAATAGGAAGGGGCTATACTGAAGACAAAGCTTGAGGGGCAGAGAACACATGGTACCCAATATACCCTTTCAAAAGGAGAGGAGGAGAAAGGACTGAGCTACTCATGCATAGTTCTTTTTCCCTACTTACCAATCAAAGAAAAAAATGAATCCTCCCCACAGGCAAAAATGGAGGCGAGAAGTGAGAGACCGGAAGTGTTACACTAATTTATGCCTCTCCACATGGAAGGAAACGGCAGCAGCAGGAAGATGTTCTGACCTCATAAATATTAAGTAAGATTAATTTTGGTAATATTATTTTTATTACTCTTGCTTCTGTCAATGATCAGCATCCTTTTTTTAAACTTAAAGAAGCCCATCCAAACCAAAATGCAAGGTAAGACAGATATACTATATTTGCTCCTGCTTCTTTTCATGACGCTGAATTTGTGTCTGGTCATTTTCTTCCATTCTATAGTAGTCCTCCCGGAGCCCTGGAACATATTCCAAAATGTTGAAAAGTCTTCTTGGTTTTTTTTTGAGAGAGAGAGAGAGAGAGAGGTTCCACTCTGTCGCCCAGGCTGGAGTGCAGTGGCACAATCTCGGTTCACTGCAACCTCCGCCTCCCAGGCTCAAGTGATCCTCCCTCCTCAGCCTACCGAGTAGCTGGGATTACAGGCCCGCATCACTACACATGGCTACCTTTTGTATTTTTAGTAGAGATGGGATTTCACCATGTTGGCCAAGCTGGTCTCAAACTCCTGACCTCAGGAGAGGCACCCTCCTCGGCTTCCCAAAGTGCTGTGACTACAGGCGTGAGCCACCCACTGCAACCAGCTGAAAAGCCTTTAGCAACTTGTTTATGCTTATCCTGGGTCCTACCCTATTAATATTTTTTAGCAATAACTTGAAGATTTAGCACACTGGGAAACATATAGACGACATAGTGCTGAGAGTGATGAGCAAGGATGATTCAAAAAAATAAAATGGACCAGGTGCAGTGGCTCGCACTTGTAATCCCAGCACTTTGGGAAGCTGAGGTGGGCAAATCACCCAAGGCCAGGAGTTAGAGACCTGGCCAACATGACAAAACCTCTTCTCTACTAAAAATACAAAAATTAGCCAGATGCGATTGTACACACCTGTAATCCCAGCTATGCTGGGGGCTAGGGTATAGAATCACTTGAACCCAGGAGGCAGAGATTGTGGTGAGCTGAGATCATACCACTGCATTGCAGCCTGGGTGATAGAATGAAACTCCATCTCAAAAAAAGTAAAAAGAAAAATAAAATGTAGAGGTTCCAACAAAGTAACCAAATTCAATTAGATTATCTGCATCAGAAATAAAGTCATTCATGCATACATGCATTCTTTACTCAGAAATATTTATTTGGTATCTATCATACATCAGGTATTCTGCTAGGTGCTGGGGATTCAAAGATGAACAAGACAGACAAGGTGCCTGTGCTTGTTCTGTCGAGCTCACAATTTAGTTCGGGAGTTCAACCATAAACAAGTTAACCAATGAGGTAACTACCAATTGCGATAAGTGTTATGAAGTGGGATGAAATGCAGCATAGGTAGGTGGAGAGAGAATCCTTACAACCTTGTGGTTTGGGGTCTGGGAAGGACTTTCACCATGAGAAGGAGACAGACTTGAGAAATCATAAGAGTAGGAAGAGCTTTCCTGGCTGAGCCAATGCCTTGCGTCAGGTTCCTGAGCTGAGAATGGCCTTGGTGAGCTGCAATAATTAGAGACCCAAGGGACGAGTGTGAAAGAGGTTAGGAGATGAGAAGTAAGCAGGAACAAGATTGTACAGGGCCTCAGTAAGGAAAAGAAAGGGCGTTTTATTCCTTGTGACTAAATGTGTACTAATCCCCTCTGGCTCGAAAATCACCTGCTCTAATACTGGTGATAGAGCACTGGGAGAGCTCATGAACTTTGGTAATGACTTAATGATCCAAGTGAGCTGTGAGTCAGCCTGGCCACAGCAGGATGTGGTTCTGGAGAGCTAGGCAGGCTGCCACTGTGTCAACAGAGCTACCTCATTCACTCTAAAGAAGAGAGCATCCTGTCCCTCTGTGATGCTCAGACAGCTGCGGCCCTGCATTCAGACACCGATAGCACATTTTTAAAATGGCATCAACAAATTCAAACACATCTACTAGGAAAACAGAATCCCGAAGCATCCATTAAAAACATAACGTGCAGAAACAATGAGAAAAATGTGGCCTCCTGGACCGAAGGAAAGCAGGTTTTGGGGGTATGAGTGTTGCCTTTGCATGTCTGAAGCACTGTCATGTAGAGAAAAACATCACTTGAGAGCTTAGGATGACCTTGGGATGACATTGTGCTTTGAAGTGTGCATGTCGTTGAATCTGTCCCATAACCCGTGTGAAGCACTGAGTGTTATCCCCATTTTCATTTTTCACATAAAGAAACTGGCACTCAGAAAAATCTCTTACCTGAGATTTTATGACTCATTAGTGACAAGGTGGAATCGGAACTCAGGACTAAGCTGGTGGTCTTTCCTTATATCACACGACCCTCAATTGAAAGAAAGTTAGTTATTCATTATGAGCCGAAAGACAAAGAGGTACAAATTATATAGAACTGGTTTCTGTAAAGGCACCTTCTGGGACTGCGTGTGCTGTATAACAATGGAGTTAAGCAGCCTCATCCTGGGAGGTATTTGATCTGAGGCTAGAGGAACTTTTGTGAAAAAATTGTAGTGGGATCCCACATGTGGCAGGGAGGATGGACTAGGGCTCTGAAGGCCCTTTTCAGCATTTACAAGATTATCTGGCTGCGTCTCTAGAAAAGTTTCCATTTATGCATAATTAGTATGTTGAAAATACTGAGAGATATGGACCAATGAAATAGAATTGAGGGTCCAGAGATAAACTGATATATCTATGGCCAATTGGTTTTGAAAAAGGGTGCCAAAGAAGGATACTAAGTAATAAGACTCACCATCCTTCTTCCTGACCAGCTTGAGGAGATGAACCTCCCGTTGCCTCAACACTCATAGCTCTGTTCAAGATCATTGAATGCCAAGTGGAACAAGTGTGTAAGCTCTGATTTGACTCCTGCTTCTGCTCCTCTCTTAGATAGAATCTGGCCTCAAGATGATGGCTCAGGGATACCATATGCACCCTTCTGCAGACCAGACTCAAACCCATTTCACAGATCAATCTGGCCCAGATGTGAGACTGATCCCACTCTAGACTTAAGCTCTGCAGGAGGAGAAAGGCCAACAGTGGAATTTTCCTTTCTTCTTGAAGAACTGGTCATCTAAAATTAAGAGGAAAATCCCTACAAATAGAGTGCCGTAAGCATGACCATACTTCATGCAGGTAAACTACATGACTCAGGCTCGTGAATAACAGTACATGCTAAGTTAGCGAATACATCTATACAAGTTACAGTCCACGCAGGAGCAAATATATGCACAAAACCACTGCATGTGACACACTCATTCCATACACATACATACATACCTTTCTACATACCTAAAAGTCTCTACCTCTTGCACAATCACAAGTATTCAATACACATGCACAATATATACATGTGCATACACACACATGGTATAGGTATTCTGCCTAAGTGTATACACACCTGCTACTGGCCATCACCACTAGAAAATTATCCCCAGGCTGCCTGATTTTTCTCCCAATTTAGAGTTAGAAAAGGTCTTGTCTTACCTCCCCTATTCTTGCACATGGAGCAGATGGGAAAATGGCTTGTGCATATCAGAGGAATCACGTGCTTTCTGCCGTCTCACAACCTCATCTATAAATAAATGTAACATCACATTTCCTGGTCCCCAGGGCAAGGGATTAGGAGCATGGGTTGGTAATCACTAGATAAACAATTACTCACATTTCCTGAATTGGAAACCAGGGGATCCTGTCCAGCTGGAAAAGTATGAAAAGGCTTCGCTCTTTGCCTTGAACAAAATAAACCCTCTCTTCAAATTCCCTTTTGCAGAAAAGCAAGAGATAAGAAGCAAATGAAAGGCTACTAATCTCTTTTATTTCATAAGAATAGTATCTTTTATTTTTTTTTTTTTATTCCACAAAAGTACCAATGGAATTGTAAATCAATCTAAAAGCTGATTGAATGGGAAAAACGTAAAGTTGGAGCCACAGATATTTCAGCTTTTAGACGTTGCTCACCTCTTCCCCCTAAGTCTCAGGTTCCCCATCAATGGAATGAAATGAACATACTAGACACCTCTTGGCTCTATTGCGTGTCTAATGTCCTTTGTGAGCTAGTTTCATTTCACATTAAATGTCATACTGACCTGGATTCAAATTTTAGCTATATTGCTTACAGCCCAACTTTATTATTTTTTAACTTTTATTTTCGGTTAAGGGTACATATGAAAGCTTGTTATATAGGTAAACTTGTGTCACAGGAGTTTATTATACAGATTATTTTGCCACGCAGTTACTAAGCCTGGTATCCAATAGTTATTTTTTCTGTTCCTCTCCCTCCTCCCACCCTCCACCATCCAGTAGGCCCCAGCGACTATTGTTCCCTTCTTTGTGTCCATGAGTTCTGATCATTTAGCTCCCACTTATAAGTGAGAACATGTAGAATTTCATTTTCTGTTCCTGTGTTAGTTTGCTAAGGATAATGGCCTCCAGCTCCATCCATGTTCCCTCAAAAGACATAATCTAGAAAGCACCTGTAAGAGGGCTCCACCACTTTTCTCCTCAACAAAGAGACACTAAGCAGTCCCCCTCTCCCAAAGTAAATCCCTTCCCTTCCATCAGGCAGATTAGCAAGGACTACTGGGAACCCCAGTAGCACCAGATAAACCAAGCAGACCAAAATTAATACTGCAAAGGCTCTGAATATTAAACATCCTTTAGAACCATGATCTACAAAAGTAGGCCAAGACCCACATGTTAAACAGAAGTGATGGCCTGCTGAGATAAAGGATTCAAACGGAACCCAGAGTCTGCCAACGTGACAAAGTGTAGTGGATACATTCTAAAAAATCATGCATCATACCATGAACCAAGCAAAGCACAACTGGAAAAATAATCTGCAGGGCAAAGAACAAAGACACAACATTCATTTCATCAGGGTTGTAGAAGCATAGAAAAAGGAGAATGGTTCTAAAGGTATTTGAAGAAACAGTGGCTGAAAACCTTGCAAATGTGGTGAAAGATACAAACCTACAAACAGAACTGACCAAAAGAAATCCACACCAAAATATACCTTAATTAAAATTTTGAAAACTAAAGACAGAAAAACACCTTGAAAACAGCCAGAGAGAAATGACACAGTACCCATAATGAGATATCAATCCAACTGAGAGATAAGCTTTCATGTGAAAATGTACAAGCTAGAAGAAAATAGCTAATTATATTTCCAGTGAAATTGATGTCTAGGAATTAAGGGGAAATAAGAACATTCTACAATGAAAAAAACTAAAACTAAAAAAAAAATTTTTAAATTTGTAGTTAACAGATTTACCCTTTAAAAAGTTATTTAAACAGAAAGCAAAAGAAGAAAGAACAAATATTTGAGTATTGGGAAGGAAAAAGAAAGAAAAAAACAGATCAGAAATAGGCATACATGATCACCAACTGTCCTTTTCTTTATGAGTTTATAAATGTTATTTGATGATTTAAACAAGAGTTGTAACACCTTCTGATACTTAAGAATATGATATTTAAGAATTAGGAAGGTCTTGCTATAGTAAAATGATGATGTCAGTTGATTGTTATGTCAGTCACATATGCATATTGTAATACCTGAAGCAACTGCTATGAAAACTACACAAAAAGATACACTTAAAGCCACCACAAGCCTGGGTGCAGTGGCTCACAGCTGTAATATCGGCATTTTGGGAGGCTGAGGTGGATCACCTGATCCACCAAGCAGTTCGAGACTGGCCTGGCCAACATGGTGAAACCCTGTCTCTGTAAAAAAAAATAAATAAATAAAAAAGAAGAAGAAGAAGAAAGAAAGAAAGAACAAAAGAAAATCAGCTGGGTGTGGTGGCAGGCACCTGTAATCTCAGTTACTCAGGAGACTGAGGCAGGAGAATCACTTGAACCTGGGAGGCAGAGGTTGAAGTGAGCCAAGATGGCACCATTGCACTCCAGCCTGGGCAGTAAGAGCAAAACTCCACCTCAAAAAAANAAAAAAAAAAAAAAAAAGACACCACAATAATTAAAATGAAATCCTAAAATATGTCAAGTAACTTTCAAGGAAACACAAAAAGAGAAACACAGAAAGCAAATAAAGAATGGCAGACTTAAGCACTAACTTATCAGTGATTACCTTATATGTAAATAAACTAAATACACAGGTCAAAAGATGGATTGACAGAGTGGATAAAAAAAATAATGCCCAAATTTATGCTGCTTATAAGAAACTCACTTAACATTCAATGACATAGGAAGGTTAAAAGTAAATGAATGAGATATACCATCAAACATTAATTTTTCAAAGAAAAAGCCAGAATGGCTGTACAAACATCTGATAAAGTAGGTTTCAAAAAAGAAAATTACTAGAGACCATGAATATTAGATTATTGTAACAGCATCAGTATATGAGAAAGAAGTAATGATTTTAAATGTGTACACATCAAACAACAAAACCCCAAAATACATGAAGCAAAAACTGATGTAAGTGAATGTGGTAATAGTCAAGTCCACAGTTATACCTGGGGACTCCAACATGCCTTTCTCAGCAACTAACAGAACTACCAGATTGAAAGTCAGTAAGGATATAGAACACTTGAACAACATAATCAGAATGATCAAAGTGACATATATAGAGCATTTCACCCAATGACAGCAAAGTAACACTTTTTTTTCAAGTAACCAGTGAACATTCACCAAGATGTCACACCTGGGCCATGGACCAAATGTAAAAAATTTGGAAGAATTTAAGTCATTATCTGACTGTTACGGTATCTAACCAGAAATCAGTAAGGGAAGAGCAATAGAACAATCTCTAAGTATGCGAAAATTCAATAACAGGCCAGGTACAGTGGCTCACAGCTATAATCCCAGCACTTTGGGAGGCGAAGGAGGATCATCTGAGGTCAGGAGTTCGAGACCAGCCTGGCCAACATGGTGAAACACTGTCTCTACTGAAAATACAAAAATTAGCCAGGCATTATGGAGGGTGACTATAATATCAGTAACATCAGATACTCGGGGGACTAGGCAATAGAATTGCTTGAACCTGGGAGGTAGAGGTTGCAGTGAGGCGAGATCATGCCACTGCACTCACTCCTGGCTGACAGAGCGAGACTCCAGAAGGAAAGGGGAAGAGGAAGGGAACACATGTTTAAATAATCAATAGGCCAAAGAGAAAGTCTCCAAGTAATTTTTGAAAATGCATATAACTGAATGGAAATGAGAGGATAACATAGTAATATGTGTATGATGCTTCTCAAGCATACTGAGAGGAAAATCAACAGCATTAAATTTTAACACTAAAAAGGAGGAGAGAAACCCATAATCTGAGTTTCTATTTTAAAACACTAGGGATAAAAGGCAAAATAAACCCAAAAGAAGCAAATGAAATACTAGTGATAAAATCACAACTCAATGAGATTTGAAATAGGAAAATAACAAATTCAACAAAATAAAACTTTTTATTAGAAAATTAATAAAATGTATAAACCTCTACAAGACTGACAAAGATAAAAAGAGAGAAGACACACATCACCAGGATCAGGAAGGAAATGGAATCCCACTTCAGGTCCTGAGCCATTAAAAGATTGATAAGGAGAAAAATTCAGACAACCTTATGCTCACAAATTTAACAACTTAGAATAAAGATGAATTCCTCAGACGCTGCGAACTACCAAAGTACACCTAAAATAAAACGGACAATCTGAATAGTCCCATATCCATTAAGGAAACTAAATTTGTAATTTAAAAGCTCTGAAAAAGCAAATTATCCAGGACCAGATAGTCTCATTACTGAGTCCTACCAAACAGTTAAATAAGAAATAACACCAATTTTAAACAATCTCTTCCAAAATATAGAAGAAAAGGGAACACTTTCCAACTCGTAAGGCAAGTTTTACCATGATACCAAAACCACATAAAAACAGTGTCAAGAAAACTGCAGACCATATGTCTCATGAACATAAACACCAAAATCTTCAACATAGTATTAGTAAACTAAATGCAGCAATTATTCCAGGGATGAAGGGCTGCTTTTAAAATCAGGCAAAATGTAACATATTCTATTAACAAACTAAAAAAGAAAAACCATGTTTCCTTCAATTATGCAGATAATACATTTGACAAAATTAAACAGCCATTTGGGTTTAAAAAAAAACTCTCAGCAATTAGGAATAGAGAGAAATTATTTAAACTCAATAAATAATATCTACTAAAGTTCTACAGTTAACATCATATTTAATGATGAAATACTGAGTATTTTTCTCCTAAGATGATGACCAAGGCAAGTCGTGCACTCACAATTACTATTCAACATAGCACTGGAAATTCTAGCCACTACAGTAAGGCAAGAAAAAATAAATAAATATGAAGCAGACATATAGAAAGAAAGAAAGCTCTATCAGCAGATGACATGATTCATAACTGAATGTGTAGAAAAAATCTACCAAAACCAAAACATAACAAAACAAAAAACCTTCCTGGAATGAATAAGTCTAGTAAGTAACTTCAACAAGATTGCAGAACGCAAGATCAACACACAAAAGTCAATCACATTTCTATACACTCACAATGAGCATGTAGAGTCACAATTAAACACATTATCATTTTCCAATGAAAAGAAATACTTAGGTATATACTTAATAAAACATGTATAAAACACATTTATATTATAAAACAAAACATAAATGCAATATACTGAAAACTACAAAATGCTGATGAAATAAATCAAAGACCAAAATAAATGAAGAGACATACTGTGTACATGTATCAAAAGGCTCAACATAGGAAACATGTCAGTTCTCCTCAAACTGGTCTAGAGTTTTAATTTTCACAAAATCCTAGTAATGTTTTTTTTTCTAAATGTAAATAAGCTAATTCTAAAATTTATTTAAAATGCCACAAGCCCTAGAATAACTAAAATGATTTTAATAAAGAAGAATAAAGGGAGAGGAATCAATCTGTCATAAAAGCTTCCTTTATAGCTACAGTAATCAAGACAGTGTGGTTTTGGTAGAGGTATGACACATATATAGACCAATGGAACCAAAATAGAGAACCCAAGAAATAGCCCCACGCCAATATTTCCAACAGACTTTTGGTATCAAGAAAGGAAAGTTTGTCTTTTCAATAAGTGGTGCTAAGCAATTGGACTTCCATAGACAAAGTAAACTTTGACCTAAGTCATCTTATGTAAAAAATAACTGAAAATGGATCATGCACATCAATGTAAAATGTAAAATTGATGAAACATTTAGACAAGATGTAGGAAAAGTCTTCAGGATTTAGGACTAGGTAGAGTTCTTAAACTTAATAACCAAAAGCAGAACCCATAAGTAGAAAAATCAAATTAAATCTCATCAAAATTTAAAACGTTTGCTCTCTGAAATCTCATGTGAAGGAGATAAAAAGACAAGCTACAGGGTGGGAGAAAAAAATTGCAAACTATATACCTGACAAAGTACTGGTATTTAGAATATATAGAACCACACAATTCAATTAGAAAAGGGGCAAAATACATGAGTGGACATTTTCCTGAAAAAAATATGCATATAAATAAACCCATGAAAAGAGATTCATCAATAGTCATCAAGAAATGCAAGTTAAAGCCATAATAAAATATCACTGTACACCTATCAGAATAGCTAAAATAAAAATTAGTGACAACAACTAAATCACTTTACATTCCTCGTGGAAATGTTAAATGGTACAGCCACTCTGGAAAACATTTTCGCAGTTTCTTGTAATATTAAAGATACAGTTACTATACCACCCAGCAATCACACTCCTGTGCATTTACCCTAAGGAAAAGATATTCACACAGAAATCTTCACATGAATGTTTATAGCAACTTCGTAATAGCGAAAAATTGGGACCATTCCAGATGTGTTTCAACAGATGAATGATTAAACTGTGGTATATACAAACTATGGAATGCTACTCAGCCATAACTATAAAACTATTGATACCTGAGATAACTTGGATGAATCTCCAGACAATTACGCTTAATAGAAAAAAAGCCAACTCCAGAAGGATACCTACAGTACAATCCCATTTATATAACATTTTTGAAATGACAATATTTTAGAACTGGAGACCAGACTAGTGTTTCTCAGTGGTTAGGGGCATGGGATGGATGGGAGAACACAGGTGAATGTGGTGATAAAAGAGCAAGATGAGAGATACTTGTGGTCTTGGAGCTGTTTGTTATCTTGACAAATGTGTTTGTCAGTACACAAATTGTCACATAATAAAACTGCATAGCACTTAATAAACACATAAAGATAGGCATAAAACAGGAAAAATCTGAATATAATCAATGTGTTGTACTGATGTCAATTTCCTGATTACAATATTATACTATAGTTTTGCAAAATATCACTGAGAAAAATGGCAAACTCTGCAAGGCATCTCTCTGTATTGTTTTTTACAACTGCATGTGAATCTGTAAGTATCTCAATTCCAACTTTTCTCAAAAAAATTAAAAATAAAATGGATGGTGGGCTGTATTTGGCCTGTGTACCATGGTTGTCAGCCCCAATCTAGAACATCATTTCCCAACCATGGAAACACATTAAAATCACCTGGACCAGGCATGGTGGCTCATGCCTGTAATCCCAGCACCTTGGGAGGCTGACACAGGTAGATCATCTGAGGTCAGGAGTTTGAGACCAGCCTGGCCAATATGGTGAAACCCCATCTCTACCAAAAATATAAAAATTAACTGGGTGTGGTGGTGCATTCCTTTAATTCTCATGCCTCAGCTACTTGAAAACCTGAGGCATGAGAATTGCTTAAACTCAGCAAACGGAGGTTACAGTGAGATGAGATCATGCCATTGCACTCCAGCCTGAATGACAGAGCAAAATCCTCTTTAAAAACAACAACATCAACAACAACACACACACACACACACACCCCAAGAAAATTACCTGGGGAGATTTTACAGACAGAAACGTCTGGGCTCTAACCCAGAGACTTTGCTTTTAATTCATTTGGGCTAAAACCTAGTCATGTATATTTGTTAAAAGTTCCCCAGGGCATTCTAATCAAGCTGGAGAGCCATAGATCCTTTGAATATAAAATACCACTTTTGTTTTCTCTTTTCTCCTTATTTCACATTTCATCAGACACCAAAATCTAGAAATCTGCCCACAGGAAAGGTTTTAAGACATTCACTCCTATCTGTCAAGACTACCAGTGCTTTAACTCACCCATCACCTGAACCAATGTAACCAACTCTGAACTGCTTGGTTTGTGTCCTGTGCTTCCCCTTGAAATGGCCTCTAGTGGTATTTTCAGAATGCTTATCTGATGGTTGCATGCTTTTGCATAAAATCCTTTGTAAGTTCCACTGTGCCTGGAAGAGTCCATCTCTGCTCTTTCACTGGGTCTATTTAATCTAGCACCTACCTACCACTTCCTCCTCCTCTCTATCCCACTCACTTCCCTCCCACTGAGACTGTACTTCTCATACTCTTTGGACATTTCTAGCCTTTTCAAAGCTTCCCATCTTTGTTTATGCAAGGCCTAAAATCAACTTTAAAAAAACTCCTTCACTGGGAAAATTCCTACTTTTCTTTCAAGACAATCCTTTCAATGAAGGCTTCTCCAGGAAGAGCAGCTCCTCACTTCTCTGGACTTCTCACCATCTCCCTTCACTTACACCACCTTTTGTCAAGTCCATCCCACACACTAAGTTGTATGTTTCTAAAGACCAATGTCCAGGGCTTGTTCAGCTCTATATTCTGGGTGTTTAGTACAGGATTTGGAACACAGCCCTTTTGAAAGGGCTGAAATAATTGAAATAAGGAAGCAGAGTCAAGAACAGAACCCTATTTACACTCATCCTTGTGTGTTATTTTTCCCTTGTTTTTTTTTTTTTTTTTTTGAGATTTTTTTTTTTTTTTTTTTTTTTTTTTTTTTTTTTTGAGACAGAGTCTCACTGTTGTTGCCAAGGCTGGAGTGCAATGGCCCAGTCTGGGCTCCCTGCAACCTCTGCCTCCTGAGTTTCAGCAATCCTCCTGCCTTAGCCTCCTGAGTAGCTGAGATTACAGGCACCTGCCTCCATGCCTGGCTAATTTTTGTATTTTTAGTAGAGATGTGTTTTCTCCATGTTGGCCAGGCTGGTCTCGAATTCCTGACCTCAGGTGATCTACCTGCCTTGGCCTCCCAAAGTGCTGGCATTACAGGCACGAGCCACCACATCTGGCCTCATCCTTGTGTCTTAAGTATCATTAACTTCAGGAAGTCTTTTGTGAGGCTCACAAAGGAGATGTGCTATTGTCTAAGTATTTGTGTTCCCTCAAAATTCAGATGTTGAAACTTAATGCCCAAGGTGACAGTATTAGGAGGTGGGACCTATGAGGAGGTGACTGGCTCATGACAGCAGCATCCCTAGCAATTGGATTAGTGCTGTTATAAAATAGGACCCAGAGAGCTCCCTCACTCCTTCTACCATGAGAGGACTCAGTGAGAAGGTGTGGTCTATGAATCAAGACACAGACCCTCAAGAGACACAAATCGATGGGCATCTTGGACTTGGACTTCCCAACCTCCAGAACCATGAGAAATAAGTGTGTGTTGCTTATTAGCTACCCAGTATATGATGTTTTGCTATTTAACTCAAGCAGATTGCGTAAGACAAGGTATGATGTCCTCAGCTATTTCCCCATTAGCAGCTTGTGTTTTCTATTGCAGCACCATCACACTTCTTTTTTTTTTTGCCATAATCACCAGATTAAATGTTTGTGTTTCCTACCAGCTATAAACTCCTTGAGATATGGCACCGGACCTTTGCTGCTTGTTGCTTCAGACCCAATGCCTAGTACATAGTAAATGCTCAATAAATGGTGGCTCCATGAATAAATGCATGATTTGTCTTTAGTGATCTGTCTTTTGGCACACACATTTTTCTTCTTTGCTTCTTACCCTGGAACTACAGATTCACTTTCCCAACATCATTTCTTAGCAGCAGGAAATACTATGTCCAAGCCAAATTGCTGAACCATCTGTCCTCTTCCTTACTTGGAGAATGTCTTTTCGGCCCAAGTGGTGGAGAGGTGACAATTCATGACCAATCAGCTTTGTTAGGATTTGGATGTGACATCATGCTGTCTGCTGAGCACACAACAGTCACAATCCCAGTGGTCTTTAGGACCTGTTTACACTAATTACAGAACATCCTTTTGTATGGGAAACGAGGATCTGAAGGAAATGGGAGGGATCCCAAGAGGGTGGTGGCTTTAAAAGTACTACGTTATCATCTGTGTTGTGCAAATTGCATTTGGGCTGAAATATGAGTTCTCTTTGCCTGACTCAAAGGCTTTGGGTGAAAACATCAGAGCTACTGTAAAACATGGTGACATGCCAGCGCTTACACATTATGCTGAGAGGCCTCTGATACACGACACGGCACAGGCACTTCTCCTTTATTCATTTATTCAGTGTTTGAGGGAGTTGCCGATTTAATAATAAATTCTTTTTCCTGGGAAGAGGACACCAGAAGAGTACAAAACAGCATTTTTGATTAAAGAAAAAAGTATGTGTGTTAAGGGCGGAAATCGTTTTGCATTTTTCCAGCTCCTTCTATAGAAGGCAGTAGCACTGGAAAAACATACACTCATTTATTTTCACAGCAGCAGAACAGCAGGGACTCCCCTCACTGTCTGTTTTTCTAAAGATGGAAAATGGAGCCACAGGAGAGTTCTTCAGTACAGCAAGACAGAGCACGGGGCCAGATTGTAGAAATGGGGTGTCCCTCCTGGAACCAGTGAGACTTTGGGAGGGCAGCATCATCTGAAAGGACAGAAGAATGGCCAGTCTAACTGCCAAGACTTAAGCTGTTTTGTATAGAATGAGATGACTCACTTGTGATAATTTGAAAAATCTAAATAAATGGTTTCTAAACTTTTTAAAGTTACTTAGCCAGTAAGTTAAAAAAATTTAGGGAATGCAGCCTCAACACATTTATTCCTGTTCTTGGCTCACCATTTGTGAAGAAAAGATAAACTCCGTGAGGACAAATACTTTGTCTTATTGAATACTGCAGCTGAAGTGCCTAGAACAGTGCTTGGGACATAGTGAGTGCCCAATAAATACCTGCTGAATGAAATAATCAACACATAAATAAATGCATGTATATTTATGTATGAATTGTATCCATGTACTCAAACTAATGTATATTCATGTAGCAAAATATTATGCAAATTTTAATGCATATCAGAAGATGGAAACATTTAAATAAAGAGATACAAATAAATATGAACAGCTCTTGTGATTTTTTCCCTCCATTCTTGCCCCAACATATCATCTACTTCACTTCGGACTGGATATAAAATTATTTTTACGCTTCACGGTGAATATGAATTGCCAGGGACGCCTTTTTAAAATGAGTATTTTTATCTAGCCCTTCCCTCTCTCATTCCTCAACCTTTGCCTTCAGATTCTGATTTAATAGGTCTGCTAAGGCAAAGCTTGGAAACTGCATTTTTAACAAGCTCCGGGAAAATTGTGATGCAAGTACACTTGGAACTACACTTCACAAAACCTACTGTAAGAAAATGTGTTGACTACCTGGAGCCTAAATCACTCCATGTGCTAGCCCCTGCAGTGAGTCTGCTTCACCTTCCAGAGTGATGCAGTTTTTTGGAGGTTGGCTTTTCGAATAGAAACACACACACACACACACACACACACACACACTCTCTCTCTCTCTCTCTCTCTCTCTCTCTCTCTCTCTCTCCCTCTCTCTCACTCTCCACAGTGTTTTGTACCCTAAGGGTCAAACAAAACCCAAGATCAACTACAGCAATGTCTTGGCTAGGTTGGGCGCCAGAGACATCTCAGAACCATGGACAGCTCCCAGGAGCCTACCAGCCACCCACTTACCATAGCCTCCTAGGCATCATTCTCAGTTGTCTGCTGCCCCCTATCTGGGGAGTGCAAAGCGGCACATGTGTCTAAGATGCTGGAGCCAAGGCCCAGCTCCCTAAGACCCCAACAGCACCTGTACTGCACCTGAAGGACACTGTAGTGGCCTCTCAATCTCCATCTACCTTGTTTCTTTCTCAAGTGCTTCCTTGTCTAGAATGCTGTTGGCACTGAGCCGCAGTTCATATCAGAATCATATAATTCATGGCCACACATAAAAATCATAATATGAAGGAAATACTCAAAATATTACTGTCTACTTCACTTGCAGATGAGAAGTAGACAGGGGATGAGAGAACAGCACCCCAGTTGGGGAACTCGTTGATCAAAGACATGGTGGCAAAACAATCCTACAAGCACGTAGTAAGCTCCTATCATAGGCCAGGCACCATGAACGAAGCAACCAGAGTAAGTATCTTTTTTCGTTTCTTTAAACTTTCCATTTTAAAATAATTTTAGACTTACCGAAAAGTTACAAAAGTAGCACTAAGTGTATACATTCTTAATGTTAACAACTTAACCATAATTCAATTATCAAAACCAGGAAATTAACATTATAAATAATTCAAGTCTGACCAGCTTTCCCCCAATGTCCTTTCTCTGTTCCAGAGTATAATCTAGAATTCTACATTGCACTCATTTGCCGTATTTCCTTAGTCTCTGAGTCTGTGACAATATCTTATTTCACTATATTTTATGAATTTTATTTTATAATTTCTTGTATTTCATATACTTTATTAGCAATTTATAACACCAATTACATACAATGAATTGATGTAACATGAAATTTTCTTTCTGTATTTCTAGATACCATAAATATTCCTATAATAATGGCAATAAACACAAAAGAATAATGTACTTTTCTTTATTTTTATATTGTTATATAAAACATGAATATATTATAATCCAATTAAAGATTGCCAAAGGACCTGAACAGATATTTCTCCAAAGAAGACATACAAATAGTCAACAAGTATATGAAATGGTGTGCAACACCATTAATCATCAAGGAAATGCATATGAAAGCCACTAAGAGATATCATCTCACTCACATTAGAATGGTTATTATCCAGAAGATAAGAAATAATAAATGTCGGCAAAGATGTGAAGAAAAGAGAACTCATGTATACTGTTGGTAGGAATGTAGATGTGAGCAACCATTACAGAAAACGATGTGGAGGCCCCTAAAGAAATTGAAACTATTTTACCCAGCAATCCCACTTCTAGTTACATACCTAAAGAAGATGAAATCACCATCTCATAAAAATACCATGCTCCTATGTTCATTGCAGCATTTTTTACAATAGCCAAGATATGAAAATAATCTCGATGTCTGTTGACAAACAAATGGATAATGTGTGGTGTAGCTATGTGTGTGTGTACATACGTCTATATATGTATACACACATATATATACATACTATTCCATATACACACATATACTATTCCATGTGTGTCTGTATACATAGGTGTGTCTATACACATATGGAACATTATATGTATATGTGTATGTATGTATACATATACACAATGAAATATTATTCAGCCTTTAAAAAGAATATTCTGCCTTTTGCCACAACATGGATGAACTCAGACATCATACTAAATAAAATAATCCAAATACAGAAAAAAAATTGTGTGATTTCACTTATATGTAGAATCTACCCTTTTTTTAAGGGTCAAATATACAGATACAGAGAATAAAAGCAGTGGTTACCAGGGGCAGAGGATCAGTAAAGAAAATGAAGAGCTGTATGTCAAAGGATTTAAAGTAGCATATATGTAGAATAAATAAATCTAGATATATAAGATACAAACTGAAGACTACAGTTAATAAAATTGTATTAGAGATTTTTGTTAAGCAGATTTAGCTGCTCTTGTCACAAAACAATCTATGTGCAATAATAGACATGTTAATTTGCTTCACTGTAGTAACCATTTTACTACATATAACATCATGTTGTAAACCTCAAACATACGCAATAAAGGGATGATAATTTACGTCATGTTTACCAAGTACATTATTCAGGTGATGGTTATACTAAAAACCTAGACTTAATCACTATGCAACATATCCATGGAAAAAACCTATATTTGTGCCTCTTAAATGTATACAAATGAAAAAATTATTTAAAAAAATATATGTATTTATGAAGTACAACATGATGTTTATAAATATGTATACTTTTTGGACTGGCTAGATCAAGTTAATTAACATACCCATTAGCTCACGTACTTTTGTCATTAGAACTCTTAAAATCAATTCCTTTAGCAATTTAACATGACTTCAATATTTTTAACGTGTAATACTCAGTTATTTCATAGAATATCTCTCAACTTGGATTTGTCTGATATTTCCTCATGATTACTTTTTGAGGTTTGAGGTTATAAATTTTTGGCAAGAATATGACAAAGGTGATATACTCTTCCTGGTTCATCACATCAGGATAATTTGATATCAAAATGACTTATTGGTGATATGAACCTTGAGCACTTGGTTAAGGTGATGTCTGCTGAGTTTTGTTACTGTAAAGTTGATACATTTCATTTGAAATTCACAGACATCCTGGGAGAGATGGTTTGAAAATATTAATAATACATTGTTTCTTCTCAAACTTATACTTACTGGTTTATCTCTCAGCCTGTGATAATTATTGCTGTGGTATTTACCTAAAGGTGATTTTGTATTTTTCTCATTTCTTCTTAATTGAATTCTTAAGATAAAGCTATTCCATTTCCTGCTTATATTTATTTATTTATCCAGTTGTTTATGGCATTATGAACTCAGGGACATTTGTTTTATTCCATGGGTAATAAGTCAACACTATCCTCAGTGATTTTGTTGCTTCTATTGGGAAGTCCTTACAGTAAGCTCCCGTCACATCAATAAGCTCCTTTTCTGAGTAGGTTCTTATTTTCTGGTATCACAAGAAAGATATTCCAGGCTCCTCCTCTTGCTCTTTTTGGGTTTGTTTGTTTGTTTAGATGGAGTCTGCTCTGTCACCCAGACTGGAATGCAGTGCAGTGGTGAGATCGCAGCTCACTGCAACCTACATCGCCTCCCAGGTTCAAGCAATTCTCCTGCCTCAGCCTTGCAAGGAGCTGGGACTACAGGTGCACACCTCCACGCCAAGCTAATTTTTTTGTATTTTAGTAGTGACAGGGTTTCACCATGTTGCCCAGGGTGGTCTCGATGTCCTGAGCTCAGGCAATCCACCTGCCTCAGCCTCCCTAAGTGCTAGAATCACAGGCGTGAGCCACTGCACCCAGCCAAGTCCTCATTCTTTTTATTGGAAAATGGCACATAGAAGCCAAGAATTTACTGATAGTGATGTTCACTGCTACCTCAATAACATTGCTTAATTTCTCTCTGTGGCCAAAGCTACAAAATAAATGCATGTGTACATAAATATCCATATTTCTATGTCTATTTATATATATATTTTAGAACTCTAAGTTCATACTGACTCCTCCAATTCCAATCCAATACCACTAAATTCTCTCTAGCTTTTCCCCTTTTCTTATTTTCAACTTCTTTCTCTGACAGTGAGATACCTGACTCTTGTTATCTACAATTTATTTACCTGTTCGTTCAATAAATGTACACACGTAGTAACAGAATTGTAAACATGCCCTGCGAGAATACAGTTGTTGTGCACAGCTCTCTTCGTCTTTAACCTTGCAACATCTTGCAGAAAGAAAAAACTGCTTTCCATATGTAGAATAATTTTGGTGTCAATTTACAGTGTATGTGTGTATGTTTTAGAGTTTGTATGTTTTATTCTTTACTTTCCATGATTTAAATACCTCTACTCAACCCATTTTCCAAATATAAACTGAAATTAAGACAATAAACAGCTGTTGTTATACCAGGTGACTACAGTAGATGACGGAACAATATGGATCTCACAGGAGGTGTTTTGTTGCACATATGAGCTCCTGTCTACCTTAATCCTTTTGATGTGCATCCACACTCTCTCCACAAAGTTTAGGATTAATCCCTTGTCAGAGTATTACATAAGCAATGACCAAACTGCTAACCACCGTTTTCCAAAGCCTGCTTCCACGAAGACCTGTACTTGACCCTGTTATCACCATGACTACCTTTTGACTATCTTTTTACTATTGTCTTTATATAGCTTCACCACCCTGAGTCTAAGTCCTTGATAGTGTCTTACTTAGATCTATCTTCATTCCCTCTCTTAGTGCTCAGAATAAAGTATGTATTCTGTATATTTCTTGAATGACTAAAAGAACATGAGTCAGACTGAGGCAGTTTGGCTTAGATAGTGTCCTTAGATCCCCTGTAGAAAATCACCAAGTGTGCTTGCTAAAAATGTGAACCCAGGGCCTTACCTGGAAGTCCCAAGATTAAGTCGTTTGGAGCAATGCCCAAGAATACGCATATTTACAAGAAAACCCGGAATTCTTACCTATTTTTAAGTTTGCTAACCACATAAATATTGACTAATGTAGTACTGACAAGAAAAACACCGACAAGGGAAGAGTTTGGTAAAACAGAGTGATCAGGTGAGGCTTCTTGGAGGAGGAGTTATCATCTGACTCTTTTAAGATAGCTCTAATCAAGCCAATGAAAGGTCAAGATACTCAGACAACAAAGTGTTGACAGCAGCGACTTCATGCCTGCTTCGGTGGTCTGAGAGACGGAAGAAACCTTTGGAAATTTTTTTTAGGAGCCCCAGCCTTTTCTTCTAAGTACAGCTATTGTTTATATAAAAATGTAGAGGATGTGTGTTGTGGGTGAAGTCTCTACTAAGTCTAGGTTTCTGAATGACCTTGAGAAATATTAATGATTATAATACTACTGTAGTCATATTATCATTATTTAGAAAACATTTAAAATTTCCCATGCACTATGCTGAGCATTTTGTATGCACGTCTCTGTACGACAGTACATAATTATAATTTTCGTATTTCGTGATGACATTTGAATTCAGAAAGATTCAGTCACTTTCTAAAGTTGAACAATGAATGCTTTCCTCACGTACAAACTGAGAATACTATCACCTCCCTCAGAGGACTGTGATGAGTATTAAATTATAAGTTTCTGGTAAATTTTATGGCTGAAAAGGGAAAAAAAAAACTATTGACAGTGCCAACTCTGAGGAAAAGAACAGGGAGTTGGGATGATAGGAGATTAAAATTTCCTATTATTTAGCACTTTGTGAAATTTGCAAGTTTTTGTTATAAAACCAACAGAAGTCCACAAAGGTTGAAATAATTTACACTCCCACCAACAGTGTAAAAGCATTTCTATTTCTTCACATCCTGTCTAGCATCTGTTGTTTCCTGACTTTTTAATGATTGTCATTCTAACTGGCATGAGATGGTATCTCACTGCAGTTTTGATGTGCATTTCTCTGATGACCAGTGATGATGAGCCTTTTTTCATTTGTTTGTTGGCTGCATAAATGTCTTCTTTTGAGAAGTATCTGTTCATATCCTTCATTCACTTTTTGATGGGATTGTTTTTTTTCTTGTAAATTTAAGTTCCTTGTAGATTCTGGATATTAGCCCTTTGTCAGATTGATAGATTGCAAAATTTTTCCCCCATTCTGTAGGTTGTCTGTTCACTATGATGATAGTTTCTTTTGTTGTGTAAAAGCTCTTTAATTTAATTAGATCCAATTTCTCAATTTTGGCTTCAGTTACCACTCCTTTTGGTGTTTTAGTCATGAAGTCTTTGCTCATGCCTATGTCCTGAATGTTACTGCCTAGGTTTTCTTCTAGAATTCTTATGGTTTGGTGAAGACATTGTGGCAATTCCTCAAGGATCTAGAACTAGACATACTATTTGACCCAGTAATCCCATTACTGGGTATCTACCCAAAGAATTATAAATATTCTACTATAAAGACACATGTACATGTATGTTTATTGCAACATTATTCACAATAGCAAAAACTTGGAACCAACCCAAATGTCTATCAATGATAGACTGGATAAAGAAAATGTGGCACATATACACCACAGAATACTATGCAGCCATAAAAAAGGATGAATTTATGTTCTTTGCAGGGACATGGATGAAGCTGGAAACCATCATTCTCAGCAAACTTACAGAGGAACAGAAAATCAAACACCGCATGTTCTCACTCGTAAGTGGGAGTTGAACAATGAGAACATATGGACACAGGGAGGGGAACATCACACAGTGGGGCCTGTTGGGCCCTGGAGAGCTAGGGGAGGGATAGCCTTAGGAGAAATACCTAATGCAGATGATGGGTTGATGAGGGCAGCAAACCATCATAACACGTGTATACCTACATAACAAACCTGCACGTTCTGCACATGTATCTCAGAACTTCAAGTACAATAAAAATACACATAAAAATAAATGAATTTCTGTCACAAAAAAATAAAAATAAGAGGTAGTAAGGCAAGGCAAAAATTGCAAATAAAAGAAAACTTCTACCATCTCTAGGTTGGAGGGACAAAGAGAACAGGCAGTGTTACCAGATTCCAAGAGTCAGAGTTACCTAGCAGAAACTCAAAGCACAAACCCCTGTTGGGACAAGCTGGAGTCATTAAGAAGATAAAGCTCCAAGCAGAAACAAAGCAGACAGTAAGAACACCCTGGAATGATAGATTACTTAATATTAAAAGATGTTTACTGCCTGACTCTACCACCATGGGAAGAGTAAATTTTTTCACCCCACTGATGTTAGTCTTGACCATATAACTTGCTTTGGCCAAGAGATATTAGCAGACACAATGTAAACAGTGGTTTAAAATGTGCTTCAGTGGTTAGGCTTTCCCACTTGCACCTTTGCTATTGCAATGCTAAAAATGTGCCCTGGGTAGCCAAATAGTCCTTGAAGAATAAGAAACATATGGAATAGAGATGCCTCTGATAACTTGCAGAATTGACGCACAGCTTAAAGAGTTACCCCAGGAGATCCACTGACATGGAACCCAGAAATAAGCGCTTACCATAGTTTGCAATTGAGTTTGAAGGTCATTTGTTACACAGCAGTGGCTGACTGTTACACCTAACTTCTCCCTTCCTCCTATCTTCTGGTCTTTTACCCATACCTCCCATTGGCTAAAACCAGTCAGAAGTCAGTTAATGTAGGATCTTGGGAAATACTATCTCTTTGTAAAACAGAGATGAGAAAGGGAAGAGCAAAGAATGGGTTGGGGTATGAGGCTTGAAGAGTCCAAATAGGCATCAATCCATCACAGCTTCTTAGAGCCTTATAGAGACTGGCATAGAACAGGTTGTTCAGTAAATGAAGATTATTGTTATTTTGGAAAAAAAATAATCTCTGGGAGGATTAAGGCCCAACATTGGGCTCAAGGTCACATTCCAGGACAGTGTTCCTGGTTTCTGGTTGAACATGAATACTCTTGAGAAGCAGACCTCCTTATAAGCAATGCTCAATAATGCCCTTCATGATGATGATACAAAACACCTAACGCTTATGTAACATTTAATATGACACAGGCACCATATTAAGTTCTTTACTTGTCATTTGATCTTCAGAGCAACCCTATGATATTGGTACTTACATTTATTTTGCCAGTAAAAAAACTGAGTCACAGAAAGGTAACTCAAAATCACATAATAAATATCAAAGAGAGCATTTAAATTCAGGCAGTCTGGCTGCAAAGTCCATAGCTTTGAGCACCACAGTATGCTGGAAAAAAACCTGTATAGGTAGCCTTAGTTCAGAGAGATGAGTAGCTGTGTGTGTGTGTGTGTGTGTGTGTGTGTGTGTGTGTGTGTGTATGGGTGGAGGGTGGTTTGTGGGGGTGTGTGTGTACAGTAAAGATGGTGGAGGGACTGGTTTCTAAAACCTAATTACAAACTTTGTGAATTTATAATCTTTGCTCACCCTGGGAAAGATAAATGGGGAAGAGACAGCTGGGTGAGGGCACCGCACCTTGGAGCCAGGTTGATGAAGCTGAAGCTGTAAATCCTCTTTCTGAGGACAAGCCCTTGTTCCTGGGAGATTTCAGCTGACAGGCGGGCAGGAGGTACACTGTCACCTGGACTGTGAACATGACTGATGGGGGTCTTCTCTGGGAACCCAGACAGCTCAGGGACAGAGGGATGTACATGTGACAATGGTAGACTTGTTTTCTCTTCTTAGGTGGAGAAAGGGGGAAACAAGTCCAGAGATTGCTGCCAGAAGCTCCGTGGGACAATGGGCCTTGGAATTAGGGAGACCTTGCTCTAAATCTTGGCCCTTCCTCTTATCAGCTATGTGACTCTGGGGAAATCATTTTGAAAACTGGTTGATAATTATGTTTCCCTCAGAAGGTCATAGGAAAGATTCAGTAAGATAATGTTTATTAAAATACCAGCTCGGTGCCTGGCATCTGGAAGTGTTCTTAACTTATGGTAATAAGACCAATAATGGTGGTAAGTGGTTAACTCAAGCATTATGGCAGCATATACTGCAGGAAACTCAGTTAAAGGGAAGGGTCTTCCTCAGGTATTAGAGGTGGTGCATCCAAACGAAATGTGCATGGGCTGTGGCATCAGTCACCGGGGTTCTAGGTCCAGTGCAATCACTCACTTGCAGCGAATGTTAGTATATTGAAGCTTTAATTTCTCATCTGTGAAACAGGTGATATTAATAGCTCCTTTGCCATCAGGGTGTTACAAAAGCTCACTTCTTACACTTAACACACAGAGTAAAGTCTTAATGCATATGAGTGGTGATTATTAATGTGCATGATGACTAACTTATTGATCAAGGGTGAACTCAACTTTAATTCAAAACCTACCTCTCCAGCAGTTCTGTTATGTGGTCAGAAACCTTGGACAGTACCTCAATCTCCTTGCGTTTCAGGATGCCCACCCGTGACACAGTGATAATAAATCAATTTTTCCCTTGGAGGTTGCTGTGAAGATTAACTCAATCAGTGCTTCCAAAACATTCAGAATAATGCATGGCTTAAATAAAGATTCAGTTGCCAATACATTTTTCTAATTTCTAAAAATTAGCTATTTGTGTCAGGGGGTGGGGAAGGCAAAGGGCATTTCATCAGTTCACAAACATACTGCGCATATACACAAAGCTCATTCCATCAGGGATGTGAAGCAGAGATGATCAAATCAAACACCAGTAAGACACCTAGGAGAAACAGGTTTCAAAACAGGCAGAATTACTGATGGGGCAGGAATTGAATTATCAATGGGGCAGGAATTATGTATATATGTAATTGTATGATTGTTTCCTTTCAATAGAGCTTAGAAAACAACCTCCAACTTCAATATATATATATATATATATATATATATATATAATTGTTTGTATGATTCTTCCTTTTCAATAGAGCTTAGAAAACAATCTCTAACTTAAACATATATATATATAATTGTATGATTTTTCCCTTGAAGATTTGTCTAATATACGTGTGTATATATATGTGTATATATATTAGACATAATATATACATTATTATACAATTATATATAATTGTATGATTCTTCCCTTGAAGATTTATATAACATACATGTGTGTATATATATAAATATATATATATATATATATATATATGTATATATATATTAGACAAATTTTCAAGGACCTCGTTTGAATTATGAATACATAAAATATAAATCATCAAGGACTTCTTCAGAATTACGGATATAGAAAAATACATATATATAAAGGTATTTGTCTATTATGTATTTTATATATGCATGTACACATATAAAATATGAAAATGTGTCAAAAAGAAAGAACTTTCCACATATAATATCTGGAAATATCTATCCTGGTCTGTAGATAAATGAAGCAGTGTTGTATATAACGGATGATCAGTAATGTTTTGTTGGATGAATGGACAAATTAGTATTGGGAATATAGACTCAAAATTATTAACTGATAATGTATACAATCAAAAGATCAGGAAGGCCACCAATCACAGAATTCGTTCCAATTCCTAACTCAGGAATCTGAACTCTTCCCCTCTCAACCCTGCTTCCCTTTTCTTCATCATCTTTCCATCCACCTTCCATCCACTTGTGATTGTTTTTCCTGCCCCAACCATCCGCTGCCTTGCTGCTTTCCTCTCTCTACTTGAAATGTCCTCTGTTTATCTCTGCCAAGCTTCAACTCACCCTTTCAAACCATATATAAACTCCCCATTCCCTATGAAGTCTTTACTAAATTCCTCTTTCCTCCTTTTGTCTATATCATCTCCCACAATTTTATCATAGCTCTAATCACAATGTGTCATTGTAATCTACGTTTTAATCTTTCTCCTTTTTCTTCTACTATGACTGTAAGAGGACAGTGCTAGGCTCTGGCAGATGCTTAATTTCTATTTGTGGAAAAAGTGAAAAAAATAGAACGAGTGAATGAATGATATATTCAAAATTCCTAGCCGGACGCCTGAGACCTGTGGGAAATCTCCCCTCCCCGGCCCTGCCCTCGTGCAGAGATTTCTCTCTCCTCTGACTGTCCCGGAAGTATTGACTGCATCATTCTCTTACTCCTCTTACTCTTTCACTCTTGCTTATCTTGTTTTCTTTTTGCCTTCTTATGCCATTCTCACTTCTCCCAGCTTCTCCCCTACCATACTCTATACCTGATCTTTCAGATTCTCCCGTTATTCCCCAAATGCCTCTTGTGCATCTGAAGTTCTGACTGATCCCTATGATCTTAAATGTCTTATAAATCATCTACCTGGATCTCTTCTACTCAGCTCTCAGAATTTGTGTCTGGCATCACCATCTCCAGCAAGCCTTCCTATACAACCAACCCAAACTCTTTGAAAGAGTCATTCAGGATTTAAGCCAAGCTAAACTAGGACTTTAAAACCCTAGAATGGGCCACCCTCAGCCCTCAAACCCTTGCCATATATTAATTTCCACTTGGGGCATTTACAATGAGCCTGGAAAGCTTCCCACTGTTCACCTCTGCTTCCAGACTGCATGCTGTGACACAGGGAATTCTGTGTCAGACTTGCAATTAACTAACTGCTGTATTTAAGCTAACCTCTGTCTAATTAATGACTGCTCTAGCCATCAGTGCTGATAAAGTAGGACTGTTTCTGCTTTGGTAGCTTGGTTTCCTTGACTCATCCTATAAGGAGAAGGATGTGGCACCCACCCAGCCAGCCTCCACCAGAGCCCCAGGAATTTTTAGTTTGTTTATAGAGGATTGAGCAGAAAAATTTGTATTTGCTGGCCTTCTAAGGCCCTCAGGAAGTGCTGTCCTGGGGTACCAGATATTGTCACCTCCCCTACCTCAGAAGTGCCTTCAGGAGCATGCAGGACTCAGTGAACTATTTGTCAGGCAAATTTGCTCACAGTCAAACTGGCATTGGGCTGGCAAAAACTTTTTCAAATTTTTCTTCGCATTTCCTTTGAGGATTAGGTAACTTAAGCAGACAGTCTTTAAAAATTAATTGGGCTGGGCACGGTGGCTCATCCCTATAATCCCAGCACTTTGGGAGGCCAAGGCAGGCAACTCATCTGAGGTCAGGAGTTTAAGACCAGCCTGGCCAACAAGGTGAAACACCATCTCTACTAAAACTAAAAAAACCTAGCCAGATGTCGTGGCACATGCCTGTAATCCTAGCTACTTGGGAGGCTGGGCTGGGAGAATCACTTGAACCTGGGAGGCGGAGGTTGCAGTGAGCTGAGATTGCGCCACTGCACTCCAGCCTGGTTAACAGAGTGAGACACTGTCTCCAAAAAAAATAAAAATAAAAATTACATAAAATTAAATTTTCCCATTAATAAAATATTACCTGTTAATCACAGAAGATTTAGAAAATACAGAAGAGTAAAAAGAAATACACCTCTTTAAAGGAGAGCTCTTAAATTTTGATACATTTCCTTTCAGCATTTTTCCATGCAGTGTTTTCAGTCTCATTGTTTGTGTAGTTTTGATTGTTCTATGAATGCAAAGTTTTTTAAATCTTGATTTTTCATGAACATTTCCTAAGCATGTCTCTCTTTTACCTGTTATAGGTATCAACATGCATCTCAAATATAACATAATAATAACTTATATTGAGTATTTACAAGGGTACATAGTACATTTAACTATGCTGTATGTATATGCATCCAATTTGAATCTATTCACCAATACTATGAGGTAGATACTCTTATACCCATTTACTCAATAAAGACATAGGTTCAGAGAGGAAAAGTAACCCACCCAAGCCCAAAGGGAGGGGAAGCAGCAGAGGCAGTATTTGAACTCAGATCTTCTCAACTCCAATATCTGCTCTCATAACCAACAATACTGCAGCCTGAAAACATGTTGGCTACTTTTTTCTACACATGGCATTGCACATGTTCAGGTGTGTGTGAGGGAAAATACCAACCATCTACTTCAGAGTTCAAACAGTTCTGAGATTGGCTTGTTATTCTTGGCAAGTAGTTTCCAGTAAACTTTCATTGATAGGGAAGGCAGAAGCAAAACAGAATGGGAGCTGTCTATGACTTACTCATGGTCATCAGCTCATCCCGAAGTTTGCATTATCCTACCCAGATTGCATAATTGTGCTAATATCATCCTTGTGGTTATTGATAAAAACATGGGCTTGAGAGCACATAGACTTAATTTGAATGCTAGTTCTACCACTTGTGGTTTTCCTGACCTTGAACAAGTTACATAGCCTTTGGGACCCTCATTTTTCCTATCCACAAAGCAGAAATAGTAGTATCCATCCTAGAAAGATTCCCGCTTTGAGTCTTAAATGAGAACAGCTAAGTAAGTTAATAGGTATAAAGCATTTAATACTGCCCTTGACAGTTAGCAGAGTTCTATAAATGGTGGATATATTTTTATGTATGTCTCATGAGATCTGGAGTTTTGGTCTATCATTCATTTAGTCATAGCTTGTTGTTACTTTTTTTTTTTTTTTTTTTTAGCACCTATTCTGAGCCAAACCTAGAGCTGAGTTAGAAATGAGAAGATAAAAATGTGCGACTCACCTATGCAGTTCCCTCTAACTTTTCTGAGAGGCCAGATACTCTGCCTAAAAGCAGGAGGCTGAGAAAGAAAACAATTCCAAGCCAGGGCAATGGCTCCAAGCCAAGCAACTTGCATGGACATTGAGGAGAAGGAGCTCTGCCCACCACACGTCCGTCCCACACACTGGTGCTGTCAGGTAATTTGTTTGTGGCCTAAGTCTTCACAAAACACTGATTATTGATACTAATTACACTAAAGTCAGTGGTTTATGCCAGAGGATTCCGACAATGTGGCCCTGTGCAACTTCCTTTACACACACTCACCTCCTCTTCCTCCTGAGCTCCCTCTCTGCTGCCTGCATCCTTGATGAACACCTCCCTAGAACTGTTTCTGAAATGCAGCTTGTCAGAATAGTGGTTGCTTACCTCTAGTTATGATTTAATTGATTAACATATGGATGGGTTCCTTATTTCAGTATCATTATCATAAGGTGGGACTCTATTACCAGGATACGACTTTATTATGTCTATACCTTCTGCTTCTTTCTGCAAAGTCTATGCACATGCACAGCTGATCTCACTTTTGTGATCACAAGAATGTCAACCTGCAGCAGTTTCTCTTCCTTATTTTCTGATGATCCATCTGCTCAGATACTTCTTTATATGTTCATTCACGTATCTTATTTTATTTCCATTAACTGCTATTGGTAATGTTTTTTTAATCTCATGTAAAACATTTTCCTAGTGATCAATACCACCTATTCAGCAGAGTTTACCATGTAACAGAGTAGACAGAAAATCAAATATGGGGCTGAGCGCAGTGGCTCGTGCCCATAATCTCAGTGCTCTGCGAAGCTGAGACAGGAGGATTGCTTGAGAACAGCAGTTTGAGAGCAGTATGAGCAACATAGTGAGATGTTCTCTCTCCAAAATAATTAAAAATTAGGCAGGTGTGGTGGCATGCGCCTTTAGTCCCAGCTACTTGAGAGGCCGAGGTGGGAGGATTGCTCTGGCCCAGGAGTCTGAGACTGCACCCAGTGTGATAGTGCCCCTTTGCTCGTACCTGGACAACAGAGTACCCTGTCTCTAAAGAACAAAATCAAGTGTGGAAAATATAATTAGGTAAAACAATCTTGCAGTTGTACAAATCGTACAAGTTAGTGTGCTGGCATAAAGAACAGTAGTTAATTCTGCTTAGAGTGATCACAAAGGGCCTCTTTGGGGAGGCAGAATGTGAAGTGTGTCTTTAAGATTCAGCCTGAGACTGCCAGACACCTTCAATGCAATCAAAAAGCAAAGAGAGAAGTGAGAGAAGGTTCATCCCAAGGCTGAACATGTGCCAAGACATGGACACCTACACCATCACGAGGGGCCGAGTAACCATTAGGTTCTTCAGTGTGGCTAGAGCGTCGGGAGTATGGGGTTGACAGAAAATGGAAAAGTAAGTTTGAAGCCAGATCAAGAAAGGTTGTAGAACTCTGTAGATCTTCAAAGAGACATAATAGGAAAATAGAAATTATGACAGTAAGCAATAATATCTTCCAGGACATAGTAGAAAAATGTCTATTAAAAAATGGGAATCAGAATACCATATTCATTGTTGGGCGACCCTGTGGCATAGCAGCAGGGCTCCAGGTAGGTGGAGGAGGCTGAGGCTAGATTTAAGGATGAAGTAGTACATCTCTAACCTCATACCCACTGCTACAGTTTGGCCTTGATGAGTCTCAGGTTGAATTTTGATTGCCAGTGTTGAGGGTGGGGCCTTGTGAAAGGGATTAGGTTGTTGAAAAGAGCCTGATATCTTTCTCTCCCTTCCTCACCTTGTGATGCCTGATCCCCTTCACCTTCCACTTCCCTGGGGCCCTCACCAGAACCGGATGCTGGTGCCATGCTTCTTGTACAGCCTGCAGAACCGTGAGCCAAATAAACCTCTTTCCCTTGTAAATTATGCAGCCTCGGGTGTTCCTTTATAGCAAATGGACTAAGAGACAACCCATCCCTTGCAACACAGATGTTAGGACCCCTTCTCATACCCTCAGGGAAGAAAGTCTCAGCCTCACCTAGATCTGAGGTGGAAAGCACCAGATGGCAGCCATGCAGGGGACCAGGCTTTTAAGAGAAAACAGTAATTCTACTCACAAACATGGCACAGTCCATGTCTTAAACTCTAACCAACCAGAACTCTTTGAACAGTTAATTGGGGGTTGTTTCCACATTACCATCCCGTGGGGAAGCTAAGAAGTGGGTGTGTGGAGGGAGCCTTGATGGGGAGGAACCAAGGTATACTTTATTCCTGTTCACACTCAGGGCGTGTGCCACTACCCCATTGGGAGATGACGCAACTCAGCATCAGGAAGGCTAAGTACCCTGTCCAAAGTCACACACTTTATAATTGGTAGAAATAAAATTTAAATCCAGATCTGCCACATTCCAAAGTATGCACTTCTAGCCACATTTTAGAATGATTGCTGGTGACTAGGTGGAGAAAAGGTTTGAGGAGGTAGAAAGAGAAGCGAATGTTATTGCATTAGTCAAGTTAAGAACAACTTGAATTACAGAAGTGGCTATGTGGGGCGGTAGAAGGAAACTGATGAGGGAGATAGGAAACAGAATTAACTGAATATATTAACCGACAATGAAAAGCAAGGAAGAGGAAGGAATCCAGGCTATGGCCTATAGCTCTCACGACAGAAACGATAGCGCTGACAGCTCTCCAGCTATCCTTCTGCTGTTCTCTAAGCTAGAACCTCAGTTACCTCATCTTGAAACTTTTTGAAAGCTTCCCCAAATACCAGGGCACCTGGTCTCTGCTAAGCCTTACTCTGTAACTACCCTGATATGACACAGCTGCTTTCTCCCAAGCTTGTCCCCTTTGATTTGCCAATGAGCTCTTCCTCATTATTCACTAGTCATTCTTCAAGACTAAGTTCATGTTCTGTTGCCTCTAGTTCAGCCCACTTCAGCCCCAAACAGAGCCATAGCCTCCTGAACTCCTGGGCACTGTTTTATGGTAACGGTGAACTGATTGTTTGCTTTACATTTGTAGCTCCACTGCCTAGCACAGTATCTGGCATGCTGAAGGTGAATGAATCAATTTTTTTTAAATTTAAGTTTTCTCATATATGAAAAGAGAATGAGAAGTTTTATTGCAGTCGATGATTTTGAGGATGAAATGTAGTAAAGGTAAAAGTGTATAGGTTACGAGGTGTGATGTGCATAGAAGTGTAAAGGTGGCAATGTGTGATGTACATGTAACCTCAGTATATCCTGATACATTTTAACAAAAAGTGCTAAACAGAAAGTGTACATGGAAATGTACAGGTTGCATTGTGTGATGTACGTGTTGTCCTCATCACCATAGGTACTCCTAAGGGCAACATTCAAGAATTCTTCTCTCCTAGGAATAATGAGATACAGGCTGTGGTGAACGGCAGAATGAGAACGACTACTTCAGGGAACCTGAGCAAATACAGGGTGCTAAGCCTGGTTTAATGGGTATGTAGGGGCCAGCCAGGGAGAACAGGCTGGCCAGAGACATAATCCAAATTCCTGCTGAGGAAGAAACCTGAGAACTTTTCTGAAAACCAGGACAGTAGTAACTGCTGGAACATGAAGTGCCAAACTGAAACAATACCAACAGTGCAAAGATAAACCACAAGGCTACAGTTGAGGGTTCTGGCTTACAACTTTTTGTTGTAACTTATCAGGATGTACTCAGATTATGTCAGAAACTCTAAAGCTACAGGTAGAATGGAATGAAAAGTGAACATTTTCCAAAAGCTGGCAAAAGGCAGTGCCTGGGGCATCTTCAGAACACAGGAAAATCATACATAGGTCTAAAGAGAACAACTGAGTTTTGGCAAATGGTTCAACACTGGACCTAAGAAAAAGGTCAGGATGTCAGGGGCCTATTTTTCTCTTTTTAAAATTTATTTATTATACTTTAAGTTCTGGGGTACATGTGCAAATGCCCATCAATGATAGACTGGATAAAGAAAATGTGGCACATATACACCATGGAATACTATGCAGCCATAAAAAAGATGATTTCATGTCCTTTGCAGGGACATGGATGAAACTGGAAACCATCATTCTCAGCAAACTGACACAAGGGGCCTATTTTTCAATGCTAGCTTCTGCTTGGTGTGATGGTAGGGAGAACAAACTGTCTCAAAAAGTCAAACTACAGACTTTAAAGGAAAACCCTCACTTCATTAAAAAAAAAAAAAATTCCAACTTAGGCATCAGCTTTCTGAAAGAATTTTTGCCTGGATACCTATGCAAAAACAGCCCTGAACTTGAATTGGAAAACAGAGCTTTCTACATAGCTTTAAACCTATTTGTCAGACCATCACCTGCCCTGAAACAAATTGGCTCTAAAGCTAAGAATCCACCCATCCCCTAGTTCTACAAGGTCGCTAGTAAGCAGATCCATAGACAGCAGAGATACAGAGGAAATATGAATGAACTGCCTGATCAATGGGTTCTTGTATGTCCAGGAAGGACCAGATATAAGCAACAGCAACTTGGCTGCTAAAGTCTCTGAAGAGCCCTTGAGAGAGGACCCACCCAAGATTGAATCAATCAGCAAAGGCACAGACATGAGAAAGGACAAACTGAAGGACTGCATCAATGCTGGGTCTGGGCCAGGTTGGCTAGTGAAGCTGGATCAGAGTTCCTCAATTTCAAGGTCACCTGTGGGAATCAAGAAAGGGTACACATGATACATTGAGCAAAGTATGTGGATCAGTGACCTGAGGTGGTCACTGAGAGAGAGAGAGAGAGAGAGAGAGAAAGAACTTTGTTTCAACATCATTTATACCACTATAAAGCTATGTTAGTTTGTTCTGCATTACTATAAAGGAATACCTGAGACTGTGTAATTTATTTTCGCTCACCATTCTGCAGACCGTACAAGAAGCATGGTGCCAGCACCTGCTTCTGGCATGGCCTCAGGAAGCTTACAATCATGGCAGAAGGCAAAGGGGGAACAGGAACACTACACAGCAAGAGTGTGAGCAAGGGGTGCGTAAGTGCCACAATCTTTTAAAACAACCAGATCTCCGATGAACTCACAGCAAGAGCTCATTCATGACCATGACAACAGCACCAAGCCATTCCATAAGGGATCTGCCTCCATGTCCCAAACACCTATCACCAGGCTCTATCTCTAACATTGGGGATTCCATTTCTACGTGAGACTTGAAGGGGACCAACACCCAAATCATATCGAAAGCTATGAACCCTTTATAGATTTACATAATTTCTGTGTCTTATCTGTTACATCGATACTTATGTATTTTAAGTCATGTTTGTCTCACTTGAACCTAATCAAGCTTAAGGAAAAAAAGCGAATTTATCAAGTAACTGATTCGAATTATCCAAATGCCTAGAAAAATACCAAATTAAGACAAAACCAGATCCTGGGATTCAGTCAAAATAGTGGAGATTCGATTACTCTTTCCAGTGCACGAGTAGGGTCTTTCCGTGTGAAATAAAAGATGACAGAAACTCCATCTCACAGGAATCCCAGACTCAAAGGTTATTGCCAATGGAATTAAATAAAATTCCAGCAGAAAACCTGTAGAAGATTCCAACTGGTTCCTGGTTCCTCTTGCACCATTACATCTATATCCCTAAACAAATCACTTTGTCAAGGAGAATGGGATATTCTTATGAAAACAGGGGTACAGGAAAAGAAGGTACAGTGGGTGCAGTAGAGAGAGAGAGAGAGAACAGATGTCTGTACTTTTTCCTTTCCTGTGTTGTTAGGACCAGAGGAGATACTATTTGGAAATCATGTTGTAAAGTGAAAATTGTTTTAAAAATACAGAGATGTCTCACATTTAACCTAGGGGTAGTAAAGGTTGGTGCTGATTCTCCAGGGCACAAATAGCTGAGAGGTGGGTATGAGATCCATTCTTGAGTTTTCCTCCTACAGCAAGTACTCAGAAGAGACAGCCTCTGGAATCATGGGACCTGACTTGATGTCTGGACTCCCCTGTTACCGGATATATAATCTCAGATATGATCTACTCACCCCCAGGACTACTGGGAAGATTAAAGGAAGTGCAACATATGGAAGTACTTTGAAACCTATGGAGCTATATGCAAACATAAGAGAAAACAGTAAGAGTTATGAAGCCAGGTTCTACGGGGCAAACAGAAATATGTGAAGTGCCAAAGACTAGGGGCTGAGGTTTCCCCTGAGGCTGCAGGGCAGCTTCAAGTCCTGAAGTAGAAAGGTCAGGAAGACAGAACTCTCTGGAATGACCCGCCATGGGAGCAGAGGCAGTGTGGATAGTCACTGATGCTAAAGAGCTTTTGGTAGACCCTTTAGATGGAACAAAAAGAACGTCAGCAAAACAAAGGTTATCGGGAAGGGGAGAGCTTGTTGTTAGCATCTCATTACCCAAGGGTTAAGTAACCCTGGATAATCCTAGTTCACCCAGACATGCCTTTAGAACAGCTGGGAAGGGCAGAAAGAGAGAGGGTGGAGAGAAGGGGTTAGAATGATTTGGCCAACATATGTGGATATTTTTATACAAGACTCTTGGATTTTGTTGTATCTGTTGATCTGTGCCCCAAGACTAGAGAAAGAGCTTTTGGCTGTATCTTAATTCATTGATTCCATTGTGATATTTTATTCTCATTCTCTAAACATCACACAGAATTGCCCAATGCTATATCTACATATCTATGCTATATCTATATATCTGTATCTATATAGCTGTTGTTGTTGCTTGTTTTGTTGAAATGGAATCTCACTCTGTCACCCAGGCTAGAGTACAGTGGCACCATCTCAGCTCACTGCAACCTTTGTCTGCTGGGTTCAAGTGATTCTCCTGCCTCAGCCTCCTGAGTAGTGGAGATTACATGTGGCCATCACCACACATGACTGATTTTTGTATTTTTAGCAGAGACAGGGTTATACCATGTTGGCCAGGCTGGTTTTGAACTCCTGAACTCAAGTGATCCACCCGCCTCAGCCTCCCAAAGTGCTGGGATTACAGGCATGAGCCACCACACCGGGCTCAATGCCATTATATTAAACTTTGTAGATTCCCTACTCTGCTGGGTCCTGTGCTAGGATCTGAGGGTGTAAAAATGCCTAAATCATTGTCCTTGTCATTCCAAGAAGCCAAGCAGGAAAGTAGAGTGCAGCATGAGGAATGGAATGATGGGGCAAGTCCAGATGAGCTGGAGGAACAGAGGAGTAGAATCAAACCAGCCCAAGGAGGCATTCCTAGAATGCTTTCTGAAGGGTGTTATCACTAGGCAAAGTGGGTATCATCCAGGCGAAAGAATGCGGGAAGGCCATTTTGTGGTAAAGAAATAAGACAAGCAACAGAATACATGTAGAGATTATTAAAAAAAGTTTGTTTCACTAGAGCATAAGGTATGAGGCAGAAATGAAGTCGTTGATGAGACAATATCTTGAGGGCTTCTGGCATTTGCTAAAAAGCATGCACCTGATCCTGTAGTTTTTAGGGAACCAATAAAGAACCCTAACAGGAGTGTCATGGTCTTATTTTTATTTCAGAAAGATCTATGGTGCCTGCATGGATGATCTGTTGGAGGTGAAGCGAGGTATAGAAAATAGAAACCCAGAGCAATAATTCAGGTGAAAGCTAATAACGTTTTGAATTAAGGCAGATTGCTAGTAGGGATGAGAGAAGAGAATTAATTAAAATACATTTGTAAGATAAAACTGGCCAGATGGGTAACGGATTGAATGTATTGCTGAGGGAGAGGACAGAATCAAGAATAACTTCCAGGCTTCTGACTCCAGGGATTGGTGATGGCATGAAATGAGTCAGTCATCACAGGAAAGTAGGTTTAATGGAGAAGATGGTAAGTTTGGCTTAGGGCATTTTTGAAACTGTGGTGTTCATGGAACATGAAAATGGAGATGTCTCAGAAGTAGTTGCATCCACATGTCTCTATCAGGAAAGACGTAAGGTGGTCATGATCAGACTAGAGGTGGTAGTTAATGCCACAAAAGCATGTGTGATGGCTTAAGAATAACTTACAATCGGATAGAAGGAGTTAGCTGTGCATGCCAAGAATCTAAGATTTAAAGAGAGGAGGAGGAGGCAGAGCAGATAAAAGATGCCAAGGAGAGAATGGGCCAGGAAAGGAAAGACACAGAAGAGAGATATTTCAACATGGAAGGAGATGGTCATGACTGTCAAAAGCTGCTGAGACATCAGGCGAGGTGAAGACTGAGAAAAGCCATTGGGAAGTGGTAGTTGAGAAGTCACAGATGACCTTGAGAAGTGACGGTAATTGAATGTGGTCAGTTTAAGGAAGTCAGTTCATAGCAGGCCTATCTTTCCAGTCTGTGTCAGAACCAACTGAGAAATTCAGACACAAAAATCAAATGGAAAGCAAAATGCAGCTTAGATGTGTGGTCAAATAAGCTTGTTACTTTTCCCTTCTTCTCGAAACTTCACCTGCCTCTTCCCCAAATGTAGTTCCCTTGGTTTGCAGAGTAGAATACACCCAAATAAATTTAAAGCATGGATGAACACATAAGCCTGAAAGACAAGGGGAAAAGAATTTACCAAGTAGACTTCAGCCTTTTTCCAATTCCATCAACTAGATGAGTCTATGCATCCAAAAAGACGTGGAGAAAAGAGTGAAGTTTCCTCCTTAGTAAAGCTCCATTCCAGGGAGGTAAGAAAGAGTTACTTTTTCCTATTTTGAAATGAAAATTAGAGAGAAAAATATTAGCTTTTTAAATTTTTTAAAGTTCTGGGTACATGTGCAGAATATGCAGGTTTGTTACACAGGTAAACGTGGTCCATGGTGGTTTTCTGCACCCGTCACCTAGGTATTAAACTTGGCATGCATCAGCTTCTTTTCCTAACGTTCTTCCCTGCAACCTCACCTTCCCCCAACAGGTTCCAATGTGTGTTGTTCCCCTCCCTGTGTCCATGTGTTCTCATTGTTCAGCTCCCACTTGTGAGAACATGTGGTGTTTGATTTTCTGTTCCTGCTTTAGTTTGCTGAAGATAATGACTTCCAGCCTCATCCATATTCCTGCACAGGATATGATCTTGTTGCTTTTTATGGCTGCATAGTATTCCATGGTGTATATGTACCGTGTTTTCTTTACCTAGTCTATCATTGATGGGCATTTGGGTTGATCCCACATCTTGCTATTGTGAACAGTGCTGCAGTGAACATATGTGAACATGTGTATTTATAATAGAATGACTTACATTTCTTTGGGTATATACCCACTTACGGGATTGCTAGGTCAAATGGTATTTCCACTTCTAAGTCTTTGAGAAATCACCACACTGTCTTCAACAATGGCTAAACTGATTGACATTCCCATCAACAGTGTAAAAGTGTTCCTACTCCTCCACAACTCTGCCACCATCTTTTGTTTCTTGACTTTTTAAGAAGTGCCATTCTGACTAACGGGGATAAAAATCCAGATTTCACGACACTGAGAAGTTGATGGGAGTTGATGAAGCAGAGGCTGCTAACATGGGCAACTCATTCTGGGAACCATATGGGAAGAACGGGAGAGAGAGATTGGAGAGAGGAGGACTGAAGTGACTGGGCCAGAGTACGTGGATGTCCTTGATCCCAGATTCTTAGATTTAGTCTTATTTTGTAAGCCCCGCCCAAAGGCTATGACTCATTCTGGATTTTAATAAACAAAACACCCTGATACAGGAGACAGAGGACCTTGTCTTAACCAGGCAAATTTGTAAAATTCACCTTTTGTTAATAACATTTTGCTCTGTGATGGCAGAAAAAGTACTGGGCTGGGAAGCAGAATGTCTAGACTCAAAAACCACGTCTTTTGCTTACTTCTTGTATCACCTTGAATAAGTCTCTTAATTATTCTGAGCCCTAGATTTTCCATTTCAAAAGTAAAAACAGTTGGTCATATTTCACAGGGTGGTGTGAAAATCAGATCAGATGAAATCAAATCACATTAGGTAAATATCTATTGGAGAATGTATATGAGAAGCACTCAGCACATAACTCAGGTGCTCAATAAATGCTTATTGATTCTAAATCTGTTTACTGGCAACAATATTCTTCTATAAAAACATCTAAGAACTACAATTTAGGACAATTACACATGACAGTCTACTGTCACCCCTCTTGGAAGATCCCTTTTGTGTTCAAAAAGAAGTAATGTCAGGCTACAAGTCTGACTAACTACTCAGTGAAGCCTAGTGCCTGTCAGAATCACTCTTTTCTAGGTTTAGTCTCAGTTTTTCAGATTTGGATATTCACATTTTTCTCTGTACGTGGAGGTGGCAAAATTTCTAGACTGGATTCACACTGACCAACTTGCCAAGAGACTGATATGTAATATAGGCACCCCAAAATTTTTCTAAGTGGTGATAATATTCAATATATTTCATTTGTTCTTTCAATCATTCAATCAATGCTTAGTTTCATTATGTGCTAGACAGTGTATGAATATGAACAAAAAATAACTGTTTCTTTCCCTTAGGAGCTAACAGTCTGTTAGAAGAGATAAGCATGAAAACAAACTGCAAGACATGAGTGCAAAACTGCAAGATTAGGGACCTCAGTGACACCACCGAGAGGCCAGCTCTGCTTGAAGGAATCAGAGATTTGAGAGTGAGCAGCTACTTGAGCTAGGTATTGAAGGGTAGACAGACATTTGTCAGATGAAGATGGTGAGAAAACACACTTAAAACAGAGAGAACAGCACTCACAAGGCTATGGAAACACAAAATGGCCTGCCCATTCCAAGAGCAACTCATTCTGGAAACAAGTTTAGCAGAACCTGAGAGTAGGATGCAAGTGATGAAGGCCAACATTTGAAGTGGAAAGTTAGATATTGTGTAAGTGAAGGCTATGAATACGGGAAGCGTGGACTCAGCCTGTAGGTAGGGAGTAGTGATGGAAACAGGCTGCATGCACCATTTTCCTCCTGTAGGGAGGCCACACATGAAACCAGTCTTCCAGGGTATTGTGCTTGCTGAGCCTGATGTAAGAACAAGCATATTTTGATGACATTTGTCATTAGGACCATCCAGCTCTCCTGGTTAGTTCATTACCCAGTGGTCTACCATCATCATTGACCAGAGTACTCCCAGTCTTCCATGAATGAAGGAAATCTTCTTGGCCCCTTGTGGATAACCTACTTCCATTAACAAAATCTTTTTTTTTTTTTTTAATTATACTTAAAGTACTGGGTACATGTGCAGATCATGCAAAATTGTTCCATAGGTATACAATGCCAGGAGTTTGCTGCATTCATTTCCCCATCACCTACATTAGTTATGTCTCCTAATGTTATCCACCCCCAAACTCCCCACCCCCTGCTATCCCTCCCCTAACCTCCCACCCCACAACAGACCCCAGCATGTGATGTTCCCCTTCCTGTGCCCATGTGTTCTCATTGTTCAACACCCACTTATGAGTGAGAACATGTGGTGTTTGGTTTTCTGTTCTTGTGTCAGTTTGCTGAGAATGATGGTTTCTCGGTTCATCCAGGTCCCTGTAAAGGACATGAACTCATCCATTTTTACGGCTGCATACTATTCCATTTTCTTTATCCAGTCTATCATTGATGGACATTTGGGTTGGTTCCAAGTCTTGGCTATTGTAAACAGTGCCACAAAAAACATACGTGTGCATGTGTCTTTATAATAAAACAATTTATAATCCTTTGGGTATATACCCAGTAATTGGATTGCTAGGTCAAAATGGAATTTCTATTTCTAGATCCTTAAAGAATCGCCACACTGTCTTCTACAATGGTGGAATTAATTTACACTCCCACCAACAGTGTAAAAGGGTTCCTATTTCTCCACATCCTCTCCAGCATCTGTTGTCTCCAAGTTTTTTAATGATCACCATTCTAACTGGTGTGAGATGGTATCTCAATGTGGTTTTGATTTGCATTTCTCTAATGACCAGTGATGATGAGCATTTTTTCACGTTTGTTGACTGTATAAACGTCTTCTCTTGAGAAGTGTCTGTTCCTATCCTTTGCCCACTTTTTGATGGTTTTTTTTTCTTGTATATTAGTTTAAGTTCTTGGTAGATTCTGAATATTAGCCCTTTGTCAGATGGACAGCTTGCAAAAATTTTTTTCCTATTCTGTTGGTTGCCAGTTCACTCTAATCAGGATACAAAATCAGTGTGCAAAAATCACAAGCATTCCTATACACCAATAACAGACAAACACAGAACCAAGTCATGAGTGAACCCCCATTCACAATTGCTACAAAGAGAATAGAATACCTAGGAATACAGCTAACAAAGGATATGAAGGACCTCTTTAAGGAGAACTACAAACTACTGCTCAAGGAAATAAGAGAGGACACAAAACAGATGGAAAAACATTCCATGCTCATGGTTAGGAAGAATCAGTATCGTGAAAATGGCCATACTACCCAAAGTAATTTATAGATTCAACACTATACTCATCAAGCTACCACTGACATTCTTCACAGAACTGGAAACAAAATACACCTTAAACTTCATATGGAACCAAAAGAGAGCCTGCATAGCCAAGACAATTCTAAACAAAAATAACAAAGCTGGAAGCATTACATTACCTGACTTCAAACTATACTACAAGGCTACAGTAATCAAAACAGCATGGTACTGGTACCAAAATACACAGACCAATGGAACAGAACAGAGGCTTCAGAAGTAATGCTACACATCTACAACCATCTGATCTTTGACAAACCTGACAAAAACAAGCAATGGGGAGAGGATTCCCTTTTTAATAACTGGTGTTGGGAGAACTGGCTAGCCATGTGCAGAAAGCAGAAACTGGACCCCTTCCTTATACCTTATACAAACATTAGCTCCAGATGGATTAAAGATTTAAACATAAGACCTAACATTGTAAAAACCCTAGAAGAAAATATACACAATACAATTCAGGACACAGGCATAGGCAAGCACTTCATGACTAAAACACAAAAAGCAAGGGCCACAAAAGCCAAAATAGACAAATGGAATCTAATTAAACTTAAGAGCTTCTGCACAGCCAAAGAAATTTTTTTAACCTAATTACAATATAGCTTAGCAGTTAAGGATATGAAGCCAGGCTAATTAGATGCAAATCCTGGCTTATGTATAGACAAGCTATAGGACCTAAAATGTGGGTTTAACCCTTTTATGCCTCCGTTTTCCCATCTGTAAAATGGGGGATAATATAACTGTCTACCTTAAAGTGCTGTTGAATTAAATGAGTTCATATACTGTATACACATACTTGGAACAGCACCCAGCTCATGGGAATGGCTATGTAATGTTAATTCTTGTTATTATATCTTAGTGATTCGATTATAGCTTTAAAAGTTCTACTCTAGACTGAAGAAATCTCTTTAGACTCTGCTGGAGTTTCTCTAGTACTAATTAAAGCTATTCAAACTCCCTAGATTCAAATCCTGGCTCCAGCCTTCAGGGTCACCTATTCAATTTATCACAAGCTACGAAACCCAATGAGCCTCAATTTCCTCATCTTGAACTATGAAAACAATAATATGTACCTTAAAAGGTTATTGTGAAGCTTAATGCAATAATGTTTGCAAATGTTTGTGTCTCATAGGAGAGGTATAACAATTTATTTTTAATTCTGCTAGAAACCAGCCAAAAGCCATTCTTTCCCATCCTCTGAGTAAGAATAGAAACCCAATAAGATTTTTGTCTAATAGGTTGCAGAGATGAAAAACTGAAAAAAGAGCTGACTTCAAATTTGTCTTTAAATTGCAGCAAATAGATTAGTTATGATTTATCCAGATACTAATTTACCTAAACTGATTAGAAGATTGTGAAAAATGTCTTCTTCTACATTGACTCTAAATTCAAGTTGTGGGCATATCTATCTATTCCAGATCCCTTTCATGTAGATAAATGGTACTGAAGCTGCACTGGCTATGATAGCTCACCTTTGTCACAGACTTTGGATTTCTCTCCAAGTTGTTTTTGAAGTCCCAGAGTGAATATCTATCTGACCTGAAAAGGTTCCACTTTGAAGCTGACTCTGAATTAATCTAGCTGCCCTTCAGATACACTCAAATTTTCTCCCAGTGTAGACTCACCTTCAGTGAACATCCATCTACACACATTTCTTTTGAAATTTACCCATCTAGGTAGCCAATTTATCACTGGTAAGACACAGAGTTTAGATGATTAAAGACTCTTAATGAAGATATATATGGAATGCAGAGAGAACTGGGGAGATGTCAATATTTTCAGAAAGGATGTGCTTTCCCCTAGCAATGCAAGCCTCCTGGGGATTTTGATACTTGCTTTTCTAGAGGAAGGAAAAAGGAGAAAACAGTGTAACTGAGCTCCCAGCCTGTCTCTTACTACTGAGAAGTGCAGCAATGTGTAATGAGAGCTGTTGTTACAGGAGTATGTATAGAACTGATGAAGAGGAAATGTGGAGAACTACTGGATTATAATATTTCTTAGAGCATTGGCAACTACAGTGAGGTAAGTGAAACAGTATAGGCTTAGAAACTAGAGAGGCATTATTTAGTGGCCAATCATACCTTGTATTCATTAGAATGAAAGGTTTTTCAAGTTGTCTTAGCCTTGATTTCCCCATCTGTAAAATGGGGATAATGATAACTAGCTCATAGAAGAGAAATTAAATGTGAAATGATAATCATGCTGAATCACAAATATTAAGTACTCAAAAATATTAGATCCCTTTTCTATAACATCCCAGATCTGTGAGTTAATGAGTGGAAGTTACAGGCATGCATAGATTCACTCCATATTGGGAAGAGCTTTTGAACATTGAGGGTTTCCAAGCAATGGAATAAACTGCTTCCTGAATTACTGAACTCCTAACCACTATACTCTCCTGGAAATATTTAGACATAAACTCAACAATCTCGTTATGGCCATTTTGAAGATGATGACTTAGGAGGTTGGACCACATGCAATTTAAACTCAAAGATTTTAAGGTTCATTAAAACCCACTTCTAATTTTTAAAAATCCCTAACAGGATGAATTAGTGCTTTTGAAGACATCATGATTATTCACAGGAGTTCATGGTGAGATGCCCTCATGACCCATATTAAAAACAACACTCAAATATGAGCTTGACATTGAGAAGAAAGTTCTACTGACATTATATAGCCTCAAGGGCATCCACCTCCTTGAGACATCATTAATTGCTTTAGTGTATAAAAATGGAGATCATACAGTGTCACAACTGTCAACTGAAAAAATGAATAGAAAAAAAATTCCGTCGAATGGTTGTTCATCTAGTTGACCCCAAACAAGTTTGACTGATTGTTCTCTGATTTGGCATGAACTAACTGCCGTGTTAATTAGAGGAAGGTAGAATGATCCAGAGTCTCCGGGGTTGCCACTGACTCTTTGTAGAGAGGAAGCAAGACTTCGTGATGAAAACCTAGGCTTTGGTCTCATGCCTGCCTCTTATAACTATTTGCCTTTGGGCTAGTCATTAAATAACCTGGATTTTTATTTCCTGATCTCGAAAAGAGGTTGTATTAGTCTGTTCTCACACTGCATTAAAGAATACCCAAGACAGAAATTTATGAAGAAAAAAATGGATGTTTCATTGATTCACAGTTCCACATGGCTGGGGAGACCTCAGGACACTTACCATCATGGTGGAAGGGAAAGACAAAGTAGGGCACATCTTACATGGCAGCAGGGAGAGAGAGAGTGAGGAAGTGTGACACTTTAAAACTATCAGCTCTCATGAAAACTCAGTCTCTAGCACAAGAACAGCATGGGAGAAACCACTCCGATGATCCAATTGCCTCCCACCAGGTGTCTCCCCCGACACTTGGAGATTACAATTCAAGGGATTTGGCTGGGGACACAGAGCCAAACAATATCAAGGGAAACCAAGTACCCTTGAAATACTTTGTAGAGATGTTGTAATAATAATCGATGATTATCAAATGAAGGAAGTAAAAAAAGCAAAATAGATAAAATCTTTCAATCTACAATGTTTTCAGAGCAGCTTCCTTATTGGTTTAGGATTTCTATCCAAGAAAGGACTCAGAAGTTTTCGAAGTGTGAAACCCTTAAATGTTTTTATTCATTCATAGATTCATATACGTTTACTTTGTCCTGATATGTCCCACATAGTGTCCTAGACCCTGGAAATACAGCAGTGGCCAATACTGACAAAGTCCTGTTCTTCCTTCATGGGAGTTGTATTCTAATGGGATTATGCTCATGAAACTTTGAAGGAAGTTTTACTAGAGGGTCATCTTTAAGAAAACCAACAAGTCTGGTTATCACTTGGAGAACACGAGAGATCTACCAAAGCCAAGCTCCCTAGACATGGATTTCTGAAGTGGGGGCAGTTAGTGCTGGTGGGACTTTAGAGAAGTTGACATGGATATGCAGTTGTAGAATGAAATAACACTGAGTAATGTAATGAAATAGTTAATCCTTGTTCAACTCCTATTATTTCTGGTTAAGGGAAGCAGAAAGTCCCAGTGTAAAAACTAAATCTCTGTGTTCAATTTTGCAAGCAGTCATGCTCGTTTTGCCAGAAACACTTTTGCTTTGGGGAAAGAAAGTTGCCAAATGGCAAGATGGGTTTCAGTGGCCTAGTCCAGGCATCCTCCCCTGGCTGAGGTAGGAAGCCCATTGCTCAAAATTATTTACCAAACGTCCTCTTTGTAATACCGCAGATTCATCATTCTCCACTCTTTAATTGTATTAATGCTTAATCTCTGACCAGTTGCTATCTATGGGTTGGGGAAGTTTTTTTTTTTAAGTGTGGGTCATTTCCACACCCCTTTCTATATATATATATCGCTGTATCTATATACCTCATTAGCATTTACTTACTGTCTAGGTTTAAATCTACTCACATTATACTTAAGTAAATTTACTTAACCAAGAATCTTTAGTCAACAAAAAACCAGAGCTCCTCCCCACAAACCAGGAGGTATGCATAAAGAATAAATTCTGTTCCATTAGTCTATATGTCTGTTTTGGTACCAGTACCATGCTGTTTTGATTACTCTAGCCTTGTAGCATAGTTTGAAGTCAGACAGCATGATGTCTCCAGCTTTGTTCTTTTTGCTTAGAATTGACTTGGTTATGTGGGCTCTCTTTTGGTTCCATATGTACCTATGCAACAATCCTGCATGTTCTTCACATGTACCCCAAAATGTAAAACACAATAAAATATATCAAAAAAAAACCCAAAACACGTTTCATTTTAAAAATGTGTATCTATATACCTATATACACACAGATATTTAAATACACATACCATGTTTAACCTAAAAAAAAATTAAATTCTACAGTCAACATAACGTCATTACACTTTAAAGTGCTGCCAACTACAGGTTCTGAGCCCGAGACCTGCTATCTCTTTGTTGAAATACATTACAGCAAGGGTTAGAATGCTACTGAAGATATGCTGACACTTAACTGGGACTTTCTGCTTCCCTCAATCAGAAATAATAAGAGTTGAACAAGGATTAACAGTTTCATTATGCTACTCAATGTTATTTCTACAGCTGCATATCACCTCAACTTCTCTAAAGTCCCACCAGCACTAACTGCCCCACTTCAGAAATCCATGTCTAGGGAGCTTGGCTTTGGTAGATCTTACCATTAGGCTGTGTGATGCCTCAGCTCCAGTAGACAATCCCCTTCCTTTGCCCTGCTGCTATACATTACCCAACCAGGGATGAAGTCCCTGTATCTCAGCTCCAGACCTGTCCTTCTTTATTCTGTTTCTGAGGCTGAAGCTAGGACTCTCTGCAAACCACCTATCACCCTGTATTAGTATTAGTATCTTCTGATGTTGCCAATGAAGATATACCCAAGATTGGGTAATTTATAAAGGAAAAGGGTTTAATTAACTCACAGTACCACAAGGTTGGGGAGGCGTCGCGATCACGGCAGAAGGTGAATCAGGAGCAAAGTCACATCTTACACGGCATCAGGCAAGATAGCTTGTGCAGGGAAACTGCCATTTATAAAACTATCAGATCTTATAAGACGTATTCACTAACACGAGAACAGGGCAGGAAAAGCCCACTGCCATGATTTAATGACCTTCTACCAGGTCCCTCCCACGACAGGTAGGGATTATGGGAGCCATAATTCAAGATGAGATTTGGGTGGGGACACAGCCAAGCCATATCACTCCCTTACTATGAGAGTTCTTATTGTATCCTGCCAGTCATATGCATTCCAGGGAGGCTGCAAGGCAGGAGGCAGAAGGGAGTTGCTCCTTTCTGTGAGCCTGTGGTTTCTGTCAGTTTTTCCCCAGAAATTGCCTTTCATCTAACACAGGTGTTGTTCGTACCCTATATAGTTTCTTTATGCCCTCCCAGGACCAACTGGTCAATGTCCTTCCCTTGGAGGGAGGGATGCATTTGCACCCATCTCTATGGGGTCCCCTGAGCACCCAAAGCACCGGCATCAACCAGGAAGGAAGCATGCTCTTTTTAAGATCTATATCCTGGTTCATTAGGACTCCTATTCCAGGTTTCTAGGATCTGACAACCCCAGTAACCCCATTTTCCTCCCCACCCCTATCAGTGACGGCTGCCTCCGAAATTACAATCTCTGCAGCATTCCAGTGTTTCCTTTGGCTTTCTCATTTCCCCCAACATCACTTTGACTAATCCATTTGATTCAACTCTCTTGCTAAAATACTTAAGTGTTCTTTCTGTTTTCCTGACTGGACCCTGACTGGAAGGTATTTTGTTCATATCTTTCTCACTACGCTGAGCTCCTTAAGAACAGAGATCATTACCACACATGCAACTGATGTTATCTGAAAGCTTCTTTGTCAAAAGAAACAATTCTGTCTTCTCACTATTGCTGCTGATCACCCCTTCCTAACTCTTTCTTTGTTGCCATGAAGAAAGAGCTTGGATGCTAACCAATCAGAGTAAACTCGATTTCTTCTGATTGGTTAGCCTCCAAGACATTGGCTCTGTATTCTTCTTCTAGTGGTCAGGGCACCCAGGAGTATTCCCTCTTCTGTACCACCTATTCCACTCTGTATTGAGTCAAGTTTCAAGGTCCACATATCTTTTCTTTACCCTACAAGCAACTCAAAACCTCCTGCTCCTAAGATTTTTATTTAAAGGAAAATAGGAGTCTCACTTGAAGCTGCAGGGCTAAGCCCAATAGCTCAATACAATCTTTATCGTAGATATATACATTGATGTTACCGAGTGCTGGGCCCACTAATAATGAAATAGAATTTGGACACGTCTTTGGTTTGTTCTTATGTGTTTTGCTCCCTTAGGAACTTGGTGGAGAGGAGAGTCATATTATTTTCAATACTGAATAATAAATGACCCCACAACTTAATGGGTTAAAGAACCCAACATTTATTTGCTCATGATTCTGCAGGCTGGTGATCTGGACAGGGCTCAGTGGAAAAATCATTACTATGCAATGTGGTATCAGCTGGGTGCGCTGATGTGCTTGTGTTCAGTTGTTAGATCAGCCAAGGGCTGGCTGGTCCCGGATGTCTGATTATTTGCTGGGATGATGAGCACAACTGACCCATGTCTCTCCAAGTCTCTCATCCAGCTAGTCAGTGTGGACTTCTTCATATGCTGGCTACATCCCAAAAGCAGCAAGAGAAAGAGACCAAACCCTGATGTGCAGGTGGTTTTCAAGTCTCTGCCCTCATTTCATTGACTAAACAAATCAAGTCACATGGCCAAGCCCAGAGTCAGTGTGGGAAGGAACATGGCTAGAAGCCCCTGCATGGTCCAGAGCCATGCCTGCCTCTCTGATTTTATCTCTAGCTAGCCTCCCCAGACCCCCACACAAATCATCTTCCTCCTTCCACCTGATTCACTCCAGCCCTATGTTACTGTTTCGACTTACAGAAATAATCCTATCACTCTCTTCTCACCTTATACCCCCAGGCCTTCGTATGTGCTGTGTTCCAGTCTTGTAGACCTTTTTTTTTCCACCACCATCTCCCTTCCTCTTCTTTTGATCAACTGCTGGTCAAGAGAAGAAGAGAAAGACCGACTTTCAGCCAGTCTTCTGAGACCATTTAAATTTCCCCTTGAAATACGTTTCCACAGCACCCAACTCTTCCTATCATGAGACACAGGGAGCTTGGCTATTTGTTTATCTCTCCCACTAGACTATGAGCTTTACACTGATTGAAACCATGACTTTGGACAAGGAGAGTGTTCACTTTCTGTGAGCATCTGCCTTGGCCCATCAAACTTGTTCTCTCTAAACTTCCTGAGGGAAGAGCTCTCCAGAATAGAAGAAACCTGTTTGCCTCTTATGTCAGGGTGGGTGAGAGAGGGGCAAGCCCAGGATATCAAGACCTTCTTCCATCCTCTCAGAACTCTTGGTTATTTTTGTAACCTGTCATTGTCCTTCCTGAATTTGAACTGTTCTCCTTAGACATCATTTGACCTACACCCACAGTTACTCTACCATGCTCCCTGGCGATGTTAATGAGGTGGAGAAGAATAGATATAACTACTAAGACCTGACAATTTTTTTCATCTCATAAGGATTTTGTATTTGTAGACATGAACGGGGAAAACTGGACCCACACAGTGCAACAATACTCAGGCCCCAAGATTAGAATTTAACACCTCGAGAGCCATACCTCAACAGAATCCTTGGTAGTCCATCTTAGAGAATACGTGCCATGGACAAAACCCCAGAGACTTCCAACAGTACCCTCTTGAAAGCTGTCCTTTTCATATCTTAGTGACTAGACCTTGTCTGACCTTCAAGGGTTAGGAGAACATCTTGCTTTTGATCAGAAGAAACTTCCCACACGTACTGTCCCACTATCCCAAACATTAGTATGGAAGCAACATAAACTTTTATAAAGTACTTAATTATCTCATTCCTCCCATACCCAGTGGCCATTAAATTTGGATGCTATAACTTGCTCTCAATGTATGCATACTGCTTTGTACATAGAAGATACATAGTCATTGCACAATGAATAAATGGATGATGTTGGCCAACAGTAAGTGATGGAGTCCATATTCAAGCCTGTGTTGGAGTGTATAAAATTATAAGCAGGAGGCATATCTTATAGAAGGTGATTAATAAATATTTGTTGGGTGAATGAATGAATAAAGCTTAGGCCACAATTTCCAGTAAGGTAAAATCTTAGGAGTCAGCCTATTCCTCTTGGCATTTCCCCAGATGTCAAAGTCAATTATCCTTAAAACCTGACCGAACACTGCATCTCTGCTTATTCTTGAATATGTTAACAAAAGAAAAAAATAAATAAAAGGCAGCCACCTGGGGAAATAAATTTCATGATGGTATGCTCGAAGAGACAGATTTGATTCAAGGTACCATATCCAGACAGAAATTTAATATGTAGCAATGGAAAAACAGTGTCAATGTCTCAGGACAGTATGGCATGAGCCCCACCTGCTGCTCCTTACCCAAACTCCCATTCCTGGGAAGACACAAAGTCATGAGGAAATCAGAGCTGGGACTCAGTACAGGCAGCTTGGCTCTGTACCTTTCTCTACCACAAAAAGCCGCGGGTGCAACTCAGGGTAAATAACCCAGCACATGGCATAAAAGAAAGAACGCTGTGCTGCAGACTGACAAACCCAGATTCAAACCCAAATTCACCAGATTATAAACTCTAAGAACTAGACACGCTATTTCACCCTTTGGGGCTTTAGTTTCCCCATCTGTAAGTAACTACAATAATGTCTAAGGTTGTGGTAAGTATGAAAAGACACCATGATTTACCATGAGCAAGGCAGTGCCACATTGTGCAGGCAGTCATTATTACTATAAAGACAGAGCTCTTGACCACAGGAACTTAAAATCTAATCAGAGAGACAGATCCATGTTTGAAGCCAGAATTTATGAAAACCTATATTCTTAATCCATCTGTTCCTTGAGTGATTTCCAATTGCTATTTGTTCATTTAATAAACATTTATTCAGTGCCTACAACTGGTCAGATAGCGGGATGGACATTGAGAAGATATAATGGCAGGCAGAAGAGACACTATTAATCTCCTTACAGACCTTATAACTAGGCGGGTTATTAATCTTCTTATAGACGTTATAACTGCAGTCACATATACCCTGGATGTTGAGAGCTTCTTAAGAAGATCTCATTTAGGTGCCTCCTATCTCTCTCTTGATTCACTTGCAATCACTTCTTTTTAACTGCCTCACTTTTGAAGCCATATGAGCTGGTAACAACTAGGAAAACTGTTTAGCTTTTTTTTTTTTTTAAACTTAGTGGGATATACAAGCCAAGGGGAAGATAAAAACACACCTGACCATATAAGTGATATGAAAAATCTAGGAAGGGAAGGAAAAGAGGTTCAGAGGTATGGGATGTCACAGACTCAAGTTTTTATAGACATAAAGGATTAAGTTTAAATAAAGAAGCACCATAATTTTTCCCCAGACTGTCTCTTTAGGTTTCAGTTTTAGAATGGGGACCTTTGCAGAAGAAGGTAGCATTCAATGTGACCTTCTCTAAAGTCAAGGATAAAAGGTAAAAGAATTGATAACCCTTTCCTCAGGAAGGTAGGCAAAGAGCTGAAATGACTATTCAATGAAAGTTATGAATAACTTTGGGAAGTAGAAATATTAGGAAACTTTGTGAAATTTGGACACTTTGTTTTTTGCATTTGCTTTTTCATACATAAAAAGAGAGAGAAGAAAACACTTCTTTGGGAGAAGCTGAGAAAAGAGCTTTAAGTAGATTATATTTCACTCTGCAGCCAAAGTGGACTTCAAGCAAAAGGCTAGCCACAGAGTGCTACAAAGCCCACATGATTCTAGGCAGCTCCACTGCAGAGGATTGAGGAGAATATGCTGCTTAAATGCTGACATAGACCAAAAAGGCACCTGGGGCTGAGCCTCAGAAAGACCACTGAGAATTTGTTGACTAGAATTTTAGTTATAAAATGAGAAAAAAAGCCATCCTAGGGATCTCTTCAAGGAAAACTACAAACAACTGCTCAAGGAAATAAGAGCGGATACAGGTGGAAAAACATTCCTTGCTGATGGTTAAGAAGAATCAGTATCATGAAAATGGCCATGTTGCCCAAAGTAATTTATAGATTCAATGGTATTCTCATCAAGCTATTAGTGACCTCTTCACAGAACTGGAAAAAAACACCTTAAACTTCATATGTAACCAAAAAAGAGCCTGCATAGCCAAAATAATTATAAGCAAACAAACAGACAAACAAACAAAAAAACAACAAAACAACTGGAGGCACCACACTACCTGACTTCGAACTATATTACAAGGCTACTGTAATCAAAACAGCATGGTATAGACCAATGGAACAGAACAGAGGCCTCAGAAAGAACACCACACGACTACAACCATCTGATCTTTGACAAACCTGACAAAAACAAGCAATGGGGAAAGGATTCCTTATTTAATAAATGGTGTTGGAAAAACTGGCTAGCCATATGCAGAAAGCTGAAACTAGATCCCTTCCTTATACCTTATACAGAAATTAACTCCAGATGGATTAAAGATTTGAACACAAGGCCTAACTCCATAAAAATTCTAGAAGAAAACCTAGGCAATAATGTTCAGGACATAGGCATGGGCAAGGACTTCTTAACTAAAGCATCAAAAGCAATGGCCACAAAAGCCAAAACAGACAAATAGGATGTAAATAAACTTAAGAGCTTCTGCACAGCAAAAGAAACTATCAACAGAGTGAACCGACAACCAACAGAACGGGGAAAAATTTTTGCAATCTACCCATGTGACAAAGGGCTAATATCCAGAATCCACAAATAACTAAAACAAATTCACAAGAAAAAAACAAACTACCCCATCAAAAAGTGGGTGAAAGATATGAACAGATACTTTTCAAAAGAAGACATTTATGCAGCCAACAAACATATGAAAAAAAGCTCATCATCACTGGTCATTAGAGAAATGCAAACCAAAACCACATTGAGACACCACCTCATGTCAGTTAGAATGGCGATCATTAAAAAATCAGGAGACAAGAGATGCTGGAGAGGATGTGGAGAAATAGGAATGCTCTACATTGTTGGTGGGAGTGTAAATTAATTTCATCATTGTGGAAGACAGTGTGGCAATTCCTCAAGGATCTAGAAATAGAAATTCCATTTTACATAGCAATCCCATTACTCGGTATATACCCAAAAGATTATAAATCATTCTATTATAAAGACACATGAACACATGCACACATATGTTTATGTGGTAACAAACATACGTGTGCATGTGTCTTTATAATATAATGATTTCTATTATAAATAGCAAAGACTTGGAACCAACCCAGATGCCCATCAATGATAGACTGGATAAAGAAAATGTGGCACATATACACCATGGAATTCTATGCAGCCATAAAAAAGGATGAGTTCATGTCCTTTGCAGGGACATGGATGTAACTGGAAACCATCATTCTCAGCAAACCGACACAACAGAAAATCAAACACTGCATGTTGTAACTCATAAGTTGGTGTTGAATGATGAGAACATATGGACACAGGGAGGGGAACATCACACACCCAGGCCTGGGGGATAGGGGCATTGGGGAGGGATAGCATTAGGAGAAATGCCTAATGTAGATGATGGGGCAATGGATGTAGGAAACCACTACCATAGCATATGTTTACCTTTGTAACAATCCTGCCTGATCTGCACATGGACCCCAGAACTTAAAGTATAACAAATAATAGTATTTGTAACACAAAAAATAACTAAGATAACTTACATGTAATAGACATACAAGTGAATCTGCATGTTCTTATCAGAATATTTGGAGTTATAGGTCTGATTTTCACTGCCTGGGACCACAAAACTAGCAATAACTTGTTTCAGAATAATGTATATTAATGTGCTCTGTACACCTCAAAAAAGGAAATTTATTCTCTTTATAAATTACACAGTCTATGTTATAGTAACAGAAAATGGACTAAGACAACACACCCCAGGCTCTCTTGTAATTGTTCAGGTTTATTGGCTCAACTCTGCCCAGAGCCTCACACAAGTCCTCTCTCATCTGGACCATAGGGAAGCCTCATAGGGGATCTTCCTACCTGAAAAGCTCCCTGTTACAATCCACTCTCTGCATTTTGGTCAGTGCAACACTTACAGAGCATGCACAACAGAATAAATTAAAAGCCTGAGGGCATGCTCCACGAAGAGAGAGGTTGAGCTAACTCAGAGTTTACAAACAGGAGGGCTGGTAGCCAGATGCCGCCCCCAGGTGTGTTTGGCCCACACAGTATTTTTTTAAAGCATAAATTAATTGGCAACATGAACAATGAAAATCAACCTGGAGAGCTAGCTAAAAGTCTAAATTTCTTTCCTTGAAAACAAATGGAACATTTGGCCGTACTGGACCAGCATTTCCAAACAGCATCACTCCAGCAGAGTGGAGTAGCTCTTGTTCTCTTAGATTAGGCTCTGCAGTTTGTCCCAGTCCCTAACATCCCCCTTTGTTTTAAACCCACCCCACTCTACTCTGCTATTTTAACTGCCTGGGCTTTGAAGGCACGAGCTTGCAGCAACTGAGAAACGCCTTGACTTTTTTTGTGCTGCAGGAGACGTGCAAACCAAGAGAAAGAGTGAAAATGCACGTCACAATGGGATGAGTATGAAAAGGCTAGACAGAGAAGGAAGAGGCCAGAGAAAGGTTCTGAAATAGCTAATGGGAATGTTGGATAAAGTGGTCTTACACCCTGTGCAACCCACATCACCTTCTATAAAATCTCTACTACTTATTATTGTTTCTGTAGTTTGCTGAGAATTACAGAAAAGCTTTGAGAATCCGCAAAAGAAGGGCACAACTTAAGAGCAGAGGCTGCCTGGATTTCTTAGATGAGACTATAAGGCTTCCAAGATTTAACTTACTTCTCAATTCTTTTCCTACTTCCTCCAAAGCACTGTAAACTGTCATTACCGAAATGTTTACAGTTCTACAAATGGTCCTTACTCCTTTACACCCTCATGCATTCATTCTTAATGTTTCCATTGCCTGTAATATCCAGCAAGTTTAATTTTTTTCCTGCAAGCCTCAGCTCTTAAATATCTTCTTGTTTCTGAATTAATCCCAGATTTCTGTTCTTCTAAGGGCCAAATGAGTCATTCAGTCCTCTTTGTGTATACCTCAATTACAGCATCCATTGCACTATGGAGAGTGGTTACTTCTTTATAGGATTATTATCCCAAAGATATTCAGAGCAAAATATAATAGTAAATGTGTTTTTCCATAGCTTGGCCCCCACCAGTTAATATACAACAAATGGAAAACTGACCCTGTCCCTGTGCCTCTCTCTGACTTTTAACCATGATGCTATCTGAGCGATAGATGAGGGTATGGATGGATGAAGGGATACATGACTCAAGGAATGGAGAAATCATTCCTGGTTTCCTAAGAAAGACTACTCTTCTCTCTGCCCATGTTATCCTGAATCTCACATGCTGAGGCCAAAAACCCCTGCACCCAAACTATTTGTAGACTTAGCAGCACGGCCATGGCGTGAAGGAGTCCTGTATCTCTGTTCACACCCCCCGCTGGCCTAGAATCAGTGCTATTCAAGATGCTAATGTTCTGCCTCCATCATATCTAAGGCTTTGTCTCTGAGTCACAAAATCTCTGTGCAAGAAGCCTAATTAATCCCCTGGTGTGATTCTTCAAGGTATGCTTTTGTATTGGATCTGTAGATGTTCTTTTCCTCCTCGCCTGTCTTTTTTCTTACCATATAGTGAGAGAAAGCCCTTCAAGAGGCTTAAACTCCTGTACCAGGCCAGTTCTCCTTTATCAGCCACTTGGACCATGCTCTGCCTGATTCTCCTTTCCATGGAACAAATTCAGTGCTTATCCTCAGGGGAAAGTGCCTCTCCAGGAAGCTCACCCCAACTGCTCTTTCCTGCTTAGCTTTCCATTTCCTTCTCCCATCCCCAGTCATATCTCCTTCGGCAGGTTTGACTCAATTCTTGTGATAATCTTGGATGCTTTTGCCCCACACAGGCCTACCTATCTGATTAGACAGCACTTCTGAAGAGTAGTAACTATGTTTTCTCATCTTTAAGGGAGCTAGCATAGCACCGAACTGACCCAAAGTAGTTACTTAATAGTTATTTGTTCAGTTAAGGATTATAATAAAACATATTAGTATATTTATATACCAATTAGTATATCATTCGTATATTTATATACTAACGATTCCTATCATGTATTGAGTACTATAACACATAATTAGGTCATTTAATTCTCTCCCAAACCCTGAGTGGTCATATTTATTTTTCTGTTTTCCAAATTCAGGTTCAGAAAGGATGAATGACTTGCCTAACGACACACAGTTTCAAAGTGGTACCCGGCTTATATTTTATTCAAAATCCAACCTCAAAACATATCCATAGAATGAGTGCAAAAGCAGATACATGAATATTTGCATGTGGTGGTAAATAAATAAATAGAGTTTAAATGTTTCCATGTGAACATGATCATATCATGTCCACAAATGCTATTCAATTGCCCAGCCCTGATGATCTGCAGATTCCCAGGGTTTGAGAAGCAAGAAGCTCAGGCACCCATCAGTCTCAAAGTATTATTTTGCTGATGAGGAAGACTGAGAAATTAGGCTAGGGTAGGAGAAAGGGGGAAATGGGGAGAATATTGACAGGGTTTTGCTCTGTTCTGTTCATTTCTTCTTTGGCTTAACACAAATTTTCCTTCAATTCAAAAAGAAACAAAACAGATACCTCTTTTGCCTCTCCATCTGCCCTTCTTCAGCCATCAAACTCTTTTCCACAGGCTCACAAAACTATCAATTATCCACTGAAGAGGAAAAAACAAGAGGTTCTTTATACTTCAAGTCACAAGCTTCGAAGCCTCTCTGGGATGGCTCTTTCAAAGAGAATGCTTGATCTGTCACCTCAATAATTACACGATCTTTAACAAACTCCCCTGTTGCCTCCAGAAAATCTGGCTCTCTCTGGAAGAGATGACCTGGGGCTGGGAGAGCCTCACCTTACTGTCTCAGATGTGTGGAGACACATAACCCTCTTCCACAAGTAGATTTTACCTGTACTCTCAAGACAAGAGCTGGAAGGAGGGTTAGGCCTTCCTACTGAGCACACCATGAGGTCCTCCCCGAAGAGCTGGCACCAGGGGTGTGGAGGGAGCTGAGCAGTGTGAGGCAGCTAGCAGAAGATGTGCTCTCTCACTCCAGGACTTCTGGACTTCCCTCAGAGGCTCTCTGGTAGGTGAAGGTCTCAAACATGCAACTCTCTCGTACGCAAAATATGCTCCCCTGGACTCTTCACCTAGGGACTGTCACCCACATTTATGATTTCAGTCAGAATATCACCCCTCAAATTTTGTGTGAATAGCAGAGTTATTAAGAGGCTGGGCAATGGAACCACTAGGTTTGAATTCGTACCCACATCTACCATCTACTGGCTATGGACTTTGAACCAGTTATTTCATCTCTCTGTGCTTTGCTGTCCCCTTTTAACATTAAATTGGGAAAGTCATGTCGTGATCATTAACTATGTTATAACGTAACTCGCACAGAACAGTCCTGACGTATAATAAAAATTCCATCATTATCAGTTATTAGAATTTTCCTTTTTTAAACTCTTAGCATTTAGAGTTATGTTCTAAACTCTTAGCATTTAGAGTTGTGTTCGCTATCTGCATTTGCCCCTAGACGTCAAGATCCAAGAGGTTCAGAGAGTGTGTCTGTCTTGTTTGCTGCTGAACTACACGTGCTTATTATGGTACATCGAAGACTGAATATAGTTTGAATAATGTGCATATCAATCAATGAATTAAAAATCTTCAGCCAATGCTGAAGTGATACCAGACCCCTCTGAGAACATCTATATCTTTTTTTAAATCCCCAGGGTCTGGCAAAATCTCAGGCTTCTAATAAATAAGAAGTGCATGCTTTTTGGATGGGCAAATGATGCTTTTCTGGAAAGGTGAACAGTAGTAGAAATAGGAAATTCAATTGCCAAACATGTACAGAAATGCCAGAAAATGTTTATTCTTACAAACTCTTAACATCCAATTAAAATCATCTATGATAAAGGGACTTGTCATTTAGCAATGTATGAAAACACAGAAAAGAAGCAAAGTGTGGCTACCAAGTGATATGCTGCAGACACGTGAGGCCACTAAGTAGTGAGGGAGAAAGCAGAAACAAAGGCATCACCCCTCAGACCAGTGAAGTTTGATTTCCGCTCCTGCCCTGTGTGCCTTGCTGATCTGCAGGAAGGCTATGCTTCCCAGAATCTCTCAGGAACCAAATTAATACCAGATTAACAGAGGTGCTGCCATCTTATGCTGTTGCCATCTCAACACAAGACTTCAGGGTCCATAGCACCAAGGGAAAGAGCATAGAGATCACATCCCAGCTCTGGGAAAACAACAAAAAGCCCTGGACCATTTGGCCTCTGGTCTGCGTCAGCATCACTGAACTGAATCTGAATCTTTTATATGCTTGCTAGAAGGCAAAAGTCTTTAGAAGTAGAGTGGGACTGAAAATGCATTATCTTACTATCTGGTAGCATAATTTTTCTTAAGAAGAAAACTTTTTTTTTTTTTTCTTCAGGCAAATACCTTAGTTTATTAGGTCAGAAACTGGCACTCTGAAATCATGGGTGTTAGCAAATCTTTAGCAATAAACAATCTCATTCTGCTTGAGATAAAAGAGAAGAACATAAAGGAGAGGAATACTTTTTTTTTTCCCTAGGAAGGGAAATTTGGTTAAGAGAATATATGAACAGAGAAAAGAGAAGAGAGGAAAGAACCAGTAGTACTTCATGAAGCTGACATGTTATGTCAGCTGGTTGGCAAGTGAAAGGCATCCCTGGTGATTTGAAGCCTAAACTACTTTTATGAGCAGAGCTGGCAGATATGCAATTTGAAGTGATGTGCCTGAGATAGCAGCCATGCTTGAGCTTTCCTTTCTTACAGAAGTCTTTGGTAGTCAACCAACACAAATACAGCTTAATATGAGCCTATTATGTGTGAGTGAATATGTGTATAGGAGGCTGAGTTTTTCATCCAAATTGACCATGTAGAAACTGAGATGCCAAGCACTAGGGGATGAGATATCTCACAAAGTGAGGAATCCAGAAACTAATGCTGGAAGCAGCCATGAGAAATGTAAGCCCCTGGGAATCACCAAAGATACAGGATGAAACTTTGAATTTCTGACAACTAGGATGAAGGCCAAAACATCTCATTTAGACAACAAGAGGTGGGAAGACCCTGTCTGGCATCTGGGACACACACAAATTAAACACTTATAAGAGTATTTCTCTTGCTAGGGTGGAGAAATTCTCATGAATGAGATCCTGAAATCTTTTTCCAAGTTGGTTCCATTCTCCCCATCTCTTTCAGGGACACCAATGAGTTGTGGGTTCAATCTCCTTATATAATCCCATCTCTCTTGGAGATTTTGTTCATTTCTTTTCATTCTTTTTTCTCTATTCTTGTCTGTCTTATTTCAGGAAGCCAGTCTCTAAGCTCTGAGATTCTTTCCTCTTCTTGGTCTATGCTACTATTAAAACTTGTAATTGCCTTATAAAACATTCACATTCAGGAAATGCAGAGAACTCTATTAAGAGTTACTTCCCAAGATCATCCCCAAGACACATAATCATCAGATTCTCCAAAATAAAAGAAAAAATGTTAAAGGCAGCTAAAGATAAAGGTAAAGTCACCTACAAAGGGAAGCCCATCAGACTAACAGCAGACTCTGAGCAGAAATCCTACAAGCCAGAAAAGATGGGAGCCAACATTCAACATGCTTAAAGAAAATACATTCTAACCCACAATTTCATATGCAGCCAAATTAAGCTTCATAAGTAAAGCAGAAGTAAGAGTCTTTTCATACAAGCACATGCTAAGGAATTTGTTCCACCTACCTGCCTTACAAGAACTCTTTAAGGAAGCATTAACATGGAAGGGAAAGACTATTACCAGCCACTACACAAACATATGAAGTACACAGACCAGTGACACTATAAAGTAACCACATAAACAAGTCTGCAAAATAACCAGCTAACATCACGATGATAGGACCAAATCGACACCTATCAATACTAACCTTGAATGCAAATAGGCTAAATGTCCCAATTAAAAGACACGGAATAGCAACTGGCATAAAGAACCAAGGGCCATTGGTATGTGGTCTTCAAGAGACCCATCTCACATGCAGTGACACACATAGGCTCAAAATAAAGGGATGGAAAAAATATATACCAGGTAAATGGAAAACAAAAAAGCAAAGGTTGTAATCCTAGTTTCAGACAAAACAGACCTTAAGCCAACAAAGATCAAAAAAGATAAGGAAGGGCATTATATAACAGTAAAAGATTGAATTCAGCAAGAAGATCTAACTATTCTAAATATCTATGTACCCATCACAGGAGCACCCAGATTCACAAAGCAAGTTCTCAGGGACCTTCAAAGAAACTTAGAATCCCAAAAAATAACAGTGGGAGACTTTAACACCTCACTGACAATATTAGACAGATAAATGAGACAGATAATTAAAAAAGATATGCAAGACCTGAATTCAGTGCTGGATCAAACGAACCTCATAGACAACTACAGAACCCTTTACCCCAAAACAATAGAATATACATTCTGCTCAATGCCACATGGCACATACTCTAAAATCGATCATATAATTGGAAGTAAAACACTCCTCAGCAAATGCAAGAGAACTGAAATCACAACAATCTCCCAGACAAAATGCAATCAAATTAGAAATCAAGACTAAGAAATTCCCTCAAAACCATATAATTACACAGAAATTGAGTAATTTCCTCTTGAATGACTTTGGGGTAAATAATGAAATTAAGGCAGAAATCAAGAAGTTCTTTGAAAATAATGAGGAAAAATATCCAACATACTAGAATCTCTGAGACAAAGCTAAGGCAGTGTTCAGAGGGAAATTTATAGCACTAAATGCCCACATCAAATATTTAGAAAGATCAAAAATTCACAACCAAACATTAGAACTGAAACAAGAGAACCAAGAACAAACAAATCTCAAAGCTGGTAGAAGACAAGAAATAACCAAAATCAGAGCTGAACCGAAGGAGATTGAGACATGAAAAGTCATTCAAAGGATCAATAAATCCTGCAGCTAGCTTTCTGAAACAATTAGTAAAACAGACCACTAGTTAGACTAACAAATAAGAAAGAAGATTCAAATAAACACAATCAGAAATGACAAGGGGGATATTCCCATTGACCCCACAGAAATATAAACAACCATCAGATAATATTATGAACACCTCTATGCACATAAACCTGAAAATCTAGAAGAAATAGATAAATTCCTGGAAACATACACCCTCCCAAGAGTGAAACAGGAAGAAATTGAAATCCTGAACAGATCAATAACGAGCACTGAAATTGAGTCAGTAAGAAAAGCCTACTAACCAAAAAAAACCCAGGACCAGATGGATTCACAGCTGAATTCTACCAGATGTACAAAGAAGAACTAGTACCATTCCTGTTTAAACTATTCCAAAAAAATTGAGGAGGAAGGATTCCTCCCTAACTCATTCTATGAGGCTAGCACCATCCTACCAAAAACAGGCAGACACACATACACAAAAAGAAAACTTTGAGCCAGTATCCTTGATGCACACTGATGCAAAAATCCTTAACAAGATGCTAGCAAACCAAATCCAGCAGCACATCAAAAAGCTTATCCACCATGATCAAGTAGGCTGTATTCCTGGGATGCCAGCTTGGTTTGACATATGCAAATCACTAAATGTGATTAATCACATAAACAAAACTGAAGACAAAAACCACATGATTATGCCAATAAACATCAGAAGCAATTGCAACAAAACCAAAAATTGACAAATGGAATTTAATGAAACTAAAGAGCTCTGTGAAGCAAAGGAAACTATTGATAGAGTAAATAGACAACCTATAGAATGGGAGAAAGTTTTTGCAAACTATGCATCTGACAAAAATCTAATATCCAGCATCTATAAGAAACTTAAATAAATTTACAAGAAAAAAGAACAGACAACCCCATTAAATAGTGGGCAAAGGACATGAACAGACACTTTTCAAAAGAAGACATACGTGCAGCGAACAATCATGAAAAAAGTTCATAATCACTGCCCATTAGAGAAATGCAACTCAAAACCATCATGAAATATCTCACACCAGTCAGAAGAGCCATTATTAAAGTCAAAAAATAACAGATGCTGGTGAGGTTGTAGAGAAAGAGGAATGCTTACATTGTTGGTGGGATTGTAAATTAGTTCTCCCAGGGTGGAAGATAATGTGGCAACTCCTCCAAGACCTAAGAACAAAAATACTATTAGACCAAGCAATCCCATTACTGGATGTAAACCCAAAAGAATATAAACCATTCTGTTGTAAAGACATACGCACATGTATGTTTACTGCAGCACTATTCACAATAGCAAAGACATGGAACCAACATAAATGCCCATCAATAGTAGATTGGATAAAGAAAATGTGGTACATATACATCATGGAATATTATGCAGCCATTAGAAAATTATATCATGTCCTTTGCAGGAACATGCATGGATCTGGAGGCCATTATCCTTAGCAAACTAACACAGAAGCAGAAAACTAAATACTGCATTTTCTTGTAAATGGGAGCTAAATGATGAGAACACGTAAACACATAAAGGGAAACAACATACACTGGGGCTTATCAGAGGGTGGAGTGTGGGAAAAGGGAGGGGATCAACAAAAATTATGAGTACTAGGATTAATACCTGAGTGATAAAATAATCTGTACAACCAATCCGAATGACACAAGTTTACCTATCTAACAAATCTGAACTTGTATCCCTGAACTTAAAATATTCTGTGCTCTAATGTATTGTAATTATAAAACTGCATGACAAAAATACAAAGATTCATGGGAAGAGAAAGATTGGGGAAGACCGTTCAAAACTGAAGCTAGAGCACACTCAAAAACAGTAAGAGTTCTAATACAAATATTAATATAATTAACTTTCTGCAAGCAAATGTATCTAGACCACAGTCAATCCTCAGTGGCTTTACATCTTGGTTCTTACGAATCCTTTGACAATTTCATCAAAATTAAAATACAACCCAGGACGTAGCCTTCTTCCTAAATCCATTGACTTAATACAAGGAAAATGTCCTCACAGATCCTCTAGAAGCTTAACATTGGGAAAGCACAGGCATTCTTAAAGCCTTCAAGCTAGCCATTACATGTGCATTTGTCTTCTGTTTTAGGATCTTCTTAAACTGTGGGAAAACAAGCTCTTGATGACATCGAAGCAACAACGTACTGGAGAAAATTGTGAATGAATATGAATTCCTCATTATGCAGATGTCACACCCATCACATATGAGTTGACTCGTGTCAATGAAACATGTTGCGACAGGACAAATTATGCTACTTCCTTCCTTCTCTCCATCCCATCTTTGGCTTGGAGGAAGATGGAAACTTCAGAGCATCTTGAAACTCATGGATTTACCTATCGGGAGCCCTGCTTACCTCAGGTGCAGTTACCCTTGGCAACTGAGGTGCAGTGATCTTGGGCAGAAATCCAAAGAACCCATGAAAATCACAGAAAGACTCTTGTTAAAGCCTCCAGCTCTTAAATATTCTTTTAGTCTTTAAAAAATGAGCTTTGTCTTTGAAATTTAATTATATTTTCAGAAACTTTTCATTGTCCTATATTCATATTGATAGTCTTTCACGTATTCATTTTTTCATTAAATATATATTAAGCGCCTGCTACGTTGAGGATACAGGACAGGAATACATATTAATATATTTTTTCTAGGCTCTCTCCCTCTCTAGATTTTGAAATCATTTAAATTAAATGCTTATGTCTCTATCGTCCCAGTTTAAATCAAGGTTTGGAATAGAACAAGTCCCCATAAATCCTGTTGAATGAATAAAACTACACCGTACTCAGCAGTTAAAATCACATGCTGTGTATCCAGCAAGAGCTAAGTTAGAACCCTGCTTTTCCACACAGCTAGAATGTCAGAAGTTTTACTTCACTAGCTCTAGTTTCCTTATATGTGAAATGAGAGCAATAACTATTGTGACCGTGAAATGAAACAAGGGATTAAATATCAGCTCCATGCATGGAACAGTTCCTGTGCTTAATAAATATTATTGTATTAATAAATCATACATCTTGATTTCAACTTATATATACATAGATTTAAATGACTCCAGATGTGATCTCACTAATCTTTTTCCAGGTGAAGGACACTGACTCAGCAATACAGGTTGCTTTGCTCAAGGTGGATTTAATAAAATCAGTTGAATAAGTGACAGTGCCATGAGTAAGAGTAGAATGTAAATCCTCCTCTGTTGCTGTCAGTGCTTTCCTGATTCTGTTATTACCTCTTACTTACACCCATGTTTGTCGAAAAGAAATAAGAGCTACACTTATTCTGCTTTCCCATGTGCGTTACTGGTATTACCTAGGAGGCTTGCAGTGCCCCCCCGAAAAAGAGGGGGCAAATATTAACTCCATGAAGTAATAATGGGTTTTTAAATTTTAAGTAATGGAAGACTCAACATAAACCAGATTAAACAATAGAGGAAGGCCGGGCGCGGTGGCTCACGCCTATAATCCTAGCACTTTGGGAGGCCGAGGCGGGTGGATCACGAGTTCAAGAGATCGAGACCATCCTGGTCAACAAGGTGAAACCTCGTCTCTACTAAAAAAATACAAAAAATTAGCTGGGCATGATGGTGCGTGCCTGTAGTCCCAGCTACTCGGGAGGCTGAGGCAGGAGAATTGCTTGAACCCAGGAGGCGGAGGTTGCGGTGAGCCGAGATCGTGCCATTGCACTCCAGTCTGGGCAACAACAGCGAAACTCCGTTTCAAAAAAAAAAAATAATAATAATAGAGGTGATTGTTGGCTTATGCGATAAGCAAGACTGAAATAAGGTAGACTCCTGTGTGGGCTAATCCAGTAGCCCGGTATTAAGGATGTTAGTTGTTTATATGCCTCAGTTCTGCTCCTCAGTGTTAGCTGCATTCCAGGGCTGGTCCACAGAATGATGATGTACAGCAATGTTAAGTCCAATGGAAAGCAGAGTCCTACCTCACAATAATCAAACATCTTGAACTTTGTGATGATTCAGTCACCTCCAAACCAATCCTGGTAACCAAGGAACTGCCATGTGCCAACTGGCCTAGGGCTCTGATATTCTTAACCAATCACTGTGAAAAGCAAAATGAAATTAACCTAATTGGACTGGACCAATCAGGGTCTACTCTATCCCTGTGCATGGAGAAAATGCCATTCAATGCAGATGGCTGTTGCCCAGTGGGAAAGAGGTGGAAGGAAGAGCTCATGCACTACACTCCAGTTTGCCAATGAAGAAGCGACTCAGAAGACTGAAAGGAAGCTGAGCATGTCAGAGCCAAATTTAGAAAATAGATTTGCTTAATGCTTTTTTTTTTTTTTTTTTTTTTTTTTTTTTTTTTTTTTTTTTTTTTTTTTTTTTTTTTTTTTTTTTTGGCTATTTGCTCACTCCTGTGAGATGTGAGTCAATTTATTATTGATTCAATCTTAGCTCTCCAGAGGGATGGGGTGTGGGAGCCAGAGCAGAGCAGGGATGCTTTGACAAAGGACATGCTTTACTCATTGCCTCACTACTTGCCTTGTATCTCCTCTATGTTATTGTCTGCAAAGAATCAGAATGAATTTCCTGGGAACTCCAGGGGCCAGAGGTCTCTAGGTAGATCACATAGGAGCAGATCAACTAGAAGGAAGGTCAATGCTGTCTAGCAGTTACCTCTCCATTTGCCCTGCCCTAAAGCCCATCCCACCATGGCAGCCAAGAGATACTTACTCCACTGAATTGTTGAATGACTCCAATTTGGTTAGTGTTTACTTCTGTTTCCACCCAGGTGGAAAGAATGACAGCACTACTAGGACCCCATGTTTTTTAAAGTTTGTCCCAAAGAGCAGATGGAGCCCATGACTGGCAGGAGGCTGAGCACCAATTCAGAGATAACTCTTCCTTTTAAACTCAAAGAGTGCTGTAGGAGGTAGGACCATTTTGAATAAAAAGAGCTGTGTTCAAATCCTGACTCACATAAGACCTCCTTGTCCTAAGTTCTTCTTCACCGGCATGCTCATTAAGCCTACAGCCAAACTTTGTTTTTAAAAAACTTTGATTCCACACCACCCTCAAATGATTTCCCTATTCTCTCCTTCTCACCCCAATTCCCAAAAATGCTACCTACATTTCTGCATTTCCTCAACCACTTTAATCCTTGTATACTGTAACAGCACAATTTATATATCATGCATGATCTATATAAACTAGACAATTCCATGGCTTCTAATATGCGCACAGTTCTTGTACATTTCTTCACCCCAGAAAGAATCCCATACCCCTTAGCCACCCTTGACAATCCCTTCATTAACTCTTAAAACTCTTTTTATTGAGAAATATGTCATAGGTACAAAGAAGTGATTTAATATACATGTGAAGCTTAAAGAATAAAAATAACCAAAAATAAGTACTTGTTGAGCAAATGAATAAAAGACAGTTAAGGAAAAAAAAAAACAACTTCAATGAAAATAAACTTAACGTACTCCCTCCCCAGACTGAAAAGTTGAATATTGCTAATGCTTTTCTTCTAGAGGAGGAAACGTCCTGGTTTTTTAAAAATTTCTTTGGTTGCTTTTCTTGGTCATTTTACAAGAAATGCATGGGTTCTTAAACTATGTATTACTTAGTTTTGCCTGTTTTTGAAGGTCGAATAAATGGCATCAACCTGACCATATTCTTCAGCAACTTTTCTTCCCCCTCAACACTATGGTTTTCAGATTTCTCCATGTTGGTGCTTGTAGCTGTAGTTATTTTCACTGCTTCTTTATTTTGTATGAGTGAAGTACAATTTATTTATCCATTTTATAGTAGACAGGCATTTAGGCCATTTTTGCAATTTTAAGAAACAACGCTGAAATGAGCATTCTCTACATGCCTCTTAGTACTCCTAAAGATGCATTTAGGTAGAGCGTCCTTCTAGCTGCAGAGGGCTGAGTAGCAAGTCATGCACGTGTTCAGCTCTACTAAGTAGTGCCCAGTGGTTTATCAAAGCAGTTCCCACTTTTCATCCCTCTGTAACTTTAATAAGAATTTCCATTATTTTTTATTTTTTGTTTTTATTTTAGGTTCTGGGATACATGTGCTGAACATGCAGATTACCTAGGTATACATGTGCCATGGTCGTTTGCTGCACCTATCAATGTGTCGTCTGTATTTTAAGCCATGTATGTATTAGGCATTTGTCCTAATGCTCGCCCTCCTCTCTACCCCACCCAATGACAGGCCCCAGTGTGGGATGTTCCCCTCCCTGTGTCCAGGTGTTCTTATTGTCCAGCTCCCACTTATGAGAACACGTGGTATTAGGTTTTCTGTTCCTGTGTTAGTTTGCTAAGGATGATTGTTTCCAGCGTCATCCATGTCCCTGTAAATGACATGAACTCATTCTTTGTTATGGCTGCATAGTATTCCCCAGTGTACATGTGCCACATTTTCTTTATCCAGTCTATTACTGATGGGCATTAGGGTTGGTTCCCAGTCGTTGCTATTGTAAATAGTGCTGCAATAAACAAGCATGTACATGCAAATAGTGCTGTGATAAACATACATGTGCATATGTAGAATGATTTATAATCCTTTGGGTACATACCCAGGATTGGGATTGCTGTGTTAAATGGTATTTCTGGTTCTAGATCCTTGAGGAATCATTGTTTTTCACAATGGCTGAACTAATTTACCCTCCCACCAATGGCATAAAAGCTTTCCCATTTCTCCATATCCTCACCAGCATCTTTTCACATGTCACTGGAAAAGTTTTATTTAAAATAAATATTTATTTTAAATAAAATATTTTCCCTTTTGCTGGTCACTGATGTTAAGAACGTTTTGTCATGTGTTTATTGGTCATATTATCTTTTTCTGCTAATAGCCTGATTTCATCTTTTGCCCCCTTTCTATATTGTGATTTGCCTTTTTGTTTCATAGGCTATATTGTACACTTGTATCGATGTATCATTTCTTCCATACAGATCACTAATTCCTCAGATCTATTGTACAATAAGCCATTGTTTCCTTTGATCTGAAAACATCGGCTCCATTGTATCATGATTCCATGAGAGTTTATTCATTAGCACTTTATGTTCTCTTGAAGTACTTGTCTCTTTCGCACCAATTACTAATTACTACAGTTTTATAATGAGCCTTCATATTTGGCAGGATGAGTTTCTCTGCCTGCTCCTGTCTTTGGGGGAGGGGGAGGAGGAGGAGAAAGGGGGAGAGAGAGAGGGAGGGAGAAGGGGGAAAAGGAGAGGGAGGGGGGAGGGATGAAAAGGAGAGGGAGAGGGGGTAGAGGGAGAGAGAGAGTGTACATAGATATATTTATACATATATATATTTTTAGACGGTGTCTCACTCTATCACCAGGCCACAGTGCAGTGGCACTATCTTGGCTCAGAGCAATCTCTCTCTCCCAGATTCAAGCAATTCTCCCGTCTTAGTCTCCCAAGTAGCTGGGACTACAGCTGAGTACCACCAAGCCCAGCTAATTTTTGTATTTTTAGTTGAGGAGGGTTTCGCTACGATGGTCTCAATCTCTTGACCTTGTGATATGCCCACCTCAGGCTTCCAAAGTGTTGGGATTACAGGCGTGAGCCATTAGGCGCAGACTTTGGGAGTATCTTTACCCTTAGTTGGCCCTTGGTTCTCCCTTATAATTATTAGTATCAGTTTATCAAATGCTACAAAAAAATCTTGGGATATTATTGAATTTTGGTGAGTTTGGAGATGCGTTTTTTAAAAACGGATACATTTATGGCATTGAGTTTTCCTGCCCATTGGCAGAGTATCTCTTTCCAAGTATGTGAATATTCTTTCAAGATTTTCATAGAACGTTTTATACTTTTCACCATAAAAACAATTGGACAATTTCTCTTAGGTGTATTTTGATTATTTTAATTTGATGTGAACTTATTTGTTATTGCGTTTTTTACTAGATTGTTGCTAATGTATAGGCATGTAAATGGCTCACATATTGATCTTTTATCTGGCAAATTTGCTAAACTCTCTCATGCATTATAATTTTATGTAGATTTTTTGGCAATTTTTATGAAGAAAAATGTCATCTTCAAATAATGACCCTTTGATTCTTGATTTTCAATGCATTTATCTTTGATTTTCTTATTTTATTTTGCTGACCAAAAGTCTCCAATAAAATGTTAAAAGTAACTGGTTCTACCTCTCATTCTGGTCTTTTTCCAATTGCAAATGGAATTCATTAAATATTTTATGATTGAGTATGATGTTTGCCGCAGGGCTTCTGTGTATAGATGGAATGTATTTTCAATTTCAAGTCTGTTAAAAGTTTTAATTTTATCACGAATGTGTGAAATTTTGAAAAATTCATTTTTGCCTCTAGTGAGGTGATCATTTATTAATAATTTCCCTTTGGCTTGAAATGTAGTGGCTGTAATAAATATTTCTATTTTGAACCAACCAGGCATCCTTGGAAGAGACTCAGCTTGGTCATGTTATATTATCATTTCATCTTTTGCTAGATTTGAAGTGTTTGTGTGTGTGTACACACACGCAGGAGTAAGGCTGCTCTGAAGTCTTCTGTTATAATAACATCATGGTATAGTTTGGATGTCCAGGTTATAAAAGGCTTAAAAATTAGTTGAGAAAATTTTAATAATTTTACTTTTAAATTTTATTTTAAATTTGCAGGTAATAAGATTTTTTCTTTTGATGCACATTTCGCATTATTTTTCCATTTCAGCCATATGAATAGTTGTTTAATAGAATCTCAGCCAATGATGATGTTGAGTGTCTTTCCATATGTCATCTGTATATTTTCTTTGGTGATGTGTGTGTTTCAATCTTTTGTTCTTTTTTTCAAATTGGGTTGTTTGGTTTTTTCTAATTGAGTTTTAAAAGTTCTTTCTATACATATTCTTGATCCAAATCCTTTATCAGATATATGCTGTATCATATTTTATCATTGCAGGTACTGGTCATTCTTCAAATTTTCACTTCCTTCCTTAAGCAGCCTTAATTACTCTTCTGATTCCTCAGCTAGTTGATCAAGGTTGGGGGAATGGGGTCCCGAGTTTTTAGTTATAACTATTGGAGAAGGTGGGCCATAGGGAACCAATTCCATCTTAGCACACACCAAAAGTCAGTCAATTTTAGGCTGGGGCAGTGGCTCACAAGTGCTGTAATCCCACCACTTTAGGAGGCCAAGGTGGGTGGACCACCTGAGGTCAGGAGTTAGAGATCAGCCTGGCTAATATGGTGAAATCCCATCTCTCCTAAAACAACAACAACAACAACAACAACAAAAAACACAAAAATTAACTGGATGTGGTGACAGGTGCCTGTAGTCCCAGCTACTCAGGAGGCTGAGATGGGAGAATCACTTGAACCTGGTTGCAGTGAGCCAAGATCATGCCACTGCACTCCAGCCCGGGCGACAGAGCAACATTTCATACCAAAAAAAAAAAAAAAAAAAAGAAAAGTCAGTCCTTTTTTATTCTTTAAAAGCTTGAATACTCAGTTTCTTTATGTTTTTGTAGAATTCACAGGCAAGACTATTTGAGCACTAGTGGGTTTTAGTGCTCAAATTTTAAGAATTTAAATTCTTAGATTTTAAGAATTACTTATTTTTTAAAAATGGCCATAAAACTACTGTTGACCCTAAACAATACAAGGGTTAAAGGCGCTGACCCTCACACAGTTGATTATCTACATGTAACTTTAAAATCCCCAATAACTTAACAACTAATACTCTACTGTTCACTGGAAGCCTTACAAATAAAATCAAGCCAACACATACTTTGTATATGTATTTTATACTCCATTCTTACAATAATATTAGAGAAAATTTTTAAAAATAATCAAGAAAACAAAATATATTTCTTATACATTAATTGGAAGTGGATCATCATAAAGTTCTTCAACTTCATTGCCTTCACACTGAGTAGGCTGAGTAGGAGGAGGAAGAGAAGGAATTTGTTTTACTGTCTCAGGAGTAACAGAGATGGGAAAAATATCACCTATAAGTGGATATGTGCAGCTCAATCCCATGTTGTTCGAGGGTCAACTACTACTCAGTGTTTCTATTTCTCCTTCAGTTGCTTTAGTAATATACGGTTTTCTGGGAATGTGTGACCACTTAGGTTTTAAAGTTAATTAGTAGAAAATCATCATAATATTCTCTTAATTATTGTTTTATTTTTAGTTATGGCTCTTTTTCGTTACAGTATTATTTATTTTTGCCTCCCTTACTTGCGGGGAAAGAGGTAGGGCAACATTGCCAGAGGTTGGCAGTGACATTGTTTACAGAGAACAGCACTATCTTGTCTATTGTACATTTGCATTCTATTTCATCTCTTTCTACAGTATTGTTTATTAATTTTCTTCTTTCTACTTTCTTTGGGTTTTGCACTTATCCTATTTATAACCACTTTAGTTGGATGCTTATTTCCTTTATTTGCATCTAGTCTGGACTGTAAGCAGCAAAATTAAGCTCTCTATTCTATTCCACCATTTTAGCTTTATTCCACACATATAGGTTAGAAATTTTCAGAATAAACTTCTGTTTTTCTATTAGTCTAGTGTTTCTAATAGCTTATGGAAAATGACAGCCTTGGGGGACATTAGCCCTATTTTTGAGGCATCTCTAGCTCCTCACGCGTTGTACTAGCCCTGAGTGACCACCACATGCCCTGTTGGCTTCTTCTTCCCGCAGGAGAGTTCATTTGTGTGTACCATGCCTGACCCTCTGCCTGCCTCCAGAATGGCAGACTCTCAGGGAATAAATGTCTTGACAACTGTCAGCTCACATAGAAAAGACTCTTCTCTCTCTGGAGTTTCATCGGCTCCTTTATGCTTTCACAGGTTTCATAGGACTTTAAAAATGTGCTTTTTCAATTCATCAAAATTGTTTCTAGTTGATACAATGGGAATGTTAGCTGGCTATGATCTCCTACATACTACTTACAGGTAAAAAGTCCTCTTCAAAAGTTTTTAAAGTATTTAACTGTTCATGACTCATCAATTTGTATCCCTAGTTTTGAGCTCTCCCATGAGGTTTGAATTGATGTGTTCAACTGCCCTGAGATTCATCCACCTGAATGTCCTAGTTATAGTTCTAACTCACAAAATCCAAAATTGGTACAGTCTCTACTCACTGCAAACTCCACCTCATGGGTTCAAGCAATTCTTCTGCCTCAGCCTCCTGAGTACCTGGGATTACAGGCGCCTGCCCCCACACCTGGATATGTTTGTATTTTTAGTGCAGACAGAATTTCACCATGTTGGCCAGGCTTGCTTCAAACTGACCTCATGATCCACCCACCTCAGCCTCCCAAAATGCTGGGGTTACAGGCATGAGCCACTGTGCCCAGACAGGCCTTCCAGTTTCTTAGTAGCAAACAACCTTGCAGAGAGAGTGATGGGCTGCTGCTAGTTAAGATAGTACTTTGCACAAATCATAAAAAGGCCCAACCTCCAGGTGGATACCACCTGTGCAAGACTCCATCTCTAAAAGAAAAAAAAAAGAAAAGAAACTTGAATGCCTTTCAGAGACATTATTGAGGGCATCCCCAGAGCCAGGCCAAAACTATATGTTTAAATGCACCTACTGTTCTCATTCTTACACAATTCAGCACAGCAGTTATAACATCCCCATTACAGAGATGAAGAATTAAGGCAAGAATGTTGCTCGTTCAAGGCAGCAGGGCCAACATTCAAATCCAGGTCTGACTCCAAACAGCAGGGATGTCTCAGCCTTCCCTCTCAACCTCTTCAATGCCTAAAATGACGCAAAACTTCCACCTTTCAGCAACATGTTATTCACCACCACAGCGACTCCTGATAAACCACACCTAGGACCAAAGACCCAGCTAGGCTACAACCTCCCATCAGCTAAAGAGGGGTAAGAAAGTCGGCTTCCGGGTTGGCAAAGGCAATGCAGACTGAGCTGATTGCCATTTGCTTTGAATCCCACCAGGAGATAAAGCACAGAAGACAGATGAGCAGTGTTCCTGGCAGCAGACGAAGAGTGAAAATGAAATCTATTCTAAGCTGCCAACTCGCACCTCTCCCTCAGTTTAACAAGTGTATTATTGTCGAATTTGCAGCTACGGACATGCCAGTTATGGTTCAAAACCCTTTCCATTTTAGCCCCATCTCAGCCAGGCAGAATTGGCAGGGAAGAATTTGAAAGAAAAAAGAATGAATGAATGAATGAAAATACACCTTTTATCCATTGTTCTCTCAAAGGGAATCTTAAGTTATTGTGATTCAGCGCAGTCTTCACTGACCACTCCCCAGAGGTTTTTCTTAGGCCAGTGAAGGGGACATTTCACCTCATTCACTCCCTTGTCTTTAACTGGTATCTTTTTCAAATAGATTTTTCTTCCTGCAGTTGTTTAAAATTTCAAATACAAAACATCAAACAGGATATAGGGTCCTTACTGAGCCACAGGAAAATAGAAACGATTTGGACTCAGAAACTTGCTCGCTGAAGAGATGCTGCATTGAAACCTGCAGAATGGAGTCAGTAAACCGTAAGATTTATTACAAGGAATGGGAAAACGAAGGGCCCCTTATCGCTCCTCCATGTGCTAAGACATTTATATATGTTAACTCACTTAAATATCACACCCACTGGATTGGAAAAGTACCATTTTCATCATTCCCACTTTACAGAGGGGGAAACTGAGTCACTGAAAGGTGAGATTACCCAAAGTAATACACACACACACACACACACACACACACACACACACACACACACACACATATATATGTATGAGACTCTAGTTGAACTCGAGCAGTTTGGAACAAGAGGCTGTGCTCTTAACCACAATACTCTTGGTGCTCACTCCACTTCAAGGTGACTAGTTGGAAGAGATATTCCTAAATACAACGATCAAACTGAATGGAAGGAGAGCCTAACGAAGCCACAGCAACGTGTTATGGGCACACACAGGAAAAAGCTGGATGAGGTAGGAAATTAGGGACCACTTCACAGAATAAGGTGGATTTGGGAAAAGTTAAAAATAAAAAGAAGAGCCTTCTAGATGGTTCCCACCTCTTGAAATCAGGTATGCAACTTCCTGTTGTACCCCCAGCTTGGCCATTCACTGCGATTTCAACTCAAAAAACTGAACTCATCCTAACTTTTCTCTCCAAATCTGCAACTCGGTACTCTGCCTCAGATGGTGGCTGCTCCCATCCACCCAACCACTCAACTCAGAAGTCGACCTTGATTTCACCCTGTCAATATCTAATCAATCCTTCCCATCACAACCTTGTCTCGAAAAGAAATGCAATTTAAGTGGAAGGCCTGGCCTACGGAACACACAGGAGAGTCTCTGCGGATACACCCACGGGAAACATTCCAAAGTCAGGGTGTAGAGTGTATGCTGGAACAATCCAAGAACTTGGTTTCTTAGACTTGTCAGTCGCTAGCTGCTGCAAGATGAACTCACCTTCCTGGGCCTCATATTCCTCCTCTGGAAAATGACAGAAGAAACAAACATTATAAATGAATGGACTAAATTATTTCTAAGTTCTTTCTTCGTTCAAAATTCTCTCATTCTTGACTTTCTATCCTGTCATTTCCAGGCCTAAGCACCTGCAATAAATCCCTTTTTGTGGCCGGACCAAACTGTAATTAGCCCTCTTCCCATTCTTCATCAATTTTGAAGCCAGACGGTTTTGGTGTACTGGAGAATTTTGTTTCTCAGAGGGTAGGAATCCTCACTGTAATCTTTTGGTATGAAATTGCCTCACTTTTGGTCTCTTTTGGGTCTCCATTCTAGTTATCATGTTTAGTCCATCAGCTCCTTTATCCTAGACTAAAGAATGGGCCTAAGTGGCCTTGCCAAAGCTTCTTTTTTTTTTTTCCCCCCCCTGAGATGGAGTCTCACTTTGATGCCCAGGCTGGAGTGCAGTGGTGCAATCTTAACTCACTGCAACCTCTGCCTCCTGGATTTAAGCAATTCCCCTGCCTCCACCTCTTGAGTAGCTGGGATTACAGGCACCCACCACTATTCCTAATTTTTTTTTTTTTGTATTTTAGTAGAGATGGGGTTTTACCATGTTGGCCAGCATGGTCTTGATCTCCTGACCTTGTGATCCAACAGCCTCAACCTCCCAAAGTGCTGGGATTACAGGCGTGAGCCACCACACCCCGCCTCCAAAGCTTCCTTTTCTATGAATCATGCTCTGGTTTCTGCTTGGGAGTGAGGGCTTCTCCCAAGCAGAGGCACCCACTGACTTATCAGCCAGACACATTAGAAATAAAAAAGAAAAACCCAGATGACAGAGAAGTTCAAGACAGAACAAGGCAATAAATCCCATAAAACTCGTAACAGAAAGAAATCCCCAATGGAAAAAGCACCTAGGTCCAATATGATGCTTTTTGTCCCCTACCAAAATTATGCACACACACACACACAACCCATGCAAACACACAACCCATGCAAACATACATGCACACATACAACCCAAGGTCACAGCTCAAGACTATCTTTAACAGAGAACTCCCCTTCAGAGTCAAAAGAGGCAGGGGAAACCTTGAATTCCTCTTAGAAGACAAATAGTGTCCCTCTCACACAGTCTGCCAGATAAACAGTAGATGCACAATCAATATCTGTCAAATGATGAATGAATACATTAACATTGTAATGTTCTTCTCAACAATATTTTTAACAAAATCCAATTCAAGCCACCATAAATATTTGACCACATAAAGTTTTTTTCTCACTAATCACTTAGCCTTTGAATGTTTGCTGTGTTTCTTTTAGAAATTTGTCTAATTAAAGCAAACTAGTATTATATTTATTTTAATGATGAGGAAACTGAGGTTCAGAGTCTAGGTACTGTTTTCTGAGTAACAGAGTTCTGAGTGAAGCCAGGATTCAAACCTACTATTTTTTTTCTTTGAGGTGGAGTCTCACTCTGTCACCCAGGCCAGAGAGGCACAATCTCAGCTCACTGCAACCTTCACCTCCCAGGTTCAAGCGACTCTCCTGCCTCAGCCTCCTGAGTAGATTGGGCTATAGGTGCGCACCACCATGCCCGGCTAATTTTTGTATTTTTAGTAGAAACGGGGTTTCACCATATTGGCCAGGCTGGTCTCAAACTCTTGATCTTGTGATCCGCCCACCTCGGTCTCCCAAAGTGCTGGGATTACAGGCGTGAACTACTGCACCCGGCATAAACCCACTTTTATGTAACTTCTAAGCTGGTACCTGACCACCTACCTGTGCACTGACAGAGAGAAATAGGAGCAAACTTCAAGATAAATAGGTTCAAGTTTTATTATCTGCTTAGCCTCAAACTGTGGAAAAAGGTAGAATTTTACCTTCCTCTTTGCCTGGTCAATATATGCCTCTTAGGAGCTGTGTCAGGAGGGCCATCATGTTTCTTTAAAGAGTATTCCTTTTCCGTTTCTAGAAGTGATGGCTTTACTGCAAGGCTAATATTGCCTTACTATGGATTTTTCAACTTAATTAAAATTAATGAGTTTTTCCAGTCGTACTCCACCCTCCTAAGAATCCTTCTTCCACAGCTAGAAGTACTATCAGGTGTATTCGGTTATTGTCTTTCAATTCGGAAAGAAAATTAAGGACAAAACAGCCTTTTTTTTTTTTTTTTTTTTTTTTTTCCCCAGCAGGACAGAGTTGGAGGGCAGAGAGGATAGAAAAGGATACCTTCCTTTCTTGCCTACCTATTACTGCACCCAATCTATTCCCTTTGTGGTTTAACTGTGAGCTTTCTAGCCCTGTTGATTCCTACAGAGTACACCAGTCCTTCAAGAAATCTCTGCCCAAAACACAAAGCCTTTAAGTCAGACACTTGGAGATGTCTAGATAAGCCAGGTAAAGTTGACGTTAGCCAAACTGAATGTCAAATGACGCTAAATCTTGGAGAGAAGAAGAAAAAAAAAAAAACAAAGTATGTTTAGCCACTGAAAAAGCTTTAGTCCTCCAAATGACAGACCCATACACTTATAGTTTCAAGAGCTTTTGTTATTTAGAGATAACTTCTATAATGAGGTTCTAATTTCTATAAATTGTCAAGAAAAATATTAGTAAAATTATTGCTTAGATTGTGGCAGTGTTAGGAATTTTGATGTAGGTCCACATTCACGTGCCGTTGCCTATATGCAAATACACACACACACACACCCCTCCACCCTGTTCACTTTATATTTGCTAGAGAAGAAGTTTTATTCCTATAACCTAGTATTTTCTCAAGTATGAATTGGTGTCTGTGATTCCCTGTGTCTTGCTGATGCCTACCTCACTCTTCCTCTGGATGCAGGGGTGGTGCATGCTCGGATAGTAACTTTGAGAAGAGGAACTTGGTATGCATAGTTCAGCCTCTTCCAGTTCTGCTATCTCTTTGGGACTAGCCTGCTCTCAGCCATGTGCTAAGTTTATCTGTAACGCCCCCTGTTCTGTTGGGAAGCCCATTCCCGCCCCTACCTGTGTGTAGGTGGTTAACTGTCTCACTCTGACATTCAGTATCAGGAAGCCCACGGTCACAACTCATCCAGCCCACATTTGCTCATCTACCTTTAACAGCCCCAGTAGCTTGCTCTCCATTCACTGGATTCCTTTTTCTCTCTCAGCTTGTTCAGAACACAGGCATGGCAGAGAGGGGAATTAGCTATTTACGCTAACAACCTCCAACAAAGACAACTCCTTCCCTTTTCTAACCTCTGAGCAGATACCGGCTAAAGGAAGAAATCACACAAAGGATCTCGTGATGGAACGCAAAAGATATCCATAGATGTCTGCTATCAAATATGGCTTCATTTTAATCTTGGCAGTAGAAAGGGAACCTGCCTTCCTTTCTGGATGTAACCATGAAACCAGCATCATCACATCACTCCTAAACAGAAACTAAGACCCTTTCACACACCCCTTGTCACCACAGCCATCCTCTACTGACCCATTTTCACAGATTAGACACCTCTTTGGACTTCACCTCCCTCACCCATGCAGTGGGGATAACAGATAACAGAATTATCCACCTCCTAAGGTTACCAGGAGGATTAAGCGAAACCATAGATGGAAAGGTAGCTGGCATTAGCACCGTCTCAGTAAAATTTACCCACAATTGTTATTTCCATGTTTCTCTTTTTATTTCATGTTGCCATTTTTGTTGTAGTAAGAATGAAAATGAGGTCCAATGAGGTTACGCTCCTCAGACAAACACTCATTTCACACTTTGGCATCAGTTGGCTTTGACGTTGTGCCCATCTTTCATCTGATTGTTAGTGCAATGCTAAATTAGCATCAGTGGACAGGTCTCTTTTATATGTGCATGTTGTTAGAATCCTGATCATTTTTTCTTTTTTTTTTTTTTTTTTTTTTTTTTTTTTTTTTTTTTTTT